>NC_048228.1:21730067-21839751 GCF_002007445.2 Ailuropoda melanoleuca | reverse complement strand
AAAAAAAAAAAGAATACAGTTATCCTTGTAGAAGTTTTGAGCTGAGCTTTGAAGAAAAGAAACATAAATTAATACAAAGAGAAGGACACATTGGTTATATTACCACTTTAATCACCATGATATGAAACAGATGAGCCTGACTTTTGCAGGGTTTAATTAAGTTAGTCTTTGGGCAGTAATAATTATTTTACTTTTATTTTGATGTGTGTGTGTGCGTGTGCATGTAGTTTACATCTTAGATTGCCTTTGATTTTTCATAAGAGCTCTTGGAGATAATTAAGGTAGATTAAAAAAAAATCAGAAGAGGACTCTGAGGTCCCAAAGAGGTTATTTTGTTCCAGGTCATTTGGCAAATATGTGAACAAGTCAGGTCTTAGGATCAAAGTTGTTCCTCCAGATTTTCCCACCTCCCACAAATGCACTGTTTGCATTCAGAAAGAATCCTAGGTACTAGGAAATTTTGGCACAGTTATGTTCCTCAATGCATGCTCCTTGGATGCTGCCTCCTTCCTGAAACATTTCACTTAGGTTTCCTCTACCTTGGAATATTATACTGCAGGCTGCGGTCGTTGAGCTGCCGCCATAGCCCTACTGCGCGCGCGCACTGCGTTCTCCTCAGCCCCTGTAGCTGTCAGTGCACTTGGTTCTTGACTCCGCCCCAGCAAACAGGAGGCGCGCTCTGCGCGCTCTGGATCTTCAACAGTTTCGAGTAGCTCTCTGCGCGTATGTTTTGTACAAAGAAGAGACAAAAGTGAACATATACTCCTAAATTTCTGGGTAATTATTAGGAAGTGAAGGACGAAGCAATTGCTCAATTGGATAGTGTGTATATGTGAAAAAAAATTATTTTATTTTTTAAAGATTTTATGTATTTATAAAGATTATGTATTTATAAAGATTATTACGTATTTAAAGAGAGAGAGAGAGCATAAGAGAGGGAGCACAAGGTTGGGGGGTGTGGAAAGGGCAGAGAGAGACAGAGAAGCAGGCTCCCCGCTGAGCAGAGAGCTCCACAAAGGACTCAGGGCTCGATTCCAGGACCCCGAGATCATGACCTGAGCTGAAGACAGACGCTTAACCGACTGAGCCACCCAGGTGCCTGGACAAAAAGATTTTAATAGAAGTAGGATGGCTAGACACCTTCCAGAGAATCCGATCCCCTGGATTCTCTCAGAAGCTTGGAATAGCAAACAAAAACAACAACAAACAACAACATCAACAACAATAACATCAACAACAAAAGCTTGGAATGGATACCTCACGTCCTGCATTAAACATTTGTCCTCAGATAAGGAAATAACAGACATAACATTTTCTTTCTCATTGCCATAGATATGTGATAAATCATGTTTTTTACACAACTTTCTTGAGGTCCTGATAAAGGTACTAGTAAGAAAGGTAGCATTTTCTTCACATTTGTCCTGAATTTGTCAAGAGAAGTAAAGTTTCGTGTTTTTTTTCTTTCATTTTTGAACTTCCAGGGAAACATAGTCTTGCCCATGAGGGTCGTCACTGAGCTGAAAGCAGAGAGAGGAAGAGAAGCTCTGAAATGACTCGGGCTTCTAGAGTTCTTAAGGTCACAGGACTCCTACTTGGTGGTAAACCTTGACCCCTCTAACCAGAGTCCAGGAAGAGGCATGACTGTGGGCAAGGAAAAGAAAGAGTTAAAGGGTATGGGAGAAGGAGAGGTGAGGAAAAGGGGAAGGGGAAGTGGAGAAGGAGAGGGAGAGGGAGAGAGAAAAAGATATCATTGAAAAGACTACTCTTCATTGAATGACTATTCTTTCTTGGTGACAGTGTATGCAGAAGTTTATTTATTTCCAGGCTTTCTATCGTCCTTCATCAGTCTATATGTCTGTCTTTATGCCAGTAGTATTGCTTTGTAACTGGTGTTACAAAGTAGTTTTGAAACTGGGGAGCATGAGTCCTTTCAACTTTCTTCTTCCTCTTTCAAGATTGTTTTGGGTCCTTGTAGTTTCCAAATGAATTTTAGGATCATCCTGTCAAGTTCTGTAAAGAAATCAGCCGAGATTTTAATAGGATTGCATTGAATCTGTGGATCAATTTGGGGGAGTATTGCCATCTTTACAATATTAAGTTTTCTGATCTATAAACAAAGGAGTCTGTTCATTTATTTAGATGTTTCATTTCTTTCAACAGTGTTTTGCAATTTTTAGAGTACAAGTTTTACAACTTTGTGAAATTTGATCCCAAATATTTATTACTTTTGTAAATGGAATTTTTTTCTTAATTTTGTTTCTGATTGTTCATTGCAACTGTATAGAATACTATTGATTTTTGTATATTAATCTTGTATCCTACAATCTTGCTGAACGTGTTTATTAATTCTAATAGCTTTTAAAGCCGATTCCTTAGGATATTCTATGTATATGACCCTGTCATCTACACATGGAGATAGCTTTATTTCTTCTGTTCCAATCTGGATGCTTTTATTTTATTTTCTTGCCTATTTACGCTGGCTAGAACCTCCAGTACAATGTTGAATACAAGTGATGATAGCAGATATCTTTGTCATGTTCCTGATCTTTAGATGAGAGCACCCAATTTTTCACCATTAAGTATGTTAGCTGTAGGTTTTTGTAGATTTTTTTTTTAAATCTACTTGAGGAATTTCCCCTCTAAACCTAGTGTTGTAAGAGATTTTGTCATGAATAGGTACTGGATTTTGTCAAATGCTTTTTTTCCCCTTTCCCATCTATTGATATGATCATATCGATTTTTCTTCTTTAACTTGTTGATATATTGGTTTACATTAATTGGTTTTCAAATGTTGAGCCAGACTTGCATACCTGGGATAAATTCTGCTTTGTCATGGTGTATAATTATTTTTAAACAATTTTGGATTTGATTTGCTAATATTTTGTTGAGGATTTTTCATCTCTATTCATAAGAGATATTGGTTTATCCATTTTTATTTTTAGACCGATGTCTTCATTTGGTTTCAGTATCAGGATAATATTGGCTTTACACAATCAAGGGTTCTGTTTCACTGTCTCTGACCACGCTCAGATGTTAAGCTTCACTAATGTCTGTGTGATTGCTACATTGTTTCCAACGATGCCCCAGGGCCCAAATTGTTCCATAGACGGATCCAATTCAATTTGGGCTCCTTTGAAGGAATTGTTTTGAGGTCAGTGTTGGAGACTCATTCTGAGCCCAAGAGAGCTCTTCCCAGCTGTTTTTTTCCTTGACTCTCTGCTAAACTAACTGGTTGATTGTTCAGTGTATACCTTTCATGCATTTGCCAGTCTCCTATTAATTGCTTTTCAACTCAAGATCATTTTTGAGAGCATCCTTAGGCTTGAACTTCCCTCTACTCTGTTGCAAATGAAATCTGTTCCTTTGGGAAGAGCTTCAAAGTTCCCTGATTTCTGGCCTGCCTTTCCCCCTTTGCAAAATCTCTGAGCCAACTCTTTGGAGCTGTCAGGCGGAAGAGTGATGTGTTTCTGTCTGAGTGACACATCTGCTTTAGCAACTGGGCCCTTGGCAGGGGAGGTGCCCTTGTAGTCTCTGGTCTCCTCAGCTTGGGTAAGGAGGCTCTCTTTATGAAGGAGCCAGAACAAGGGCAATTGGTGCCCCACTATTTTCAGAGCACTGCCCCAAGGTACAGCCTCTATCCCATGGCTTGGGGCTGGCTGATAGAAGGGACCATCACTGGAACCCATGTTCAAAGTCTCCTCTGTGTTGTGTATTTCAGGGAACTCCATGGTCCCTAATCCCCTTCCACATATGACCTAAGTTAAATTTTGCTAAGGCCCAACTTGAAAGAGATCTACTCAGGTATTTGAGAAACGCCTGCTTCACTGCCTTGGAGTTAGTTGATGGAAACTTTTTCAGAGAAATTTGAAAATTCCGAGTCTCCCCATAGATATTAGATGGAAACTTGTTGCCTTAGTGCTTCAGCTTGGGGCCTTCAGGATCTCTTTCACTTTTTCTGACCATCGGTGGTGAATTCCCTGCCCTTTGCTTCCCCAGCTCTTCTATCCTTCAGGTGAATTTTAATTCTTATATGAAACCGTTTATTTCTGGAATTCTTCGAGTGGTTTGCTTTCTCGACTAAATCCAGACTGAAAGGAATCCAGTTCCCAGGGCAGATGTTTTAGTAGTTGTTGCTCAGTTGAGAGAGATCATAAATACCAAGACGAAAATGGAAATATTGTAAGTAAGAATTAGAGGGGCAACAAGGTCCCGGAGAAGACAGAAGGGATTGAGGTCAATAATACTGTTGTATGGGGGCGCCTGGGTGGCACAGCGGTTAAGCATCTGCCTTCAGCTCAGGGCGTGATCCCGGCGTTATGGGATCGAGCCCCACATCAGGCTCCTCCGCTATGAGCCTGCTTCTTCCTCTCCCACTCCCCCTGCTTGTGTTCCCTCTCTCGTTGGCTGTCTCTATCTCTGTCAAATAAATAAGATCTTTAAAAAAAAAATAATACTGTTGTATGGACTATCCTTGAGCAAGAGGAGGAAGGAATATATCCTTAAGACTAGAAAGAAGTCGAGAATGGATGCTGTGTTAGCTTGGTTCCTGTGAGAAGTAGACATTAGGATGGAATTGAGTGGGCACATTATTTGTTGGGAAAAACGCGTTTGAGGGAAAATGGGAAGGACATTGGAGGAGGCTGGAGGAACTTTGTTGCAGGCATGACCTCTGTGAAGGAAAGACAGAAGGAAAAGGATTGAGTAGGAAGTGTTAGAGATGGAGTGCTGCTTTATGAAAGTTTTGACAAGACCATGGGAAGTCCTCCAGTCAAAGTTGTAGGAGTCTCGCAACTTGCAGGAGTGGGTCAGCCTTCTTATTTCTGCCACTTTAGTGGTTGTCTGCCGTGTGTGAATTGTGGCCACAACTCAAACTCTGTGGTGGATTTGGGGCCATCAGTAGGTTATATTCCCCCCACAGTTAGAAAACCACAGGGCACATTTTTGTGTCCCCTACTGATGGAGATCTACATGTTGGTGTAGGTTTCAGAGGAACAAGATGTTGAGGTGGTCCATGCCTTAGTTTTTTCATTTGGGAAATGGGGTAACTAGAATAATAATTTGAAAAGTTCCTTACACTTCTTAATCCTAATATTTCCAAGTAAGAAGCTACCTTTTTTTTTGTTTCATTTAAGATAAGAAAAAAATTAAACCAATGTAATTAATGTATATTTAAAAAATCAAGTAATATAGAAGAGTTGTAATCATAATATAATAATAAAAGGGGTCTTCTATCCATTTATTGAAGGCTTTCTAGGCAATTTAATGAAATCGCTCACTCTGGGCCCTATTTTTTTTCACATCCAATTCTGCTCTACTAAGGCAATCTTATCTAGTAGTTTCTATTTTGAATTATTCTGAGAGTAATTTCCATACCCTTAATATGTTTAGATTGCTATTTTTGGCTCATCAACTTTGTCTATTATGTTGTGATTGGTGGTCAACCTTGAAAGCTGCTTTGGTTTCAAGAATTAGGCGCTATGAATGGGTAGCTTACACTACCCTTTTCATAATAAAGCACAGAGAATGTGGTTCAAAAGGATTTGGTATCTGAAAATAAGAAACATGTAATAGACTATTATAGGTGAATATACATAAAATACATCTAAAACAACCAACCACAGGAATAACCAAATATATTTCAATAGTCTTTTTGGGTAATATGCATGAAATTGCAGAGGAGATGAAAGGATAGCATGGAGGCTGCCATTCCAAACACGATCCATGATATCCTATGAAGGTCTGGGATGAATTAACTGCAGGATTCGTGTGTGCCATGTGACAAGAGGGGCCCGTGTTGAGTATTTATAAAACAATGGGTAGTTCCTTTATCAACTGGTTTTGACTACACGCTCATATTTAACCTAATTACTGAAGTTAACTGAGTAATTAACTCTAATTACTGAGTAATGCATTTATGAAAGTGTTCATTTCTTTTTTGAATCACTCTAAATTATGTAGCTTAAGTTTTATTCATGATGCAATCTGTGTGCTATATATAACTATTTTAACTCTTCTTTCTAATAAAATAAGAGTTCAATAAAAAATAATCAAAGAAAAAAGAAAAGGAAATATATCAAATGAATTGTGAGAGAACTACTTAAATTTTTAAGTTATTTGTGTTTCAATCGTATCTATCTTATGCAATAGGAAATGGTATAGTTTTTCTCCCCCGGAAGTACATCTTCCAAAAGGGAGGAGAAACAAACCTCTGTATTTCTAGTCAAATCGCTGGCAGTCGAGGCACAATTTTGGTCACTTAAAACAGGCTCGTTTAGGCTGATTTATGCGGGGAACATTTTGAACAATTGTGCTGACAGTTTGAAATAGGTTCTGTCAACACTGAACTGAATTATTTCAATAGTTTATTTTCTCTCTTTGTGCAGCTACCCAAAATGAGGGGATAGGATAGGTTCAACATTTACATTGAAATTAGTCCAATTAGAACTTTGGCAGCAGAATTATAACCTCCCCAGCTGTGGGCTGAGTGTTTTAGAGACACTTACATGTGGTCAAGGCATGTACATGGAATGCCTTTGGCAATGGGTAGAGGCCATTCGGAGCATAAGTTAGTCTGTGTCTTTTATTCACTCTGTTCATAGAGTAAAGAATGATCCTGTCACTGGGGGGATTTATCACGTTCATAGGGGAATTGATGATGTCAAAATTATGAAATGAGATCATGTTCTCTTCAGTTTATGCCAGAGTCATGCTTTTATCCGTATTGAATTATATGGATTTATAGGATTGTTAATCTTAAGAACGGGGAAAATTTAGATCTTATCTTCTGGTGAATACATTTCCTACTCCCTGTAGTGGCTTAGAGCTCCTGATGTTAGAAGTACGTAACTGAATTCTGTTGATTTAATGTGCAATAATGGCACATTAGGAAGGCCTTAATGCGGCCTCTGGAATAATTTCTGAATAGAGTGACACAATTTTAGGCAAACTGTAACGTTTGTTGATAGTGCATTATTGTATTTTGTTTTGTTTTGTTTTGTTTCTGGCCTAAAGTAAGCACTCACTAAACACTAGCTGCTGTCACTCTCACCATCCACTCCCCCCACTCCCACTTCCTTCCCTCTGATTATCCGCTCCTCACGCTATGTCACCATGCTATGTCACGTTTTTGTGTCGTTGCTGGTGCTCTTCCCTCTCCCTGGAATTGCTCTTTTTGCCTAACTTCTTGCTCTGCAAAAAAGTTCTGTTTATGTTCTTTCTCCTCCAGACAGTCATCTCTAATGTCTCAGGTCAGGCCAAGTGACCACCTTTCTCTGTGAACCTGTGAAAACTTTAATTATGTTGCCAAGTGCACTGTAACATATCATAATTATCTAGTTTTACCTGCCGTTTCAACCACAGCAATGGCTAGTAAACTGCAGCCCTGGGGCCAAATCCAGCTCCCTTCTGCTTATGTAAATAATGTTTTACTGGAACAAAACGCACAGGTTTGTTTGCATGTTATCTGTGGCTGCTTTCATGCTACCAAGGCAGAGTTTGGCAGTTGTGATAGAGACCCTATGGCCCACAGAACCTCATTTTTACTGTCGATTTACTTCTTTTTCTTTTGAGAAAGGCTTTACATTACATATTTATTTTCTGCACTGGGTACAGAACTATTCAGATTTTACACTTTTTTATGTGTTAGCTTTCATACATTGTATTTTTAGGAGATTTTTAAAATTGAGGTATAATTAACATATAACATTGTATTAGTTTTAGGTGTATAACATAATGATTTGGTATTTGTATACATTGTGAAATGATCATGACAGTAAGTCAAGTTAACATCTATTAACCACTGAGTTACAAACATTTTTTTCTTATGATGAGAACTTTTAAGATCTAGTGTCTTAGCAACTTTCAAATATGCACTGGAGTGTTAATAACTGTAGTCATCATGCTGTCCATCATATCCCCATGACTTATTTATTTTATAACTGGAAGTTTATACCTTTCGACCTCCTTCATCTATTTTGCCCAACCTTGCCCACTACCCCTACTCCCTGGCCTTAGCAACCGTCTCTCTGTTTTCTGTATCTGTGAATTTTGTTGCTGTTTTGTTTTGTTTTGAGTTTCTATTAAGTTAGGTCATACAGTATTTGTCTTTGTCTGACTTATTTCACTTAGCTTAATGCCGTCCAGTTCCATCCATGTTGTCACAAATGGCAAGATTTCATTTTTACTGGCTAAATAATATTCCATTGTCTAGCTAAATCGTGGAAGGAGCCGAGATGCCCTTCAACAGATGACTGGATTAAGAAGATGTGGTCCATATATACAATGGAATATTACTCAGCTATCAAAAAGAACGATTTCTCAACATTTGCTGCAATATGGATGGCACTGGAGGAGATAATGCTAAGTGAAATAAGTCAAGCAGAGAAAGACAATTATCATATGGTTTCTCTCATCTATGGAACATAAGAACTAGGAAGATCAGTAGGAGAAGAAAGGGATAAAGAAAGGGGGGGTAATCAGAAGGGGGAATGAAGCATGAGAGACTACGGACTCTGAGAAACAAACCAAGGGCTTCAGAGGGGAGGGGGGTGGGGGAATGGGATAAACCAGTGATGGGTAGTAAGGAGGGCACGTATTGCATGGTGCACTGGGTGTTATATGCAACTAATGAATCATTGAACCTTACATCAAAAACCAGGGATGTACTGTATGGTGACTAACAAAATATAATAAAAAAATATTATTATAATAAAAAAACAAAAAAACCCCACCCAAAACAAAACAAAAACAACAACAACAAAAAAGAATACTTACCCAAAAAAGTGTACTTGGTAAGAATCCATTTACATGAATTTCTAGAACAGGCAAAACTAATCTGGAGCATAAAAACCAAAAGAGTTGGGGTGCCTGGGTGGCTCAGTCATTAAGCATCTGCCTTCAGCCCAGGGCATGATCCCAGGGTCCTGGGATCAAGCCCCACATCGGGCTCTCTGCTCCGCTGGAAGCCTGCTTATTCCTCTCCCAGTCCCCCTGCTTGTGTTCCCTTTCTCACTGGCTGTCTCTCTCTCTCTGTCAAATAAATAAATAAAATCTTTAAAAAAATAAATAATATTCCATTGTAAATATATATACCATACTTTCTTTATCCATCAGTGGGCACTTAGGTTGTTTCCATATTTTGGCTATTGTAAATGATGCTATAATGAACGTGTGGGTGCACATATCTTTTTGAGTTAGTGTTGCCATTTTCTGGGGGTAAATATGCGTATGTGGAATTGCTGGATCATATATGGTAGTTCTATTTTTAATTTTTTTGAAGAGCCTCCACAGTACTTTTCATAGTGGTTGCACCAATTTACATTCCTGCCAATAGCACATAAGCGTTCCCTTTTCTCCACATTCTTGCCAACACTTGTTATTTCTTGTCTTTTTAATGACAGCTGCTCTAACAGGTGTGAGGTGATATCTTATGATGGTTTTGATTTACATTTCCCTGATGATCAGTGACATTGAGCATCTTTTCAGGTACTTTTTGGCTGTGTATCTTCTTTGGAGAAAGGTCTATTGTTTTTTCTTTCTTTCTTTCTTTCTTTTTTTTTTTTTTGCTATTCCGTTCTGTGAGTTCTTTATATATTTTAGATATTAACCCCTTATCAGATACATGATTTGCAAATATTTTCTCCCATTCATTAGGTTACCTTTTCATTTGTTGATGATTTCCTTTACTGTGTAGAGACTTCAGTTTAATGTGGTCCCACTTGTTTATTTTTGCTTATGTTGTCTTTGCTTTTGGCATCAGATTAAAAAAAAAATCACTGATCAATGTTAAGAAGCTTACTGCCTATGTTTTCTTCTGGGAGCTTTATGATTTCAGATCTTACATTCAAATCTTTAATCTATTTTGAATTAATTTTTGTGTATGGTGCAAGACCATATATAAGACCAGTTTCATTCTCTTGCCTGTGGTTGTCCAGTTTTCCCAGCACCATTTATTGAAAAAACTGTCCTTTCCCAGTTTGACAGTTCAGTAGGGTTCTTCTTTTTCTTCTTCTTCTTTTTTTTTTTTAAGTTCCATTTCCAAGCTGCCATTTTTTGCATAAAGTTTTCCTAAGTCTGACAAAGAAGAGTATATTTTAGGCTTATGATGTTCAGTATGGTGTCCATTAGCCACATGTAGCTATTAAGCATTGAAATGTGGCTAGTTCAGATTGAGATGTTTTGTAAGTATAAAATACACACCAGATTTCAGGTCTGAATACAAAAATAATGTAACATAGTTATTGATTTTATGTTGAATTGATAACATTTTGGATATATTGGGTTAAATATTATATATGTGTATACTAATTAATTTTAGCCCTTTATTTTTACTTTAACTTTAGATTTACATGTGTGGCTCACGTTATATTTGTATTGGACAACATGACTATAGAATATTCCGGAAGGAAAGATGAAGAAGTAGCAGGATATTTGTCTACTAGGCAAGAAAAAGATAAAACAAACAAACAAAAAACAAAGAAAAAGCCGTGTGTAGAAATCAGGAAAGATATGGTGGAAATAAAATAAGTATATAAGTGATCACAGTAGATGTCGAAGTCTCATGACCTTGCAAATGAGTTCAGGGACATTTACATGAGACAAATGTGCTCATGAAAGGAACAAGTGTCTTTTTCAGTTTTTCAAGTTACTCTGTGTCAGGAATATTGGCATGTTGTATTTTGTCTTTTCTTCTAATGTGGGGCTTATGGGCATACTGTTCTAGAGACAGGCAGGTGGAGGAAAAATTTTCAAAACTAGAAGTGGAGGAAAAACGACTCCTTTTAAAATTATGTTTTGTTATCAGAGACAAGGAGCTACGTAACAGCTAATCATCTTAAGGGTATTATTGTTCCGAGTAACATATTAGTACACTCACAATTTTGAAGCCCTTTCTATTTAATTTCAAAGATTCCATTCTTGGAAAAATAACTCACATTTTGAAAATGTATAAGAAATTATATGAACAATTGTTCATTTGAATAGAAGAAAGAACATATGCTCATGTTCATATTGTATGTTCATAAGTCAAACAAGTCCATTTGTAGGAAGCAACTGGTAACTATCTTCAACAGTTACCACTTTGAGTTTTGGTCGAAATCATTCAGCACCTGGCATTTTTGCAAGGTTAGAAAGGAATACAATTTACAACTACAAAAGAGGTAATGATTTATTAACTCACTGAAATTTACATTTGAATTCGATGTGATAAAATATCTGAATATTACGAAAAGAAAATTCAGAACCATCAGCCCCCTGAAATCTAGTACATGTACAAACATGTCTTGTAAACTTAAATCAAAATATGTAGTAGAAATGTCTAGACTGGTCATGACAAAAAAGACTTTGAGGAATTGTTTTGGCAATTCCTTGGTTATATATTAAATTAATTTTGAACTCAATATTTAAAAATAATAAAACTACCCCAAATTCATTATTTTCAATATTGTTATTAGTTTATTATCCAAAGAATAGTACAGTAACATGCCATTTTCTTTCATTGGGGTTTCCATTCATTCATTTATTCAGTGAGTGAATATTTATCTATCTACTATGTGCCAAGAACTAGCTGAAGTATTAAGGATTCAGAGCAGCAAAAGACTTGTTCATGCTGTTATGTTGCTGTCAGCCTAGTGGAGGAAATAGCCATAGGAGCAGATCAGTCAAATCTAATGAGGGAAGGGGCATAAGAGGGAGCTGAACCAAAAATGGTGGGGAACAGAGGGGAGCAAGTAAGTGCGTTGGTGGACAGGTGGATGGGATTTTGGAGAAGAGACTTTTGAACCAGGTCTTGAAGAATGAGTAGATGAGAGATGACTTAAGGAGAGGATCATTCCTGCCAGGAGAGAAGTATGTTCAAAGCAAAGAGACATGAAAGAAATTGGGGAAAGATGAAGAATAGAGTGAAGTGTTCATGAAAAAAAGAGAGAGAATAGTGGTTTTAGCCTTCTATTTCACAGCAATGAATACAGGAGGTATCAAGAATTTTATAAAAGATGGAAACTTTGATTTTCCTTAAAAAACTCCCTTTCTTTCACAAAAAAGAGTAAAAGCTGCAAGAATATGGACATAAGGTAATGCATTTTTTTAAAAAAATATTTATTTATGAGAGAGAGAGAACGAGAGGGAGAACGAGTGGGAGGGGCAGAGGGAGAGGAAGAAAGAATCCCAAACAGACTCTGTGCTGAGCTTGGAGCCCCACGTGGGGCTGGACCCCATGTCTCTGAGACCGCTACCCCAGCTGAAATCAAGAGTCAGTTGCTCAACCAACTATACCACCCAGGCAACACGATAACGCATTTCTCATTTCTGCAAATTCTCCAATTGAATAAAGATTTCTAATTAGGTGCTCATCTATTTGTGAATGGGGAATTTCACTATCTCCAACAATGTACATTGTATACCCCGCATTGTAGACTGACACAGAAGGAAAATCATTATGTAGCAGAAGAAAATAATTTTGTAGAGAGCACAGCATGCTCAAGCTGAGTTTCCTATTAGTAAGTAGCAAAAAGATGGTTACAAGATGGCATATACAAGTAGTGAACAGCCAACATTCCTTTTCATTTATATTTACATAATACTTTAGATCATGGAATTTGGTGCCAATTGATCTTGGGTTAATGTGTTCTGACTTTGCCAGTTACTAATTGTGAACACTTGGGAAAGTCAATCACTTTCTCGTTGCTTCAGTTTCTGCCTATGAAGAGTGAGGATAATAACAATACTTCATAGGACTGTTGGGAAGATTAAATGAGAAAATTTTAGTAAAACTCTTAACACAGAGCCTGTGAATAGGACGTGTTCAATAGATGGCAACTATTATTATGAATTTGTCTTGTCAAATTATTTACAAATTTTTTACATAGATTTATCTATCCTCTACCACTATTTTGGCAACTTCTGTAACTCCCTGAGGCTGGAAGGTAATCAACAAAGGGGAAAATTTATGGAGAAACTGGGCTCAAACCTTAAAGAAGTAGCCACCTGCTTCTAGTACTTTCTCTCCCAGAAAATACAAATTGAGGAGAAACATATAATTCTAATGCAATCCGGAATTGGATCTAGAGATTATTTAACCCAACCCTTTAGAAACAAGGAAGCTGTGAATCAGAGAGATCCAATGGTAAGGACTACACAATTTTGTGCCCACAGTTGGACACAAATACGTATTTGTTGATCCCCTGAAGTTTAACCTTGTGTGCTAGCCACAATACTTCCCTCAATTTGAGTTTTCTAGGGAAGAGAGCACTAGAAACAGTACCAACTGCTGAAGGACTTAGAACAGAAATGTATTGCTTTACCGATCTGGAGACAAGAAGTCTGTGATCAAGTTGCTGGCAGTTATGGTTTTCCTGAGGGCTTTAAGAGAGAATCAGTTCCACACCTCTCTCCTAGCTTCTGGGAGTTTGTTGGTAATCTTTGGTGTTTCTTGTCTTGTAGGCACATCACTCTGATCCCTGCCATGCTCATGTGGCATTCTCCTTGTGTGCCTCTATGTCCAAATTTGCCCTTTTAAAAGGATATCAGCCATATTGGCTCGGGGCCCACCCTACTCTACTATGACCTCATCTTAACTAATGACATCTGCAATGATTCTATTTACAAATATGGTCACGTTCGGAGGTACTAAGGGTAAGGACTTCAGCATATGAATGTGGATGGGGGACACAATTCAATCCATAACACCATCCAACATGTTATATATTTTATTAATTTTGTATCTTGTTTGTTGCCACTCAGTTGAATATTAGCTGCTGGGAGAGCAAGCATTGTCAGTCTTCCCAAACTAGCTAAACAAAAAGTGAACAGTCAAAAACTGGAAAGTAAATTCCTTGAAGACAAGGAATTAGTTTTGACTCTGTTGAATCACCATTGCCTGTAACAAAATCTGGCATACAGTGGGCACTCAATAAATACTTCTTGGATGAACTAATGCCATTTAGAATTAGATAGCCCAATCTTGCGTTTATTTTATAGACTCTTTTGTAAGCAATAAATGTAATAGACACTTGTGGAGAAAAAACAGGGACACCTGCATTTCTGAAAATCAGGATGTGAAAAGAGTATTTTCACTGGGAGGAAATATTCTTTATTCATGACTTTTTATCATGTTGCAGAATGACTAATACAGCAGAAACATTAGAATTACCACTTTGACACTTTCCTTGATTTTCCAGAGATGAGATCTGAAATTTTCTTTTTTTAAAAGATTTTTATTTATTTATTTATTTAATTGTAAGGATTTTTATTTATTTATTTGAGAGAGAGCGTGCACAAGTAGGGGGAGGGGCAGAGGGATGGCTGAGCAGGGACCCCAACATGGGGCTCCATCCCAGGACTCTGGGATCATGACCTGAGCTGAATGCAGATGCTTAACTGACTGAGCCATTTATTTTTAGAGGGAGAGAGAGAGAGGCCACATGCCTGTGTGAACTGCGGGGGTGGGGGTGGTGGGCAGGGCTGAGACAGAGGGAAAGGAAGAAAGAGAATCTCAAGCGGACTCCCTGATGCACATGGAGCCCCTTGTGGGGCTCGATCTCACAACTCTGAATGACCTGAGCCAAAAATAGGAGTTGGGCAGTCAACTGGCTGAGCCACCCAGGTGCCCTGAGATCTGAAATTTTTTACATTTCCATGGATGAATCATTTTCTTGTTTGGAGTGTATTTAAATTATATAGTATCAATTGGACTATTTTGGGATGTGATAATTACAACACAAACTTATTTTTTTTTTAAGTAAAGTGCTCCCATTAAGAACAATTTTAATCAGAATCATCTGTTCAGTCATGTTACACAACTAGGTAACTTTGATGTCTGCTGGCGAACAGCAGCTTTTTTTTTTTTTTTTTAGGATTTTATTTATTTATTTGAAAGAGAGAGAGAGCAAGTGAGAGAGACAGCACAAGCAGGGGGAGCAGCAGGCAGAAGGAGAGGGAGAAGCAGGCTCCCCATTGAGGAGGGAGCCTAACACGGGGCTCGATCCCAGGACCCTGGGATTATGACCTGAGCCAAAGGCAGATGCTTAACCAACTGAGCCACCCAGGCATCCCTAAGCTTATTTTTTTTAACATTTTATTTTTAAGTAATCTCTACACCCAACGTGGAGCTGGAACTCACAGCCTGAGATCCAGAGTTGCACGCTCTACTGACTGAGCCAGCCAGGTGCCCCTAACTTATTTTTTTTATAAAAGAAGAAGAGAAAACAATTTAGATGGCCAGATAAAACGTTTTGTGTGACAAGGGAGATAGAACAGAATGAAGTTCAAAAAGCTAGTTATTAAAGTATCTTAGAGAACCGATTGCTTCCTCAAAGGCTCAAATTAGTCGTTTCATCATCAACAGGCTGACAGCAGAGGGTGCTGTTCCATCCTCACTTCTCAGAAACTGTGCAAGCAACCGCCCTGGAAATGATTGTGAGACACAGGGGCAATTGTCTCCCCTTTTAGCATCGTAATTTTGACAAGTGACCTAGAGTTAAGAATATAATAAAAAATTATTATAAGAAAAGAAAAAAGAAATAAAAAAATTAAAAAAAGAATAATTCTATAGATCAACAAAACAATTGACAGCCCATAAATAAACCTTCACGTGTAGAGTCAAAAAAAAAAAAAACCCTTTTTATGGGAACATGTCTTTCTCCGAGTATTTTACTTTTGTAAAAACGATGTAAAGGTGGGTATGCTGTTCATTGACTGAGGTGTAGAAAATTAAAGTAGTGAAGTGGGCTAAAGATGGGAAAATAGGGTAGGACTTGCGCTATGGGCATTTTTCTCACCATGCCCAGAAAGTCCATTCTTAGTTGGTTGGCATTTAATTAATTCAGTTCATAATATGCCCAGCAAAGTAATAGGTGCTTAGCGTATATCTATGAACACGGTAGACAAGGATTCCTGTAGCTGTGGAACTTCTATTTTAGCAGAGTGAGAAAGTCAATAAAAATAAGAAATAAGAAAATTGTATAGAATGTTAGACTTTGGCACACCTGGGTGGCTCGGTCGGTTAAGCGATGCCTTCGGCTCTGGTCATGATCCTAAGGTCCTGGGATCGAGTCCCACATTGGGCTCCTTGCTCAGTGGGAAGCCTGCTTCTCCCTCTGCCTGCTGCTCCACCCGGCTTGTGCTCACACTCTCTCTCTCTTTCTCTCTCTCAGATTAAAAAAAAAAAATTTAGAATGTTGGAAGTTGGTGTCACCATGAAAAGATAAATGCTGAGCGTGATAAGGAAGCCCAAGAATCCTGGGTGATAGGGAGGATTTGATTTTATAGAGAGTATTCACTGAGAAGGTGAAATTTTTAAAAAACATTTATTTATTTATTTATTTATTTGAGAGAGTGAGAGCGAGAGAGAGAGAGTGTGTAACCATGCACAATTATAACACCCATATTTCACTGAACCTAAGATACTTTGCTGTTGGTGTTTTCTTGATCTTACCAAATTGTGTCAAGAGAAGAGTTTGAAACAACAAAATTAAGTAAAATACTGTGGGTTATAGATTGCATCTAAATTGTACAGGTCAAATGTGAAAGAAATGCATCATAAAATTCATGAAATAGGTAGTAGGTAACATTTATTCAGCGCTAACTCCGTGTCGGGGACTATACTAAATGCCTACCATGTACTGATCTTGGTCTAAAACACCTGCATTCACGTGGAAGTTTTGTCCGGAACCTGGAAGTTTCCATCAAAACATGGAAGATATTTGCTTTCCAGTTTTATAACTAAATTGTCTCATTAAATGCAGTTTTCCCTCTTGCAGCTTTGAAGTGCAAAGTTTATTTTCTTTTCTAATTTTACCTCTTGAGAATACCCCACTTCATAGGACCTGAATTTTCAGCAGAAGTTTATTAGGTAATTTGTGTAAATTAAATTTAACCAAGATTTCCTTATTCCTTATTTTGTGATAAACAATATGGTAGATTCTTTGATAATAGGCTGTTTGCCCTCCAAAACTTAAAACTCAGTGGAAGTATAGAGGTTTTTAGATTCTCTAAGCCATGGCAGAGTGACTTAAGGGCTGACAGTATAAGTCATGTGTTGAGGGCACATGGAAGAAAAACAGTATATTCTAATGGATGTGAGGTGAGGACAGAGATCAGGGAAAATTTGAAAGAAGCAATGGCATTTGAGTTGAGTGTACAAATAAGACTTCCAAGAGTAGAGAACTAGTCCAATCAAATATCTTTTCAATCCAATCAAATATCTATGAGCCCCAAATCATGGGTCATAAATGTGACAGTGGGACAACTTCCTGGAATTGGAACACCAGGGATCATTCTACAAATACAGACACTCCGTAGAAGTGACTAGCAGCCATCCTGCATTGCTCCTGCCAGCCCGTGTGGACCTTTCTGAAGTTCACTTACCACAGGGGCAAAATTTGCTGATCTTTTTTGACTTGGCAGAAGAAAGGGACAAGGTGATTGCTTCGGCTACTGGACATAAGACAAACTGACCTAAGTTGTCCTGAATCAATGCCTGTTACAAGGTCAGACTCCAACTTTTTCAGAAGCTACATGTACAAGGATACTTTAGAACTTCTTTCTGATTAAAATCCATGTTAATCTAAAATTCTATACCATTCCGTGAAATACAAATATGTTCAATTAAAATCAACTCTGATTGGAAAGAAATAGAAGATTTTTTTCCCTAGGATATTTATCTTTAGACTTCTTTTTTGCCTTTTCCAGAGACCTAAGGTCAGTAGGGTTTCAAAAATCTTTAATTTTTTTTTAATTTTGAAATAAATTCAAAGAAAGTTGTGAAAACCTAACAGATGGGTCTCATGCTTCTTTCATCTGGTTTCCCCCAATGATTATATATTACAGGATAATACAATATTGATACCTGGGATTTGACATCGGTACCCATGTGTTCCATAGTCCTGTGCCATTTGATCACACGTGTAGGTGTGGGGACTCACTACCGCAGACAAGTTACAGAGCTATTCCATCACCACAAATATCTTCCTTGTGACTTTATAGTCCTGCTTACTCATTCTCCCCCAGCACTCTCCCCTAACGCTTGGTAACTGCTAACCTATTTTCCATCTCTACAGTTTCAGCATTTATAGAGTGTTACATAGAATCACACAGTATATGACGTTTTGAGACTGGCTTTTCACTCCACATAATCCCTTGAGTTTCATCCAAATTGTTGTGTGTGATAGTCTGTATCTTTTTATGGATGAGTATTCATGTTATGGGTGCGCCGTAATTTTTTAACCGTTCATCTATTGAGGGACATTTTGGTTGTCTCCAGTTCTTGACTGTTACAAATAAAGCTGTTATGAACAATTATGTGCAGGTTTTTTTAAAAAAGATTTTTAAATTTATTCATTTGAGAGAGAGTGTGAGAGAGAGAGCACAAAGATGCACAAGCAGTGGGGAGAGGCAGAGGGAGAGGGAGAAACTCCCCTCAGAGCAGGGATCCCAACTCAGAACTCCATCCCAGGACCCCGGGATCACAACCCAACCCAAAGGCAGACGCCAAACCCACCGAGCCACCCAGGCGCCCTATGTACAGGTTTTTATGTGGGCGTAAGTTTTTATTTCTCTGGAATAAATGTCTGAGAGTGCCATTGTCAGGTCATATGATAAATGGATGTTTAGTTTTAAAAGAAACTGCCATACTATTTTTCAGAGAAGCTGTACCATTTTATGAGGAACATATGAGGGAAGATCATTTTTAAAGGGGGCGTCTCAGCGTCAGAATCCCTTTTAGCTGAGAAGGATTGTAATAACATGTTTTTGCAACATCTTTCCAGCTCTTTTACCTCTATGGCATTTGGTTGCTGTATTACCCTCCGCTCCTGTTTGTTTTTCTAGGACACTCGGTCTTATCCCTAACGCCTGGTGACACAGTTCGCTTCTCACTGCTGGGGGCAGAACTCTTGGGCTTATCTTCATCAGGCGAAGGTGGATCAGCCTTGGTTAGGAAAGAAATATTGCCCTGCTGAAATCTGCCGAGGGGTATCGAAGCCTTCAAATCTCTCAGTCTGCTCGCCCCTACTTTCTGTTGCTTCCCACAGGTAGCCTCTCCCCTTCCAGGACCCAGGCTTGCATTTTGGTTCTCTGTTTGTTACAGGCTATGTTTAAATATTATCTCAAGTAGCAGGATCTCCGCCTGGTTTGGTTTAGCACTGGCTCCCCGTCCGAAGCTTCTGCCAACGTCCCAGCACTTGCCACAGAGCTGTTCAGATGCATGGCTTGCTTGTTCAGGTCTCAGCTCTGACTGCCCCAGCCAGCCTCATTCACTGTACCCGAAGCCGGCTTGATTTTTCCTCAGGGGCCCGTATCCTCACCTGACATCGTTTGTGTGTATCGGTATTGTTCATGGTGTCACCTTGCTGGAATGTAAACTGCTTGAGAACGGGGGCTCTGTGTGGTTCAGTGGACCTGAGATGTGCCTGGCACATCCACCCTCAGTAAATAGATGGTGAACAAATACACCAACAGAGATTTTATAGTGATTTCCTAGCTATTCTGATGTCTCCACAATTTATCTTTCACTCAAAGAACTGAAGCTGTCCTCTGAAGACATGGATTGAATCAGCTCACTCTTCTCAAAGCCCTTGAATAGTCCTCCATTGCTTATTGAGGAGAGCCCAGACTTGTGTGAAGTAACGACTACACTCACCACAAATTTATCTTCCAGAAGACTTGCTTTTACCAGGTTACGATTTTTTTTTCTCCATCTTCCACAGCTCAGCCTCACTGATTCACTCACTTTTTCTGACCATGCCAGGCATTTTCATGTCAACATAATTTTAGTCTTCTTTTCCCCTGTTCCCATTCTCATTCAATTTAATTGTCAAAGTCCAGGGGTGTGTGTGTGTGTGTGTGTGTGTGTGTATTTTCCATTCATGTAGGAATTTGAGTTATAATCTTCCTTTGCTTTGTGACAACATTTTTTTTCTGGCAAGTTTCCTTCATCTTCTTTCTTTAGAGTATTTTGTTTGGAGTTGTGTTTTTATATATTTGAATATGCTGGGTTTTGTTTTGTTTTTTCCAGACTAGCCATTAGCAAAAGATTCCTGTGGAGCAAGGGGATGATCCAGGATGATTTTCCAAATTCTTCTGCTCAAATTCTCCCTCTTTTGGTGCTTCAGTGCTGGACTATTTCTTCAAAAACATGGCCCTGCTGTGAAATTCCACCTCCTTTGGCTCTCACAAGAGGTACTGGCCGCTTTGAGCTTACTAAGGAGAAACTCAGCCCCTGCCTTGAACATACATCTCTCTCTCTCTCTCTTTTAAAATATTTATTTATTTATTTATTTATTTATTTGAGAGAGAGGAAGAGAGAGAGTTGAGGGAGGGACAGAGAGAGAGGGAGAGAAGCAGACTCCCCGTGGAGTCTGACATGGGACTCCATCCCAAAACTCCAAGACCACAAGCTGAGCGAAATCAGGAGTCAGACGCCTAACTGATCGAGCCATCCACGCGTTCCTCTCTCTTTAAAAAAGCAGTGCTTTCTGAGTGCAGTCCCCTCCGGTTTTCCCTGGGCTGGTCCCCCTCGGCCTCCTCCAGCTGCTTCTTCCATCTCAGGCCTGCTCTTGGCCTTCCAGGAGTAAATGCTTGCTGACCATCTCTGAGATGGACCATTGCCAGGCCCCTCTCCGTGTCCCAACCTTCCCAACATGACAACGGCACCAACATTGCTTCTTAGGTAGGTCGTTCACATCTCAGATGTTTTGACTGTGCATCAGTGTAACTGGGAATCTTTGAGTGTTTATTGTGTGGAGGGTGTGATTTGTGCTCTTTGCTGCAATTGATATTGCTGTTCTCCTTACTGCTCCGTGTGACTTCCAGGAAACCACCAGGAAGGTTCAGTACTATGCTGCTGCCGTTTTCCTAGCCAATTTATTCAACTAAGGACTATGCTTTGGTCGAAGATTCATGTCCTTCTTGCTAATTTGGGATTAATAGGTCCTGTCTCATATAAAATGAAGGTGAGGAAACAGGAATTTTTGGAGCTTTTTTAATGTTCTGACTTGGAAGAATAAAACCTATAAAACCTGAGAGTTTTGTAGTTGTTCTTATTTTTTTTCTGAAATGTTATCGTCCTATGAAACATTAAAGTCCAGAAACTACTGTATTTATCTCTCTTTATCTATCCGCCTACCTATCTATTTATCTATTCTGTGTACTTCAAACAATATTTACTATATTCTAGGCACTCATCCAAGAAACAAAAGGAATACGGAAATTAAAAAATCCTTTTTGGTAACCCTTAAAAGACTTAAAACTAGGGAGATCATAGATTTACAATGAATAAACAATTCTACAAGATACAGACTAGATCCATCCAACATGCTACCGTAAGACAGAGAAAAGAGCTACGATTTCTAGATAAAAAAAAAAATTGAGGAAAGCTTTTTGAAGAAATATCAATAACTTGGACTTTGACTATTAGGTGGCTGGACTGAGAACAGGGAAAAAGACTAAAACCAAATTAACATAAAAGCGTGTAGCATGGTCAGGAAAGGCAAGTGAACCAGTGTGGCTGGACTGGAAGATGGAGGCAAAAATCACACATTACGATACAATGTCTTCTGGAAGATAAATTGTGGGGAGTTTAACTGCTACTTAAAAGGAATCTGGGCTTCACTTAAATAAGAAAAAATTCCATCTAAGTAGAAGAAAAACTAAAAAGTGGCTACACACAGTAGGACGTCAGTAATCAACAGTTTTCATGCATTCATCAGCAACCAATTAGACCCCATGAAGATGAGAAAACGTCATTTATAGTAGCCACACAAAAGACAAAATACTTAGGAAAAGAGTTAATTCAAAATGGGAAAAATTCATTGCTAAATCCAAAGTCATGAAAATTTATTGTATATTTTCTCTTACATTTTTAAAATAATTTTTTATTTTACATTTGGGCTTTGACCCATGTTGACTTAATTTTCATATCTGATATGAGATAGGGGTTCACCTTTATTCTTTTTTATGTGGTTATCTAGTTGAAGAGGCTATTCCTTCTCCAGTCAATGCTCTTGTCACCCTTGTCAAAACTCGAATGACCACAGATGTATTGGTTTATTTCTGAACTCTCAATTTTGTTTCACTGTTGTATATGTTATCCATATGGCAGAACACATTGTTTTGATTACTGTGCCTTTTAGTAAGTTTTGAAATCAGGAAGTTTAAGTTCATAAATTTTGCCTTCTTTTTAAAGACTATTTCTTTAGAGTAGTTTTAGGTTCACAACAAAATTAAGAGGAAGATACAGAGATATTCCATACACCCCTGGCCCCCACATCTGCATAGCCTCTCCCGTTACCAACATACCCCCGCTTTTCTTTTTCAAGATTGCTCTGGCTATTTGGGGTCTCTTGCAATTCCATATGAATTTTAAGATGGCTTTTTCCATTTCTGCAAAAAAGACTGTTGGGAATTTGGTAGGGATTGCATTGAATCTACATCATATTGGGTAGGATTGATATTAACCATATTGAGTTTCCATGAACATGGGTTGTCTTTCCATTTATTTAAGTCTTTTTAAGTTTCTTTCAGCAATGTTTTGCAGTTTTCAGTGTACAAGTCTTTCAACTCCTTGGTTAAATTTATTTCTAAGTATTTTATTCTTTTTGATGCTATTGTAAGTGAAATTGCTTTCTTAGTTTATCTTTGTGTTGCTTAATTTTAATATGCATTGTTAGTGTATGGAAATATAACTATTTGTGATGTTAATCTTATATCCTGCAAGTTTGCTGAATTTGATTATCAGCTATAATAACTTTTTTGTCAATTCTCTAGGGCTTTCTATACGTAAGGATAATGTCATCTGAGAATAGAGATGTTTTTACTTTTTCCTTTCCAATTTAGATACATTTTGTTTCATTTCTCTTCTCTTTTCTTTCTTTCTTTTCCTTTTTTCTTTCTTTTTTTTTTGTTTTTTTAAAGATTTTATTTATTTATATGACAGAGAGCCAACGAGAGAGGGAACACAGCAGGGGAGAGGGAGAGGAAGAAGCAGGCTCCTAGCTGAGGAGCCCGATGTGGGACTCGATCCCAGAACGCCGGGATCCCGCCCTGAGCCGAAGGCAGACGCTTAATGACTGCGCTACCCAGGCGCCCCTCCTTTTTTCTTTCTTACCACAATGGATCTGGCTAGAACTTTCAGTACAACATTGACTAGAAATAGCAAAAGTGGCATTCTTGTTTTATTCTTGATTTTGGGGGAGAAGCTTTAACTCTTTCACCGTTGAGTAGAATTTAACTTATACGTCTTTCACAAGTGTCTTTTATCATGTTGAGGAAGTTTCCTTCTATTCCTACTTTATCTTAATTTTTATTTTTATTTTTTTTTTAAAGATTTTATTTATTTATTTGACAGAGATAGAGAGAGCCAGCGAGAGAGGGAACACAAGCAGGGGGAGTGGGAGAGAAGAAGCAGGCTCACAGCAGAGGAGCCTGACGTGGGGCTCGATCCCATAACACTGGGATCTCGCCCTGAGCCGAAGGCAGACGCTTAACCGCTGTGCCACCCAGGCGCCCCTATCTTAATTTTTAAAAAAGATTTTATTTATTTATATTTTTAAAAAGATTTTATTTATTTATTTGAGAGAGAGAGAGAGTAGGGATAGAGGGAGAGAATCTTGAAGCAGACTCCCTGCTGAACTCAGAGTCCACAAAATGTTCAGTGCCACTACCCATGAGATCATGACCTGAGCCAAAACCAAGAGTTGGATGCTCAACTGACTGAGCCACCCTGGTGCCCTCCTACTTTGTTTATTTTTATCATGATATGGTATCAGATTTTGTCAGATGTTTTTTCTGCATGAATTGAAGTGATTGCTGTTTTTTCTTTCCTTTCTATTAGTGTGGCATATTATATTGCATTTCTGGCATAACCCCCAGTTAGTCATGATGTATAATCCTCTTAACGTGCTAATGAGTCCCATTTGCTAGAGTTTTAAGTTTTTTCCATATACATTTATTTTTCTCCAGCAAAATAGAACAACTCTACTTTTCATATCCTATTTTTCCAAGTTTATTTCCTTTAAGGTTTTATTCATTTATTCATTCATTTATTTATTTATGAGAGGGAGTGAGGGGCAGAGGGAGAGTAAGGGAATCCTAAGCAGGCTCCATACCCAGCTTGGAGCCTGATGAGATGCAGGGCTTGATCTCACAGCCCTGGGATCATGGCCTGAACCAAAATTAAGAGTCAGATGCTGAACTAACTGAGCTACCCAGGTGCCCCTCCTTTAAAGAGTTTTAAAATTCTTAGATGTTATAAGATTAGTGAAAATATATTTGAAAGCGCCTATCCTATACATAGTAGGCATTTCAAAAGTACTAGCTTCTCTCTCCCTGTCTCCTTTCACCAAAATGGTATTTATAGAAATTCATGTCATTTCAAGTCTCATAACTAATCAATAACCCTTGCTTTAAGATCTCTGTCTACTTAGCTTCTAACTCTAACCCCTAGCTATTTGTCTTTATAGGATATATTTGAATATTATGTCAGAAACATTTTCCCCAGGGGCGCCTGGGTGGCACAGCGGTTAAAATCTGCCTTCGGCTCAGGGCGTGATCCCGGCGTTGTGGGATCGAGCCCCACATCAGGCTCCTCCGCTAGGAGCCTGCTTCTTCCTCTCCCACTCCCCCTGCTTGTGTTCCTTCTCTCGCTGGCTGTCTCTATCTCTGTCGAATAAATAAATAAAATCTTTAAAAAAAAAACAAAAACATTTTCCCCAGACCATTCTACTCT
Source organism: Ailuropoda melanoleuca (assembly GCF_002007445.2). Taxonomy (NCBI): domain Eukaryota; kingdom Metazoa; phylum Chordata; class Mammalia; order Carnivora; family Ursidae; genus Ailuropoda; species Ailuropoda melanoleuca. The sequence goes on along the minus strand of NC_048228.1, from coordinate 21,815,033 downwards.
CCTTCTGAGGAAGTTTTTGAAGGATAAGCTGCCACTGTGAGTTTGTTGAGAGGGAATTTCTAGAAGGTACAATGGAAGGGTGTACTCACTGAGTTGCAAATTCAACATTTTCCCTATATTTTGTAAGGATTTGTGATTGTTTTGATTCATTTGTGATATTCTTCTAGTTATGGTTAAAAGCAAATACTAACTTTTGAGGACAAGTTACTTTATAAAAGGATCTTACATAAGATCAAGTATCTAAGTTTAACTTGTAGAGTTGATAAACCCAAACAGACCTCTGGGCCTCTACTGATATTATGTTTCAGATTGCTAGATTTCTTAGATTGGTAAAAGAGGGGTTATGTTATGTTGGCAAATCGCATGGCTCATTGTTAAGAATCCTCCTGTTGCTACTTGAATACAATTTTGCAACAAAATTTTCATGAGTCTTCATTTGTATTTTGGGGTTACTTCCTTATGTGTCTTGCTCTCTCTGTCTCTCTCTTTTGTCCTTTCTACCATTCCCTGCTTTACTTTTTTTTAAAAAATTTTATTTATTTATTTGTCAGAGAGAGAGCATGAGCAGAGGGAGAAGCAGGCAGAGGGAGAAACAGGCTCCCCACCGAGCAGGAAGCCTGACGTGGGGCTCGACCCAGGACCCTGGGTTCATGACTGGAGCCGAAGGGAGACACATAACAGACTGAGCCACTCAGGTGCCCCTCACAACCTGGTTTTTGATCATTCTTATGACTCCAGAAGTTGCTTTGTGCCCATTTGCAGTCAATCCCACTCCTATCCTCAGGCTGAGAAAACCACAAATCAACTTTCTGATTTTATAGATTTGCTGTTCTATAAATTTCAAATAAATGAAATAATAAAATATTGTATCCTTTTATGTCTAGTTTCTTTCCTTGCATCTGTTTTTTTAAGTTAAGATTTAATTTTTTTAGAGCAGTTTAAGGTTCACAGCAAAACTGAGAGGAAGGTATAGAGAGTTCCCATATCCACCCTGACCCCCACACATGCACAGCCTCCTTTATTATCAGTATCCCCCAAAAAGTGGTACATTTGTTCCAATTAATGAACCAGCACTGACATATCATTATCACCTAGAATCCATAGTTTACATTAAGTTTCACTCTTGTACATTCTGTGGGTTTGGACAAACATATAATGACTTGTAACTATTATTATGGTACCTCACAGAGCATTTTCACTACCCTAAAAACTCTCTGTGCTTTCCCCTAATCCCTCCTCCACCAAGTCATGGCAACCACTGATTTTTGTTTTTTAACTGTTGTCACAGTTTTGCCTTTCCCAGAATGTCATGTAGTTGAAATCAGACAGTAATTAGCCTTTTCAGATTGGCTTTCCTCCCCCCCAATCAGTAATATGCGTTTAAGATTTCTCCATGTCTTTTCATGGCTTGGAGGCTCTTTCCTTTTCAGCACTCAGTAATATGCCATGGTTTGGATATAGCCTCATTCACTTACCCATTCATCTACTGACGGGCATCTTGGTTGCTGCAGTTTCAGCATTTAGGACTAAAACTGCGTATAAACAACTGCGTGCAGATTTTTGTGTGGACATAAGTTTTCTTTCAACTCCTTTGAGTAAGTAAATGCCAAGTAAATACAAGTAAACGCATGATTGCTGGATCTTACGGTAAGAGTACATTTATTTCGTTGTATAAGCAACCTCCAAACTATCCTTTAAAGTGGCTGCACGATTTTGCACACCCACTAACAATGCCTGTGCCTTCTTATTGCTCTGCATTCTCTTCCGCACTTGGGGTTGTCAGTGCTCTGGATTTTGGCCATCCTAATAAATGTGTGGCAGCATATCAGACTGCTTTATTTTGCATTTCCCTGTTACGCAGAATGTGGAGCATCTTTCCATGTGCTTATTTGCCATCTGTATATTTTTTTCTTTGGTGAGGTGTCTGTTAATGTCTTTGGACCATTTTTTTAAATTGGGTTGTTTGTTTTCCTAGAGTCGAGTTTTAAGAGTTCTTTGTATATTTGGGGCGATAGCCCTGTATCTGATGCATATTTCACAAATATTTTCTCTCAGTCGTTGGGTTGTCTTACTCTGTTGGCATTGTCTTTTATGGAACAGAGTTTTTTGATTTTCATGAAGACCAGCTTATCAATTATTTTTTTCATGGATCATGTCTTTGGTGTTGTATTTAAAAAGTCATCTCCATATCCAAGGTTGTCTGGGTTTTGTCCTATGTTATCTTCTAGGAGTTTTATAGTTTTGCATTTTACACGTACGTCTGTGATTCGTTTTGAGTTAATTGTTGTGAAGGGTGGTAAGGTCTGTGTCTAGAGTCTCTCTTTCTTTCTTTTTTCTTTTTTATTTATTTTTTGGCATGTGGTTATTTACTTTTCCCAGTAACATTTGTGAAAGAGAATATCATTGCTCCATTGTATTGCCTTTGTTCCTTTGTCATGATCAGTTGACTATATTTGTGTGGTTCTATTTTGGGCTCTCTATTCTGTTCCATTGATCTATTTGTATATTTTTTCACCAATATCACACTGTCTTGATGACTGTAGCTTTATAGTAAGTCCTTTTTTTTTTTTTTTTAAAGATTTCTTTATTTATTTGAGAGAGAGAGAGAGAGCACACAAAAGTGGGGTTGGGGCAGAGGAGGAGACAGAATTCCCAACCAGATTCCCTACTGAGCGGGGAGCCAAATGCAGGGCTCAATCCCAGGACCCTGAAATCATGACCTGAGCTGAAATCAAGAGTGGGATACTCACCCAACTTAGCCACCCAGGCGCCCCTTTATAGTAAGTCTTGAAGTAAGTACAGTTAATCTTCCTACTTTGTTGTTGTTGTTCCTCTTCTTCAATATTGTGTTGGCTATTCTGGGTCTTTGACTTTCTGTATGAACTTAATAAGCAGTTTGCTGATATCCACAAGATAATGTGCTGGAATTTTGATTGGGATTGCATTGAATCTATAGATCAAGTTGGGGAAAACTGACATGGTGACAATCTTGAATTGTCCTATCCATGAACATGGATTTTCTCTCCATTTATTTAGTTCTTTGATTTTGTTTATCATAGTTTGGTAGTTTTTGTAATATAGATCTTGTACATATTTTGTTAGATTTATACCTAAGTGTTTCATTTTTGGGGTGGCAATGTAAGTGGTATTGTAGTTTTAATTTCAAATTTCACTTGTTCGATGCTGGTGTATAAGAAAGCAATTGACTCTTGTTTATTAGCCTGTATCCTGCAACCTTGCCATAATTGCTTATTAGTTTCAGGAGTGGTTTGTTTTTTTTTTAATCCTTTTAGATTTTCTACCTAGACAATCATATCACCTGCCAACAAAGACAGTTTTATGTCTTCCTTCCCATTCTGTACACCATTTGATTCTTTTCTTTTCTTACGGCATTAACTAAGTCTACCAGTGTGATGTTGAAAAGCAGTGGTTAGAGGAGACATCTTTGCCTTGTACCTGGTCCTAGTGGGAAAGCTGAGAGTTTTCACCATGAAGTATGATGTTAGCTGTAGGGTTTTTGTAGATATTCTTTATCAAGTTCAGAAAGTTCTCCTCTATTTCTAGTTGACAATGTTTTTATCATGAATTGGTGTTGTATTTTGTCAAATGCTCTTTCTGCTTCTATTTGATATGATTATGTGATTTTTCTTTTTCAGTCTGTGATGTGGTAGATGATATTAATTGATTTTTGAATGTTGACACAGCCTTGCATACCTGGGATAAATCCCACTTGGTCGTGGTATATAATTCAGTTTACACATTGTTGGATTCAGTTTGCTAATATTCTGTTCAAGATTTTTGGGGTTTATGTTCATGGGAGATCGCATTTTGTAGTTTTCTTGTAATGTCTATTTCGGGTTTTGGCATTAGAGTTGCTGGCCACATATAATGAATTAGGAAGTAATTCTCCCTGCTTCTAAACTCTGAAAGAAATTGTAGAAAATTGGTATAATTTCTTCCTTAAATGATGAACCTATATGGGCCAGCTGCTTTCTATTTGGGAAGGTTATTATTTACACTGATTCATTTTCTTTAATGGATATAGGCCTGTTCAGATTTTCTATTTCTTTTTGTGTGAGTTTTGGCAAATTATGCCTTTCAAGGTGTTGGTCTGTTTCATCTAGCTTACCGCATTTGTGGGCAGAGTGTTGTTTATAGTTATTCCTGTATTATCCTTTCAATTTCCCCTTTCATTTCTTTTTTTCCCAAAGATTTGTTTATTTAAGAGAGATGGGGGGGAAGGGCAGAAGGAGAGACTCTAAGCAGACTCCCCACTGAGTGCAGAGCCCAAAGTGGGGCTCCATCTCACCACTAATGCAACCATGACCTAAGCCTAAACCAAGAATCAGCGCTTAACTGACTGAGCCACCCAGGTGCCCCATCCCCTTTCATTTCTGACACTAACCTGTGTTTTTTCTCTTTCTCTCTCTCTTTTTTTTTTCTTAGTTAGCCTGGCTAGAGGCTTATCTGTTTTATTGATCTTTTCAAAAAACCAGCTTTCGGTTTCATTGATTTTCCCTATTGATTTCCTGTTTTGAATTTCATTGATTTCTACTCTAATTCTTATTAATTTTTTTTCTTCTGCTTACTTTGGATTTATTTTACTCTTCCTTTTCTATTTTCTTAAGGTGGAAACTTACATCGTTGACTTTAGAGCTTCATCTTTTCTAAATATATTTATTCAATGTTATAAATTTCCCTCTAAGCATTGCCTTCACTGCATCTCACAAAATTTCCATTTTCATGTAGTTCAAAATATTTAAAAAATTTCTTTTGATGTTTCTTCCTTGATTCATGTATTATTTAGATATATATTTTTAATCTCCATGAATTTTGGGTTTTCCAGCTATCTTTTGTGTATTGATTTCTGGTTTAATTCCATTGTGATCTGAGAGCAGACATTCTATAATTCCTATTCTTTTAAATTTGTTAAGGTGTGTTTTTTGGCCCAGAATGTGATCTATCTTAGTGCACATTCCATGTGAACTTTAGAAGAATGTGTATTCTGCTCTTGTTGGATGAAATAGTGGATATAGATGCCAATAATATTCAGTTGATTGATGGTGTATTGAGTTCAACCCTGTCTTTACTGATTTTCTGCCTGCTGGATTTGTCCATTTATGAGAGAAGAGTGCATTTGTTTTTTAGGTTCATTGTGTCGTAGCGCATATCAGTAGCTTTTCCCATTGTATTGCTGAATAGTATTCTATTGTATGAATTTACATTTTATCTATTTCCACCAGCAGCATTTGAACGTGTCCATTTCACAGGAACTGGAATCCTCTTCAAAATAGGAAATTAATAGATCAGTCAGTTGCAAACTGGGTCATGATTTCTGCTCTACTCCACCTACGCTTTTGCCTTTATGCGATGCCCAGGGTGTTCTCATCCGTGTAAGGATATCATGAATGTGTTTTCTAAACCCATGCGATTCTTGAATAAGGCCTTCATAAGCCCATTATTGAAGCACTCCTGCCTTCTACTGGACTCTAAAAAATAAGTTGCTCTGACATGCCTAATACTTCCTCCTGGAAATGGGGATTAGTCGATACTAAGTAAAGCAAGTAAGCCAATTAAGATGTGGTGATATAATTAAAGTCCTTAACTGTATTTTAGTGTTTAAAAACTTTTGCATTATCCCAGCCAATCCTTTCAAAAGCCCTGCAAGGTAAGCAGAAAAGAGATTTTAATCCCATACAGATAATGAAACAAATTAAGAGCGGTTAAGAAGTAAAAGCTGATAGAGCTGAAACTCAAATTCAGATGCCCCAGTGTTCTTTGTATCTCACTCAAACTCTATTGCACCGTTATCCACTGTGCTTACAATAGTGCCAGCGGGGGGTGTGCGCGTGCGTGCATGTGTGCGTGTGGGTGTGAATTCTGCCCATAATGGCTGGAAGTGGAACACCAGTGGTATACTTTTGGAATTTAGTAACCCAGCAGATTCATCTGAAGACAGTATCTCCCCTGGTGGGTTAGTGAACATTCTAGAAGTAATTTCTGCAGTGGGGATGGAAACAGAATAAGAAAGCATTTTAAAGATATTAAAAGGAGGTGTCAATTGCCCTTTTGTATTTTTATCATTTGGAAATAGAGAGAATGCCCAACTTCTTGCAACTCCCTGAGTAAATGTCTAAGTAAATGACAAAGCTGTTTCCCAGGAGTAGCACGCAAAGCTTCTCTCGCCAGGAAACAGGGAGCTCTGCAACGTTAGCACAGTGTTTGTTTATTTGGATTTCGCCTAGTAATCGATATCAAATGAAATTTCCTGGTCCTCAAGAGATTTCTAGTGTTTCCTCCTCTGAGAGATCTTTCTTTCTTTTTCTTTCTTTCTTTCTTTCTTTCTTTCTTTCTTTCTTTCTTTCTATCTTTCTTTCTTTCTTTCCTTCTTTCTTTCTTTCTTTTTCTCTTTCTTTTTCTTTCCCAAGACTTGTCCTTTGTTCTGGTTCCACCAAAGGAATCAGTCTTTTCTTCAATAGCATCTCTCCTCCAGTTTTAAAAAGCTGACATTACTTGCACTACTATGATCGATTCCTGCCCATCCTGCTCTGCGTCTGCAGAAGATAACGGCCTGTATGACTCCCACGAGGATGCGCAAGCCTTACATCAACCAGCTTGCGCTGCTCAGCGGCTTGTACCCTTGCACTAGTATTTATTAGTTTGCAGGAGCCCTCCCATCTTGGCCATGTGAACTGTAACCAGGTACGCCACGAAGAAGAACGTGTTGTTCTTTGCGCGGCATTTTATTTTGGAAAATTGATTTTTCAGAAGAAAATGATTTTCCAGGAAGAATAAAAACTATGACCGTATTCTGGATCTCTAATGTCCCAAATTCCACCAGTTCTCGGGACCACGCAGTATTTTGGCTAGTCCTTTAACTTTGGGTTTCCAGGTTAAGCTCTCCAGGAGTCATTCCCTTCTTAGCAATCAGAATATGGTGCCATTAGGTAACGACAGATGCCTTAACCTACTGAGTCTATTAAACATTTAAGAAATATTTCTGCATGGGGACTACTTATAAGCTATTATTGCAGGCGCCAGTGGTACCTGTGATTTTTACCAATCAAAAGCAGAATATTGTTTTTAAAAAGTTGTTTTTCCGTTTTGGAGCCTAACATGGCAAATTAAGTGTAAATGAAGCCAGTTTTGGTTGAAGATAATCCAAAAAATCTGGAGCGCATAGGACTCCAATGCCTATGATTATGTCTGATGCTGGCTTAGGGGTTGTAATAGGTTCTCCAGAAGAAATAGAACCACTAGTAATACATAGAGATAGATGTATAGATGTCTTTACTAGATAAACTCCATGAATCCTTTTTATAAGTAGATGGTATAATGTTGAAAGAACAAATTACTTTTGCAGAACATAATTTTCCTATACTGATGTTTTGTTTCAATTTAAATCTTAGTCAAATAGTTCAGTGCCCTGGCTGGTTTAATGCATTTAAAAGGCACTTTATCTGGTCTTATTTTCAAGTGGAGCGGGGCAGTCTTTTTAGAGCTTGGTAAGTAAGACAAATTAAACAAGTTTAAACTGGCGACAGTTCAAGTGAGACAGGGAAATGGTTTCCTTTTGTTTTTTCCCAAAGTCGTCTACTCAGTATTGCCACTCTCACTGGGGTTTCCAGGAAATAGAAATTCATTCCCATGAGAAATTCAGCCTGTGGTTCCTCTTCTCAGGATTTGAACCCCTAGAGGCAGTCATTTCTCTTGTCTTGACTTTCCTTCTCGCTGGCATGTGAACATAACACTGATGTTCAAGGGGGACACACACTTGGGTTGCCACGTCCGTCCTCTTACTAGTTCTTGATTTTGTCCAGGGCACCTACTCTGTTTCATTCTTAGTGTCCTCATCAGGAAGATGGAATTGATGATATTCTGTACTTAACAAAAGAGGTAATATACGAAAACTTCTCTGGTGCAAAGCCTCTGATATTAGTTCTTAACAATTTTTCCTCACTCGGTGCTCGGAGCTTGTGGGCAAAGGCAGCTGAGGCAGGAGCAGGAGAGCTGCTGGGGGTACACAGTGAGGCTTCTGCTGACAGAGAAGGACACAACAAAGACAGCGACTAATATGGAATAACTGCTTTTCAAAAATCCACAGCATTTGGCTTACAAGTGGGTGCAGATCACTATGAGGTAGGCTGTTCAGGGAACAAGATGGAGGCCAACGGAACCTGAAAGGCATGTGTCAGGAGGAGATAAGTAGGAGATGGAATTGGGAGGTAGTCAGAAGGCGTATTGTATAAGTCCACACAGATCGTGGCAAAGACTTAAAGTTTTGTTCAAAGTACGAGGGAAAGCCATGGTGATGTAGAAATGTTGGGGTTTGGAGCCGACGGCCAAGAAAGAATTCGTGAGACATCTTCGGTGCAAAAAGGTGATTTTATGAAAGCACGGGGACAGGGCCCGTGGGCAGAAGGAGCTGCACCGGGGTCATGAGGAGTGGCCCATTGTGTACTTTCAAGTTGGGAGGGGTTAGGGATGGCATATGTCTCTGAGGAATTTTGGAAGCAAGGTTTCTAGGACCTGGAGGGGGCTAGCTATTTTTAGAAAAGTTTATTTATTACTAATAAAAACTTAGTCATGAGACCCTTCAGATATATATCAGTGGGCCGTATATTTGGAGGGTGACTGCCAACATGTATCTTGAGGAAGTTTCCAAAGGAATTTTTATGTGCTAAAGCCGACTCACGGGATCCTGGAGGATTGTGATAATGTTAAGCTAAAATTGCCTTTTGTCCTGAGCAACGTATTAACATTGAGGCAGCTGCATTCCTACAGGAGTGTCACTCTGCCTGTTTCAAGGACTTGTCCATGGGCTGTAAGTTGTAAGGAGATTCACATTTTTCTTTTGCCTTTGTTTCCCACATCAGTGGGGTAGGTTTGAGGAGAATTCAGTTATGGGCTGATTTACATTTTTAAAAAGATCTCAGATTTTTCATAGAGAATGGGTTATGGAGGGAAAGGAAGAAGCATAAAGACTAGAGAGGACATTATGGCAGTGATCTGGGAGGGAAATTCTACCAACCTGCTTGGAGAGGTAGGGGCAGAGAGGGAGAACTCGCTGCAGTCATGGCGCTTGCTGACGGTACTGCTGACGGGACTTCCTGATGGACGAAACTAGGCTGTGAGAGAAATCAAGCAGCAGAGTTTATAGGAGTGTCATTAATTGAGATGGGGCAGAATGTGTGAGGAGCAGACTTTGGGGGAGGGAGGTCAAGAGTTATGCTTTGGCCATGATGTATATGCGACACTAGACCATGACTTCAGCTAGGATGAGTTGTGGCTGTAATGATAGCTTAAGTAAGATGGACTTTTATTTTTCTCTATTGTGAAAGTCTGGAGGTGGACAATCCAAGGCTGGTGAAACAGATGTGCTCACGAGGTCCCTGGAATTTAAGGTATTTCCAGCTTTCTGGTCTACCATCCCTTGGTGCTGGCCCCATGAACTGAGCTTGAATTTGCACAATTACAAGCACGTTTCAGAAAACAGGATGCAGGAAGGAGAAAAACGAGGCAAAGACATATGCTAGTCAGTTTATAAGGAACAATTCTGGCAGCTGGCAAGATACCTCAACTTATATCTTTAGTGACTTAAATCAATCACACGGTCACAGTCAGCTGCAAGGGGCTCTTGGACATGGGGTTTTTATTCTGGGCATCATGTGTTTCAACTAAAAATTCTATTACCAAAGAGTAAGCGGAGAATGGATATTGGGAGACAGCAAATTTCTGCCGTGCCTGGTTTGTTCTTTCCCTGTTTCTCAGCACCTTCATGTCTCTAAATTTGCTCAGCAGTTTAAGGCCTCATCTTATTTGACTTTTCAGCACATTCTATATTGTTGATCATTTCTTTCTCAAAACACACCCTTCCTTTGGCTTCTGTGTCACAGTTTTCTTGTTTGTTGTTTTCTCCTTCACGTTGTTCTTACCCTGCAGACTGCCCTCCTCACTCCAAAAACAAATTAAATGGCTCACGAAAGAGACACCACACCAGGTGCCAGCCTTCCTTGGGGCCTCTTCTCCAAGTCCACACGCAGCTCCTCTTCTTGCCCCGTGCCCTGTCCATCTGGCCCCAGCCCAAGACTATACTTGAGAGTTTAACAGACTCCCAATAAGAAGGAAGGTGAATGTGTTTCTCTCAAGTCCTAGCTGGATTTATCCATGGCTAAAAGATACTAGTGATTACGATCCCATCACTGCCCCTACAGCTTGTGCTGTGTTTGCTGTGAGAGACACTGAAATAGCTCCCTGTCTGAAAGTCCCTCCCCAAACTGCTCATCACTGAACTATACACCGCTCTTGAATGGCTGCTAATTCCTTTCCCAAAATTGTCTTTGGAATTAAGCAAATTAAGCAGATAGATGTTTCTAGAAAGTCTTTGTTAAAGTACACGGTCTACCTGAGAAAGGGTGTGAGACTTCATGGGCACTTACAAGTCAAATCATATTGTGGTTCATTTTGGGTCCTTCTGAGTCCCTGACACCCTGTGAAATCATGTCACAGGGCAGGGTTAGTTCAAAGTACTGTTCCAATAAAGGAATGGTGTTGAAACTTGCTTGTTTCCCCTCCACAGCAGCAGTATTCATTACAAAACATCTCATCACCAAGATTAGAATCCTGTTTAAAAAAGGAAGTTGGGCAGTCGTAGGCAGTGCAAATCAACATTCAAGTGCAACGGCCAATCCAAGGCAGGCTCCGGTGATTGAAAGTCACCACCTTAGAGCCTGATTTAGTTTGGTGCTTCATGAATCATGAACTAGTTTTTCTTGTGGAATCTATTTTTTCCTCTTCTCAGCTCTGCTTCTCGGTGTTGATGGTTCCCATCACGACTAAAAGCAGCAGATCATCTGCTAGTGGCCACGGAGGGCATGACTTCCAGCGCCAACCAGGAATTTTGCATATGTCTCTCATGCCTGAAGCCAAGAGCATTGATGTTGGTGTAAGGGGATAACTGTTGAAGCCAGCAGCCCTGTCTCTGGCCACTGTTTAAACTTCTATCACCAGTGCAGCACTGTGTTGTGCTTTCAGATAGTTTGCTAAACAGTTCTACTCTTTTCTTCTTTGTAGATTCCTCATGCTACAGTTCAGAGAAATCTGCGGGGACTGGATAGGAATGCAATTCATTCAGTTATTCAACAAATATTTACTAAACACCTGCCATGTACTCACACTGTTCCAGGTTTTAGGGACACATCAATGAATAAAACAGATGAAGTCCTTGCTCCTGTGGAGCTCATATTCTTGTCTGTGGTTTGGGAGAAGACAATAAACAGATGACAAACACGAAGCCCAATGACAATTTCCTTTTTCCTTTAGAAAACTTTTCATTGTTCTTGAATGAAACTTGTGAACCTTGATGTTTTTTTTTCCTCTAAAAAGAATTATTTTTCAAGATCTCCTGGGCCCTTCATATAAATAGACTTACGGTGATTCACTCCATTTGACTCCTGGGATAAACATAGAGTAAGTTAGATTGGCACCTTTGCTACATAACAAAGCGAGGGTTTGAAAACAGAGAAGGCTGCTGATGAGCTCATACTTTGTAGAATACATACGCCTCACCCAAGATAAAGTATCAGGTCAACTTGTCATTTTGAAGATGGAAAGATTTTAATTTCCCAAATATAACCTGCAATGTAGAGAAGACATCTCTGCTTGTTGCTCCATCAACCTCCACTGTGCTTTTGGAGATCTCCTTGGGGATAATTGCAAAGCTGTCTTATATGTGCAGCTTGACATGGAACCTTTCAAAGACCTTTCATGATACAGCATAGCTGATGTTTTTATTTTTATTTTTTTAAAGATTTTATTTATTTGCGAGAAAGAGAGAGAGATCAAAAGTAGGGGGAGAGGCAGAGGGAGAGGCAGGTTTCCAGATGAGCAGAGAACCCGACATGGGCTCAATCCCGGCACCCTGGAGTCAAGACCTGAGCCATAGGCAGATGCTTAACTGACTGAGCCACCTAGGTGCCCCACAGCTGATGTTTTTAGAAACCCAAGTTGATGAGGCAACATCATTTCACATCACAGACATTTGAGTGAGCATCGTCTAAAGTAAAAGTGTCTGAAGCAGAGAACACGTGCCAACAAGAGGCAGGAAGCACTCTACAAGATGTCTGCAGGCCAGGTCAGATGCGCCAACCCTTGCTAGCACCTGCTCGGCTACTGAGTAGTGTTGTAGTTGTAGTTTCAAGGGTGCAGACTAAGAAGTCGGCCACAGAGAGGGGCGCCTTGAATGAACAGGCCCCTTGATGTCTGTTAGCAAAGTCTGGGGGTTGCCACTGCCTGTCACATCACCTGGGTTAAAGCCATTTATATTGTTGACAAGATTGTGAAACCTCAGGATGGTATCAAATTTATAGAGGGCAGGGCATGGTGTACTTGCCCTGAAGTCTTGTACTCTCAAGTGGTTCTGTGCTTGATCAAAACTCAGTAAAGATAGGGCGGTCTCTCACAAAGGCATTTCGTGGTGGGGATAAGGCGTTCATACTTTGAAATTATTGAACCACAGTTTGGTGTTTCCGAAAGTTAAAAATTTGCAGGGCATATACCTAGAAACCTAAGCCTTTCCAGGCCATGCATTAATTTATTAATTCATTCAACATGTATTCATTATGTGTCTGCTATGTGCCAGGTACTATTCTAAGTAACGGGGACACAGCAGTGAATGATACTGACAAACATCTTTGCCCCTCATGGTATCTACATTCTAGTTGGGAAGAGCAAGGCTGACTTACCCATTAGACAATGTAAACACAGCGCCTAAGGCCTTTAATTTTAACTTCTTTTAAAATCAGAAGAAAAAGAATATATATTTTAGAGTCAGACTATATTTGTCTTTATACCAATATAGTTGAAATAGGAATTTTTTAATAGTGTGCGTGTATGTGTGTGTGTGTGTAAGAAGGGGGGCTCACACAGCAAAAATGCCTAGGGTCCATGAAAGTCATATGCAGCCTAGGGGGAGACAGATAATAACCAAGATTTTAAAAGTAAAATATATAGCATATTAGAAAAAAAATTAAAAAATGGGAATTAAAAGTGTTAGGGAAAAGGGAGCCCAAATTTTACACAGGATGTTTCAGAAGTAACGTTTTCCGAGCAAGTGCCATTTGAATAGACCTGAAAGAGGTGAGGGAGGTGTTCGATAAATGTATGGCTATTTTTGGAAGAAGGAGCAGCAAGTGCTGAGGACCTGAGGTGAGAAGACGCTTATCTCAATGACTGAGAGGAGGCCAGTATTGACTAGAGGGCAAATGCACAGAGAAAAATAAACAGGAGAGGAGTAGAAGGTGAGGTCAGAGAGGTGTCTAGGCTCCAGATCATGTGGGGTTTATGTAAGGTGATAGAAGGAACTCTGACTTACATTTTGACCTGATTTATATGTCAAAGGGATCTTTTTATGCCCTCAACATCTAACTCCGCACTTGGGTTTCAATAAATATTTTTTAGTTGAATGACAATGTTTCTGCTTGTCACAAAGGGACAGGAAAAAGCCCCGTATGGAAGTGCCATGCACCGTTCTTTCCAAAATACTCCCTGAGGAAGTGTTCGACTTTCTTATTCTTCACTCAAAGCTCCCTGAAATTTCCTTTAGAGCATTTATTTTGGTTTGCAATTCCATGTTTATTTGAATGATTATTTAAAGTCTAGTCTGCTGTCTAAGCCACATGAGGCTAGAAACCATATTTATTCTAGTCTCCTTTCCCCTAACATCCAGCACGGTGTGTAGAATATAATAGTTACTCTATTACTATATGTTGCACAAAAAATGAAGAGAAAATAATTATTTGTATCAAGTTCATTTTATTGGGATTTACCTATTGAATAAACTCTCCTGGACTCTAAAAAATCTTCTTTTTAATATAATGGGGGAAATAGGTAGACTTGACCTAATCTTTGATGTCAACTGGTATCATTAAGCTGATAATCCTTTCATCTGCCCATCACAATCATCGATAGTCCACATGGCACTCTTGTTACCGAGCTGGTATGCAGCCTCACGTAACCTTCCCCATACACTGTCCCAGGTGCCCACTCCACATGCTCTGATTGGCACTCATGATAAAACCCATCTGCTATCCTTCATCTAAATCAAGCCAAATGACCTTAAGTCAACTTTTTGCCCCCAGGAGGCTAAATCCACAAATATAATCTGACATTTATGGGCATTATATCTGCAAAGTCAACGTGACTAATTAGCACCCAGTTCTGGTATCCACAGTCCAGCAACTCTTTGCTCTTCTTCCTGAAAGGAAGGTCTTTGCTATCATTGGGCCAGCTCCAACTTAGTAGCTGGTCTGTGATGCCACTGCAACAGATGTGTCTCCTCCCACCCAAATAAAACTCACTACTTAGTGAAGTGTTCTTCCACGTCTGGCTTTTGCAATTCAGAATTTCTCTTGGGTCCTAAAATGTTACTCATTTCATGAAAACTGTGCTTTCTGAGCTGTTTCTATTCTCTTCAATACCATGATTTTATATACTGTTAGTTTTCAGGAGTTTTGGACTCGGCGTCGCAAGGGCAGTATGGGTCCATCGCCACCCCCCAGTCACAGGATCCCTTCTAGTCTCTTCTCATTCCCCACGATTCCAACCCTGAGAAAAGCAAGCTCTGAGAGGCTGGGAGAATGTGATTTGAAAAGCATGATGGGTAGAGGATGATAGTGATGCTTTAGGACTCGGGGCAGACAAAACGCAGCATGACACACAAGTTCTGAATGAATGTGTGGTTGTTGTTATTGCTGTTTTGACTGCTACTGATTGTACATTTACTTTGTATTTAATGATTGTATATGTTTTATTATTCAGTCCCTTATCAATCTTATGATACAGATATTATTATTTTATCCCACTTTACCAATGAGGAAACTGGACAATGAAAAGTTAGGTACTTTCACAGAGTTGCATAGCTAGCAAAGTATAATCAGGATTTGAATCCAGGTTTCACAACTTGTGCTCTTAACTATTTCCCTCAGGCCTTGCTACTGAAGTGCACTTAGAGGGCAAGAATGGGGGAAGACCAGAAAGACGCAGAAATCCTACTTCCTTATTCTTGTCTGGGGCTGGTCCTACACCTTCCCCAGACAAAATGGGGAGGAATTGAACTATCTTGATTAGTGCTGTTTCTAATACCTAGACAGTACCTCACAACCAGGTGCTAAACAAATATTTGTGGAAGAAATAAATGACTTAGAATCAGAGGTTCAAAGCTACCCTCACATAGTTCTTTGTTTCTAGCACAAATCTTTCCAAAAGATTTTATTTTTTATTTTTTTTAATTTTTTATTTTTTAAGTTTTTTTTTTTATTTATTTATTTGACAGAGACAGAGATAGCCAGCGAGAGAGGGAACACAAGCAGGGGGAGTGAGAGGAAGAAGCAGGCTCAAAGAGGTGGAGCCTGATGTGGGGCTCGATCCCACAACGCCGGGATCACGCCCTGAGCCGAAGGCAGACGCTTAACCGCTGTGCCACCCAGGAGCCCCTATTTTTTATTTTTTAACAGCTTTTAAAAAAGATTTAATTTTTTTTTTACTTTAAGTAATCTCTACACCCAATGTGGGGTTTGAACTTACAACCCCAAGATGAATTGCATGCTCTACCGACTTAGCCAGCCAGGCACCCCTCCAAAAGATTTTAAATGGAGACTTTGATGAGCTTGTTTCGGAAAGAAGAAATGGCATTCAGTGGTTAGCTGTGGTTCTTTCAGCTCACGCTGCTCCGGGCAGATCCCTTGCTGTGAGTACTGCTGTAAGTCAACTTGCGAAGTGACCCTGTGGTCTTCATTGGAAATATTGCTCCTTTCTTTCTTTCTTTTTTTTTTTTAATGATTTTTTATTATATTATGTAGTCACCATACAGTACATCCCTGGATTCCGATTGCTCCTCGCTTTCTATCCTAAACTTCAGCCTAGCACACTGAGGATCGTTAAACAGGTGCTAGCTTTCACCCTAGAGGAGTCGACCTTTCAATGATAGCAGGAGAGCTCCTGTAAATAGGGCTGAGGCAGCTCCTCACGTTGGGCCCTCTGTCAGGGGAATCGCAAGGCCGTTGTGGAACTCATTGCCCACCCAAACCCCCAAGCATTTAGAAAATGTCCTTCATACCAATGGTTAGAGAATCTATCTGTATTTAGTTACTTCCTGGTTTTGACACAGATAAACTGAACTACCAAAATCTCCTCTCATGAGCATAAATTACCTTCTAATGTTTCGGGCGCTTTTGCTGATAGGTGACATTTAAATAAGCCTCCTAAAAAGAGTGATCTTGTCTAAACTTTTAAGCTCTGTGTTGAACGGGAACAGCCATCTCATTATCCCTCATATCAGTTTACTACCAGGTAAACATTTAGTTCAAATGAAATACAGTTCTGTATTGTACTGTTGGAAACCTTTCTTGTAGCTAACCCCAAATCTCCGATTGTCCTCTTCCCGTTGTCCTGTCCCTGATGGAACTCCTTCTGAGCTTGCCTTTAGTTTCCAAAAAAGTCCCCTAGAACAGTGGTTCTTAACTGGGTGCAATTTTTCCACCAGGGGATGTTTTGCAAATATCTGTAGACATTTTTGTTTGTTTTGATTGGGAGGATGCTACTGGAATCTACTGGTAGAAAGTAAAGATGCTGTTAAACATCCTGCAATGTACAGGACAACCTAGACACACACACACACACACACGCACACAGACAGAGTGATCCCTCCTAAGACATCAATGCTTTTGAGAAGCCCTGCTTTACTGTGTGAGGAACATTAATATCCTTGTGGTCCTAGTGACCACCAAAGAGACATCTATTGTCAACATTTACTGAATTTAATTGTATTGACATTAAAACAGCAAACCTGATATTTACAAATAAGTAGAGGAAAACAGGAGCCATCTGGTCTTTTGCCTCTCCATATGACTTTTCGAATCAGTTTGCCCATATCTACAAAATAATGAGGTGCTATTATGGTTGGGATTGCGCCGAGTCTATAGATCACTGGGAAGAACAGATCATGACAATATTGAATCTCCCTATGCATGAACGTGGATTATCGCTCCCCTTATTTAGTTCTTCTTTGACTTTGTTCATCAAAATTTTGTAGTTTTCCTCATACAGCTCTTGTACATATTTTGTTAGATTTATACTTCAGTATTTCATTCTGGGGGTGTTAATGTAAATGGTATTTTATTTTTACTTTGTATACAGGAAAGTAATTGACTTTTGTATATTAACCTTGTGTCCTGCAACCATGCTACACTCACTTATTTGTTCCTGGAGTTTTCTTTTGTCAATTCTTTCAGATTTTCTATATAGATAATCATGTTACCTGCTAACAAAAACAGTTCTACGTCTTCTTTCTAATCTGTATACATTTTCCTTTTCTTGTCTTATTGAATTAGCTATGACTTCCAGTACAATGTTGAAAAGCAATGGTTAGATGCATCCTTGGCTTCTACATGACCCTAGTGAGAAAGCTTTGAGTTTCTCACCATAAAGTATGTTAGCTGTAGGTATTCTTTATTAAGTTGAGGAAGTCCCTCTCTATTACTAGTTTGGAGAGTGTTTTTCTCATAAGTGGATATTGAACTTTGTCAAATGCTTTTCCTGTGTGTATTGATATGATTATATGATTTTTCTTTTTCAACCTGTGATGTGATGGATTACATTATTCAAGTTTCAAGTGTTGAACCAGCCTTGCATACCTGGAATAAATCTCACTTGATCACGGTGTATATTTCTCTTTTGGATTTAGTTTGCTAATGTTAAGTTGAGGTCTTTGTATCTATGTTCTTGGCAGTTTTTTATTTTAAGTTTTATTTCTGCAATTGTATGTAAAGTTGAGCATTTACAAAGAAATATTAAACCTCAGAACCTCAACAAAGTAAAGAGGGCATCCATGCTTGGGTGGGGTGGGGGAAGAAGGAAATGAGTGGGGAAGTCATTGACCATGATTAGTATTTAAAGCCACAGAGATGAATCACAATACTACATGAGAAAGAAAGAAGAGAGGAAAGGACTGAGGATAGAACTAGAGAGCCTGTTTCTAACTTTAGTTTTGATCTGATCACAGCCTCTTTGAAACCAAGACATCTATTTTTTCTTTATCCTCAGAGAAGATCTCCCACTTACCAAAATGTCTGACAAATGACTTGTCAATAATGCTTGGGGTTATTTCATAGTGTGATGGTTATTTTTGTGTGTCAATTTGACTGGGCTAAGGAATGTTGGTAAAATGTTATTTCTGGGTTTGTCTTTGAGGGTATCTCTGGAAGGGATTAGCATTTGAATTGATAGACTGAGTAATGATTCCCTTTACCAATGCAGATAGGTATCATCCAATCCACTGAGGACCTGAATAGAACAAAAAGGTAGAGGAAGGGAAAATTCGTTCTATGTTTGTGCTGGGATATACATCTCTTACCCTCAGACGTTGTTGGTACTGATTCTCTAGTCTTGCACTTAAAACTGGATTCATACCATCATCTTGCCCCCATCCCATTGTTGGGCTTTTGGACTCAGACTGAGACTTAAACCATCAGCTCCCCTGGTTCTCAGGGCTTTGGACTCTGACTGAAATTCACCACTGGCTTTCCTTCTTCTTCAGCTTGTAGATAGCAGGTATAGGGACACCTCTAGAATTATGTAAGCCAGTTCCTATCATAAATCTCTTCTGTGTCTCTCTCTATATATATCCTATTGTTTCTGTTTCTCTGGAGAACCCTGACTAATACACAAAGATTATGGAGTTCATTTCATAGGATTGACCGTTGCTCCTAGGGGCTACTCTTCTCCGCTCATGTTCTTAAGCAGTTTTGATTCCGTTTATAAAGAGATTTCTATAAAATCAATTTCTGTCTCTCCACAACTAGGAAACTGTTAGAAAGGCACTCACCTCTCCCCTGTATTTATCTATCTCCCTTTGAGTTTTCCTGGTTTCTCAGAACAACACTGCCAGCTAAGGAAAAAAGTTAGGTAATATTCTCACCACTGCTGCAGCCCATTGCCAGAGAACTGCTCTAACTGGCTCCAGCCCATGTTCCTCTGGACTACTTGGATCCAGTTGGGTCTCTGATTTCACAGGTTCTACATTGGCTATTGCTCCTACTCTGGCTCGGAGCGTAGAAGCCTCGATGTGTCTCTTCTCCTCCTCCTACCATTCAAGGAGACATTTCTGGAAATGTGCTGCTGTTGTGAATAATTTCTTCAAGTTCTTGCAGGTGATCCAGACTGGAGCATGCCCAGCGCTACTTGTCTGTAACCATCCTTGGGCCCTCTTGCCTTTCTATTTTCCCATTATCTCCAAACTCTGCTGGGGCTGACTCAAGTGGTTTTAAATTCCTTAACTCTGCTAACTCTCCCAGTATCTCTTGATGATTCAGTACCCTCCACCAACTTTTTAAGCCAATATAGTATTCTTGTGGGGAAGTGGTATGCTAGTATGATATTATGGGAAAAGGAGGGGAGAAAGAGGAGATGGAGAGGGGGAAGAGAATTGACATAACAGAAGCACAGATTCTGTGCCAGGCAGCATGCTAAGATGCTTTGCATGTTCTCCCCTTCATCCTTTAAAACTTTGAGAATGGGTTATTGTAACCTCGTTTTCCTGATAGGAAAATCAAAAGATCAAAGATGTTAAATTACTTGACCTTAATCATTCAATAGGAAAGACTGAACTCAGTTATGTGCGAATCTAAAGTTGTCCTGTATTTACTATGTGAGGCTTTATCTCCCTTAGGCTGGATCATATGTTTCTATTGTGGCAACCTAAAACCTCAAGAGATACATTTCTTTGTTTTTGATCAATTTGTTTTTTGTAACCATATCACAATGTAAAATTGTTTGGATTTTGTGAAGTTACTTAAAAACATTTTTACATGAATGGCATCATACTGAGAGCATTGTTTTTCAGCTCAGCTCTACACTTATTGCTTTTATTGCCAGCTAATACCTTAGACGTTTTTTTTCATGGGCAGTTGCATAAATGACCATCCCCATCCTGTATGTGGTGCCTTTGGTTTCACATTTATCTGCATGACAAGCATTTTATTAGTTCATGGCTTTGTAATTTCTTGTATTTGTTTGGAGAGGTTTTTTTTTTTCCTTAAAAAATGTTTAAAATTTTGAAGAGGTAATATAATTTAATAAGTGAAAATGGTATTTTATTACAGTTTTATTTTGAATTGGCTCTAATTGTGAATGAGATAAAGTATTCTTTGAATATTTAAAAGCCATTTGTAAGTTGTGAACTGTCTCGTCATGTTTTGTTTATATTTCTATTGGATCATGGATCTATTCTCATTGATTAATGAAAAGTCTTCATTTAGTAAGGAAATTAGCCCTTGTTATATGTGTTCCAAACATTTTCCCCAGTTTGTTGCTTATATTTTGATTTTATTTTCTTTTTTATACACACAGAACATTCTATTTTTATGTTATCTAATTTATCATTCTTTTTTGACTTCTGAGTTTTATACATAAAAAGCATTTTTCATGCCTAAAATAATAAGAAGATCCGTTCACATTTTCTTCTATTATTTTCACACATTTCTTTTTAAACTATCATTATTTTGGCAATGATTTTGTGATAGCCTTTAATTTTTATTTATTTATTTATTTATTTATTTATTTATTTATTTATTTATTTTTTTTTTTAAGTAGGCTCCACACCAGCATGGAGCCCAACTCGGGGCTTAAACTCAAGACCTTGAGATCAAGACTTGAGCTGACATCAAGAGTCAGACACTTAATCAACTGAGCCATGCAGAGTCCCCTGTGATGGCCTTTAAATGAATCTCTCTTCCTCCGGCTTCAGGACTCCTTGAATCCATCCTTCATACTGTAGCCACAATGATCTTTAAAATATAAGCTAAGCCCTGGTACTTTACTGTTTAAAACAATTCATGATTCCCATAACCCATGGATAAAGTTCAGCTCCTTAACATGGCACATTCAGTGATGGGACTATCGCTTCCTCCCCCCGCCCTCCCCAGGCTCTTCTAGTGATCGCTCTGTTCTCTCTCAATTCCATGACTATTCACGATGTCACTTCAGCCTGGCAGCTTTGTATTTGTATCACTTCAATTCCATCTCCTTGGAAAATGCGTGTTAATCCACCACTGTTCAGCTCATCTGTCACCTCCTTCACGAAGCCTCCTCTGGCCTCTGCCTACAAGCTGTTCCTCAGCTCCAGCACCTTGTATGTACCTCCATTGTGTGTCCCTTATGGTATGGCATTGGCTGATTTACTTGTATTTTCTGTTAGGGCAGGGGCCTCATTTTATTAATGTTTGCACTTCCAGCACATGCACAAATTTCGGGACATAGCAACAGCTCGACAATGGTTTGCTGGAATGAATTCCTTATTCTGTTTCAATATTACTCAGAGTTAAGATTAGGAACCAGTTGCATCAGAATAACTCTGGGTGCCTATTAAAAAGTAGAAATTATTGCATCAACCACAGACCTGCCAAGTCAGACTATGTTGGGATGAGGCTTAGGAATCCTTATTTTTACTAAGGTTCTGGAAATTCAGAAGCCTGTTTTTTCTTTTTTAATGGAGGTGAAATTCACATACCATAAAATTAACCATTTTGAAGTGAGGAGTTTAACGGTGTTCAGTGCATTCACCATGCTGTCCAACCACCACCTGTATATAGTTCAAAGCACTGTCATCACCCGAAAGGAAAGCAGTTTTCCTGGCAGCCGACAATCTTTCCTATCACTGTGGATTCCCTTATTATGGATATTTCCTATGAATGGAACACTACAATATGGGACCTTTTGTGTGTGGCCTCTGTCACTTGGCATAACGTTTTCTACGTTCAGGCACAGCGTAGCATGTACCAGCACGTCATGCTTTTTTGTGGATGAATAACTTTCTAATGCATGGATGCAAGCTCTGGTTTTGAGAACAGACGCCACAGAATTCTTGGTTTCCGACAGGCAAGACGCTTAGTCTCTCTAAGTCTCAATTTTCTGAACTCTAAAATGAGGATCGTTGCACGAATTTGGACACCTGTGCTGCAGAGCTGCGTGTAAAAAATGAGACAATGCACAGGAAAGGGCCTGCGACTTGATCAGGCCCAGTGGCAGGTGTCAGAGCCACAGCTACCTTTTGGAGCAGAGCCGGAGCGAAGCGCTGAGGGCTGTAGAAGGAACTCCAGCTGGGAAGAGAGTTCAACGGTCGAAGGGTGGATGTCCACGCAACACGTCAGCATCAGAAAATCCCAGCTGAAAGAAATGCAGTGTCACCTTGATGGTTGGAATGCAAGCCTCGTGGCGTCTAGGAATTGCTACATTCAGACATTGCCGCAAAGCAACAGGACAGTCCACTTTGGGGGTTAGTGGCAGGCCTATTGATCAACGAAGGGCAAAGAGGAGCTGTCATCCAAGCAGGGACTCTTGTTTCCAAGAAAACAAACTCACAGTAAGGTATGGGATGTGAAAGAACAAAGTAGGCTGTGCTGTTGGAAAGGGGACTGGGAAGTGTGGTCTGGCGCGAAGATTCACTGACGCCGGGTTTACACCCTGCCCGGGGGCAAGATTGATTTCCCCCGAGTCCCTCCTCCGACAGTGTGAGGCTGGACACTTACCCGAGTAGCATTTCATGCAGAGATTCATGTGACATGTGGCCAGGGCTGGTTCTCTTCCTCATAACTCTGTGTGTTTCTTCCTCATAAATCTGTGTAGGTTGTGTGCCCATCACAATAACCAGTTCAGTCAAGAATAGGTCAGTAAGGCAGACTCCATTCCTGTGGCTGCCCCACCAGGAGAAATCAGGAGCCCAGAAGCCCAGCTCCTGAGACTGTGTGGCTGGAAGCTCACCCTGACCCCCCTCACCATCTCGGGGGGCACGCGGTGGTAAAACCTGTAGAGAAAAATTACAGAGAACTTCTGATTTTCTAGATGAGATTCTGAGCGTCATCTAATTTTTTTTTTTTAATTTAAAAAAAAAATTTTTTTTATTTTAATTTTTTTTTAACTTACGTGGAAGTATTAGTTTGACAACAAACTAGAATGTTATGTAAATAAGGTTAACCACTAGAAGGATAGGTAGTATTTTATGTATAAATATATATAGGATATAATATATTAAAATATTATATTCATATATTATACATATTATGTTGTTAAATATATAAAATTTATGTTATTAAAGTATGTTATACGAGTGAAGTAAAAGACAACTTAATCTAAAAAAGGGATAAAAAGAAAAAAATAAGAAAACATAGTAGAGATAAGACAAAATATAATGATCATAAAATCCAAAACTATCAAAAATCGGTAATATTAAGTATTAAATATCCATAATCAGTAATAGTAATGTAAATACTCTCAGACTGGAGTAATAAAATATCTTCACGATTAAACAATTTTGAAAAGTAAAAGATAAAAGATTGGCAAAAAATACATCATGTTACTGTAACAACAGAAAATCCTTAGCTTTGTCCATTATTTTATAAATACAATTGTAGAATAATAAAAGGCATATAATTCCTTTGGATTACCTAATGGCTTATGTAGTTTAAGAATGCTAATTTTAGGGGCGCCTGGGTGGTTCAGTCGGTTAAACATCCCACTCTTGATTTCGGCTCAGGTCATAGTCTCAGGGCCCTGGGATTGAGCCCCATGTCGGGCTCCACACTTAATGGGGAGTCTGCTTCAGGATTCTCTCTCTCTCCCCCTGCATCTCCCCCCACTCACGTACACTCTCTCTCTCTCAAATAAATAAATTTTAAAAAGAAGACTGATTATTTATCCCAAACCTCCCGAATCCACAAACTCGGCAGCAGAGGGGGAAGCAGTTGAATGAAGGGAGGCGCTGACTTTGTCTGTTTAGGAATCATGTGTTTAATAGCTCCTTTGCTTCCAGAAATGACTCTTCTGTTGCTGGATGTGTCCGCAATGGAATTTGCTGAGCAGGACAACTTTGCTTTGATGGGCGTTCGCTTGTGGGACAGTTAATGATATCCTGTGCCTGCCTCCTCATTCGGCTGTGACAAGATGGCTCAGGAGACTCAAACAGAAGGCCCTTTGTGCTCGTCTCCGGGTAATTATACTCCGCGCTCCCTGACAGATGAAATGAGCCTTCTAACTTAGACCAACCTTGTGACCATGGCTCGGACCCCTTGTCCTGTTGCTGCCATTTCTCCTTCAATCATATTGTGCTTAATCAGCTGTTTGATATTATTAGCCTAAACTGCACGCGTGCATTGAATCAGAGATGGTCAACTTCACTACACATTCCCCCGATAGAATGCAAGCTTGGCTTTTTTAGTTCTAATGTTTGAGACAATTGCCTTCTCCACCTCTTAAACCCACTCATTCTCTGAGGTTCTCAGACAGTGACAGCTTAAGTGTGATAATAATTACAACTAGCATTAAACTAAGCACCTTCTGTATACTAGATATGTCAGTCACAATAGTTGTCTTTTGTTGATGGCTTACTATGTGCCAGTCATGGTTCCCGAGTACTTTACATGTATTATCTCATTTAATCATCCCCACAGTTCCACGCATAGGTGCTCACACCGCTTCCATATTAATGATGATACAGCTGGAGCCCAGGGAGGTTAAATAACTTGCCCAAAGCTATAAAACTACTACGTATTAGCGGTAGATTGGAGTCCATGGAGTCTAGTTTCTGAAGCTGCATTTCTGACCACTAAACTATACCATTTTGCTTTACAAATACTATCTCTGTCTAATACATATGAAACATCTACTGGGGGCCAGGAATGGGTCCCAGTGCTAGGATAGTAGCAATCAGAATTAATAAAAAGAAATCCCGTCTTCATGGATCTTCCATTCTAGGTGTTGAAATAGACAAAAGCGAATACAAATAAGTAAAATACATAGTATGTTAGCTAGTGATAACTGCTAAGGGAAAAAACTCATGCAGAAGTATCAGAGGGAGGGCTGAAATTTTTGACAGCATCAAAGAGAGGCCTAAGAGGGTGATATTTGAGTAAAGAAAGCTGTGTGTGGATACGCAGAGGGGCACACCCCGGGAAGAGAGGAGAGCCAGTGCCAAGGTCCCTGAGATAGAAGCCTATCTGGTGTTTTTGAGGCAACGGGGCCTGTGGGGCTGGTGTGCAGCCAGTAGGGGAGAGTAATAGGTCAGAGGTCAGAGAGGTCACAACGAAACAGATCTGGTAGGGCTGTATTCATAAGGACTTGGGCTTTTACTTTGAATGACATGGAGGGTCCACCCAGAGTCATAGACAATGGCCCTATCTGACCAGCTACAGGGCTGGACACGGACTGGCGGGAGAGCGGCAGTGAGGGCAGGGGCACCACTCAGGAGCTTTTGCAATATTCCAGTGAGAGATTATGGTGGTTTGGGCCAGAGAGTGGAGGACTGCAGCCGCACCTATTTTCAGAGAAGGTCTAATTTTATTTTATTTTATTTCCAATATAGGTAACACACAGTGTTATATTAATTTCAGGTGTACAACAGAGTGATTCAACCTTCCACATCACCCGGTGCTCATCACAAGCGGCCTCCTTAATCCCCATCACCTATTCAACCCTCCCCCCTCCCCCCTGCTGGTAACCATTAGTTTGTTCTCGATAGTTAAGAGTCTGTTTCTAGGTTTGGCTCTCTATCTCTTTTTCCTTTGCTCATTTTTGTTTGTTTGTTTCTTAAATTCCACATATAAGTGCAATCATGTGGTATTTGTCTTTCTCCGACTGACTGATTTCACTCAGCATTGTACTCTGAGGCTCCATCCATGTAGTTGCAAATGGCAAGCTTTCATTCTTTTTTACGGCTGAATAATATTCCATTTTATTATTTTTTTAAATTTATTTTTTATTTTTTTAAAGATTTTATTTATTCATTTGACAGAGAGAGATAGAGATAGAGAGCGAGAGAGTGCATAAGCAGGGGGAGTGGCAGGCAGAGGGAGAGGGAGAGCAGACTCCCCGCTGAACAAGGAACCCAGATGCCAGGCTCAATCCCAGGACCTAAGCTGAAGTCAGATGCTTAACCAACTGAGCCACTCAGGCACCCCAATATTCCATCATATATATATGATGGATATATATAAATCACATCTTCTCTATCCATTCATCAGTCGATAGACAGTTGGGGTGCTTCTGTAATTTGGGAATTGTAAATAATGCTGCTATAAACATAGGAGTGCATGTATCCTTTTGAATTAGTGTTTTTGTCTTTTTGAGGTAAGTACCCAGTAGTGTGATTTCTGGATAGGGTAGCTCTACTTTTAACTTTCTGAAGAGTCTCCATACTGTTTTCCAGAGTGGCTGCACCAGTTTTCATTCCCACCAATAGTATACGAAGGCTTCTTTTTCTCCACAGTAAGTAAAAGGTACTTTTACTACAGTTTTGTAGGTTGAAAAATTGAGGCTCAGAGAGGTTAGGTAACTGGCCCAAAGTAAAGTACCTGGTGACAGCAACATTGGGGTGCAAGCTCATTTCTGATGTTCCTCAGAGGCCATGTTCTTTCTTCTGCACACAGATTCTTTGAAGCACGATCCTCATTTCAAAGTCTAATCCATGTTCTCCTCAGAATATTGAGGATAAAGTTCCCTTGAATTTCATTGAGTGGAATCTCCCAACTTATGGAGCTATTGATTGATTTCTCCAACAACTCTCACAGTTCTGGGAGAATTGCTATTGAAATGTTTCCTGCTTCAAGTCACAGCTGGTATGGGAACAGGGAAGGCACATGGATGTGGAGAGGTTGGACATGAATAAGCCACGATGGAGGGACTTGGAAAGGCAGAAGCTGGGATGTCAGAGAGGACATGACCATATCCTCAGTGCACATTTCCTAGATTTTGGAGCCCAAAGGTCCACCTTGCCTCTTCTCCTCATTTGATCATATCAAGTAACTCAGAATTATTTTTTTTTTTCCAAAGGCGGAACATGTCAAATATTTCCCCAGTCATCAAAGTGATACCTGGAATTAGGTTGAAGGGTGGATTGAGCCTATGATCTTACTTCCTATTCATTCCAATGACAGATGATGTCTCTAACAGAGCCAGAAAATAAGTAGAGGCACTTGGTGTCTTCTGTGGACCAGAAAGTGAGAAACTCCTAAAAGATGGAAAGTAGCTTGGAAGAACTATACCCCACAACTTGCAACAGAGAACTGCTGCCAAAGGTGGGAGTGCCTTGGAGGGGTTTCAGAAAAAATTTCAGAAGCAGGAGGGAGCTTTGTGGAAATGGAAAGATTGGGGCACCAGAGCTGGAGCAGCTGGGTGCTGTGCCAAGCAGTGGCCAGGAGAGGCGCCTACCCAGGAAGGAGCCATGTCTGGAACGCCCCAGAGGCTGAGCAGACGTCCTGGTGGCTGCCTCACCGAGAGAAACCGGGATCCCAGAAGCCCAACTCCTGAGACAGTGTGGCTGGAAGCTTACCCTGTCCCCCTCCCCATCTCAGGAGGCACGCTGTGGTAAAACCCGTGGAGAAAAATTATAGAGAACTTTTGATTTTCTAGATAAGATTTTGAGTACCATCTAATTTTTTAAATTTAATGTGAAAGCATTACTTGGACAGCAATTAAATTGAAATGTTATATAAGTGAGGTTAGCCTCTAAAAGGATAGAAGGATAGATTTACAGTGTGTGTGTATTTTATATATATATAGTATATGTGTTATTTCATATATGTATGAAATAAAAGACAACTTAATCTAGAACACAATATAATCGCCATAAAAATCCAAAGCTATCTATGGTCAGTATTATTAAAAGAAAAATACTCTCAGGTTGGAGTAATAAGATATCTTCACAATGAATTAACTTAAAAAGTTGAAAATAAAAGACTGGCAGAAAAGTATTGGGTGAAATTAATAACAACAAAAACAGGTATAGAAATTTTCTTATTATACCAAATAGAATCAATCTTAAAAGCATTAAAAGGAGAAAGAGCAGTATTTCATAATAATGAAAGAATCATTCCCCAAAGATACAGCTGTCATGAGATTTTATGCCTCAAAATACACAGTATTGAAATAAAGCAAAAGTTGATGGAAGGACCGTGAAACTTGAACAAATGCCTGCTCATACGCACACTTCTTTCAGAAGCGGAGAGTTCAAGTAGATGAAAAAAATAAGCAATGGTATATAAAAATTTGAATGCTGAACTTAAGAATCTTGACCTGACAGCAATATAAATTTTTCTATAAAAATCTATATTAATACATCACATAAGTTAATATACCTTTCCCCCCCATCATTCATAGAACATTTTAAACCTTTACACTGTATTGAGCCATAAAGGAAATCTCGACACAATTAGAAAAGCAGAAATCATATAAATCATTTTTACTGGCATGATGCAATAATGTTGAAATTGACAACAAAACGATATCCCAAAGCAAAACAATCTAACAAAACTGCCTGTGAAAAATTTGAAAATATAGTTTAAAAAACATGAATTCAAGAGAATCACAGAATGTTTAGAAATGAATAGTGGAGGCATTAGGTGTCTGTAGAGTTCAGCTAAAGCAATGTTCAGAGACAGGCTTATACAAACGATTTCACTTATTACAAAACAGGAAGGAAACCTCTGAGCAGCCCTAATCCACTCTTGCTGCCATTACTCAAGTGTTGTGAAAGAAATCTTAGGTAATGTGTCTGGCAGAAAATTAAAAAAAAGGAAACAAGAGGTATAAATTTTGAAAAGGAGTTCTCTATCCAGCATATATTGCACCTCTCTTCCTTGCTAAGCTCACCTGAGGAAGGGTGGGAAACTGAAAAGGAACAAAGGCCTTTATTTGGAGTCTCAGAATTGTAATTTGGGGAACATAGATTCTGGAGTCACCAGAAAAGTGTCCTGTTCATATAGAGAAGGCAAGGGGGTTTTGTGGGAAAGAAAGAAGAGGTTGTTACATAATTAAAAAAAAAAAGAGAAGAAAAAACCTTGCTGGTTTGGGGCTGACCATTTGAAATGCTTCTGATTACTATCTTACTGATTTTTTTTTTTTTGGTGCTATCCAATGAAAATGTCCCTGGCATGCATTAATTGATATCACTGTCCTCACATGATCTGAATGTCAGTTGCTGTATTGACATTTTATGAGCAACTGCTTGTAAAGCTATTACTGCTGTAGTGCAGCTCAAGGGTTCTTTAGTTGGGAAAGAAAATGGAGCTCAAAGGAATTCTCTCATGTCCAGATATTTCATATACAATTCCACACTCATGAGAACTCAAGCTGTGTCCTTCTTTTCTGTGTATCATCATGGTGAATGTGACATCTGGGGGTGCTGTAGTCACCTTGTAATCATGAGGTGAACCTGCTTTAAAAAAAGCTTAGTCACTGGAACTGGAAAGATGTAAAAACAAAATGAAATAAACCAAACCCTGGGTCAGGGATGGTTATCCCTGAGGTGCTGATGAAACCATGTCTGGAGTATCTGCCCCAGGGATGTGCATTATAAATCTCTTCATTGTTTAAGTCTGTGGCTGTTACTTATAGGCAAAAGCATTCTGATTGAATGTCTTTATTTGTAGGCAATATTAATTGTCTGTCTGAAAAATCTACAGAATCAATCAACTCATAGAACCACTAAAGTTAAATGTGATCGAGAAAATGGTCTAACATGATTAACTTACCAAAATCAACGCCCTACTATGCACAATAGCCAGGTAGATTCTATTCATAGGTAATAGCTTTGTCTTTAATATGTGCACATATGCCACAACTAAGCTTGCCTGTTTGCTAAGAGGCTAAACAAGGGGTAGACAAACTCAGCCCTTCTGCTTTTTGCATTTAAATATAACAAATTTAAATAATGGAAAACTTAAAAATTTTTATTAATAAAAGTAAATTAAAATGAAAATGTCATAGGAAAATACCTTCTTGGATAGGAGCAAAACCATAATCTGCATTTAAAAAACAACTTCTTACTAGATACATCTCCAGAGGCAAGGGAACCAAGGCAAAAAAAAAATGAACTATTAGGACTTCATCAAAATAAAATCTTCAGCACAGCGAAGGAAACAAATAACAAAACTAAAAGGCAACCTTTGGAATGGGAGAAGATATTTGCAAACGAGATATCTGATAAAGGATTAGTATCTTAAATCTATGAAGAATTTATCGAACTCAAAACCTGAAAAACAAATAATCCAGTTAGGAAATGGGCAGAAGACATGAATAGACATTTTCCCAAAGAAGACATCCATCCATTTTGAGTTTATCTTTGTGTATAGTGTAAGAGAACGGTCCAGTTTCAGTCTTCTGCATGTGGCTGCCCAATTTTCCCAGCACCTTTTATTGAAGAGACTTTTTTCCATTGGATATTCTTTCCTGATCTGTCAAAGATTAGTTGACCATAGAGTTGAGGGTCCATTTCTGGGGTCTTTATTCTGTTCCACTGGTCTATGTGTCTGTTTTTGTGCAAATACCATACTTTCTTGATGCTTTGTAATACAGCTTGAAGTCAGGCATTGTGATGCCCCCAGCTTTGGTTTTCTTTTTCAACAATCCCCTGGCAATTTGGGGTCTTCTGTCTGAAAGTTTCAGAGGGGAGGGGGAGGTGGGGGGATAGCCAGTTGATAGGTATTAAGGAGGGCACGTGTTGTGGTGAGCACTGGGTGTTATATGCAGCTAATGAATCGTTGAACGCTACATCAAAAACTAATGATGTGCTGTATGTTGGCTAACTGAACATCATCATCATCATAATAATGATAATAATAATGATAATAAAAGATGTCCAGATGGCTAACAGACACATGAAAAGATGCTCAACTCATTCATCATCAGGGAAATACAAATCAAAACCATAATGAGATACCACCTCACACCTGTCAGAATGACTAAAATTAACAACACAGGAAACAACAGATGCTGACAAGGATGTGAAGAAAGGCGAACCCTCTTGCACTGTAAACTGGTGCAGCCACTCTGGAAAACAGTATGGAGGTTCCTCAAAAGGTTAAAAATAAAGCTACCCTATGATTCAGCAATTGTACTCCTAGGTGTTTACTCAAAGGAGACAAAAATACTGATTTGAAGGGACACGTGCACCCCGGTGTTTACAGCAGCACTCTCAACAACAGCTAAATTATGGAAAGAGTCCAAGTGTCCATCAACTAATGAACGGATAAAGAAGATGAGGTATATGCTGTGTGTGTGTGTGTGTGTATATATATACATATATACATGTATAAATATATGTATATTCCATTCATATTCCACATTCCATTCCTTACACATTACATTGTATATATATATGTACATTCCATTAATATTTCATATTCCATTCCGTATATATTCTATTGTGTACATACATGTATGTGTACACATGTACACACACATATGTGAACGCATGCACACATACATGTACATACGTGTGCACGCACACATGCATACAATATACACATACACAGTATATAATATACAACACATTAGTAATATGTATTTTGTATATGCATACACATAACAATCTATACATATATGTATACACATGTACACACATGATTGTGTGCAGTACATATGTACACACATGTATACACACATATGTACACATGCACATATATGTGTTGATGTGCACACACATGTACATATATACATATGCATATACAATATATACATATACAATATATAATATACAATATATAATTATATGTATATTGTATATGTTTCTATATACAACAATATATACATATGTGTGCATATGTATACAAAGGAATATATATGTGTACACAGTTAATATATAATTATATTATATATATTATTTTTTCTCCATTCTTGCCATACACACACACATACATGCATGCACACACATGCACACAATGGAATATTTCTCAGCCATCAAAAAGAATGAGATCTTGCCATTTGCAACAATGTGGAGAGAGCTGAACAATGCATAGAGTATGATATAATTTTAAGAAGGAAAAGTAGCACTCAACGAAACTAAACTAGGATAGTTAAACATGTATAAGAAGGCGTAGAAGAGAAGGATAATTGAGTCAACTTCTGTCTGGTGTCCATCCCTTGACTGGAAGAACATGGCAGCACCCACTTAAGCCATGTGTTTGGAATGGGGAGGTCATTTCCCAGAAGAAGTGGGGGAATAATTCTGTTAACAGAAATGTGGGGCACCTGCCACTATTCCCATCTGAGTGGACTCATCTCTTAACCTTTCCAGCCCCAATCATTCTATTTTTCTATGACAAATATACCTGTTCATCTAATTCAGGGAAAACAAATGCTGACAAGTTAATAGTGGCTTACTCAAGGACTAGACTGAGAAAGGTTCTGGGACCTCTGAGAAAGAGAGGGCTTTAGTCAGTTAGTTATGTCCAACATACACATGAGAAGGGGAGGGCAGCACTTGCTTCAGGTAATTTCTGTACCTATTCAATCTCTCCCTGGTTGTAAATCCAATCAAAAGTTAAAACAAAACAAAACAAAACAAAAACAACCAAAAAGGTGCTTCATTTTTTTTTTCACCAGTGAGAAGGTCAATAAGAATACGTTCTATTGAGAATTGGACCTCTTCCCGTCTCTCACCCTGTCAGTGTTGGTCTGCGAACAATAAGAAATGAGAGACTGGGTGGCTGGGGTGGGGTGAGGGGGTATGCTGGAGGTCATATCCAGGTGACTTTGAGCAAGCTGTTGTGAATGCTTATAAAGACTGATACTCAGAAAACTAAATTGTGCAAAATCCCAGACTCATTAATTCTATCATGTTGCTTCCAAACTTTCGTTCAGCACCCCTCCATAACCGCCATGCGCTAGAATGCTATAGCCAAAAAGCAATAGCTCCAATCCTTAAGGATAGCGGTGAAACGCAAGTAGACCAAGGAGTTCCAAGTGGGCAGGTAGAGTGACCTGTTTACAAAGGTTTGGGTGGTGGTTCAGGAGAGAAGGTGAGCAGCTAGATCAGACAGGCAGTAAAAAAGGTTTTCTCTGAGTAATCTGGAAGGACAAGATGAAAGGTGAGCAAGAGATTGAGAAGGAGAATGAAAAGTCGTCCCAGAGAAATTTCAGAGGCAACACATGTAACTGTCACGGAGGCAGGAAACTGTATGACACATGCAGGGAGGAATCCATCGTTCAGTAAGGCTGGAGTGAGGGTGCATGGAAGGCTGCGGCAGAAGTAAGAGTAGAGGGATCGGCAAGGGCCTCAAACGCTCAACCAAAGAGTTTGACCTTTATCCTGGAACCTCTGCAGACCCACACGGATTTTCAGCAAAAGTGACCATGTTCAGATCTATAACTCAGAAATATCCCTAGTACTGCAGAGGATTTCAGTAAATCGAATAGGTTGAAACTGTGGGCAGGGAGACTGCTTTAGACTCTTGCTGGAATAGTGCCCAGGCAGAAGCTGATGAGGCTTTAACCAGAGCGATGGCTTGGGAGACGAGAGGACAGAGCAGCTTCTACCAACACTAGGCAGGGAGAATCCTCCAGAAGAAGTGACTGCATGTATGGGGAAGAAAAAAGAACTATCTAAGTTGCTCTCCTGCCTCTGCCTGGGACAACTGGGAGAATGCTGACATCTAGTTCCAAACTGGAGAACACAGGGAGAGGTACTTACTAGGCCTGACTTCTGGTTTCAAGAGTTAAAACCTACAAAAGCTGCAGAAAAGCCTACATTGTTGATGCAAGTCTATTATTTTAATTTCATTATTTTATTTCTAAATTTACATTTGTGTAAGTGTTTAATTTATCAAAAATTTTAATATATATTAAATCATTCCAGTAATTAGCAATTCCTGGAAAGGTCTCATCTCAAGGGACTGTTTGCCTTTTGTTGCTACTTCCCCAGATGACAAGTTACGGAAGATCATTTAATAGGCCTGTAAATCGTTAACCAATAATTGAAGTTTCAAATTCTGTATCGATGGGAACTGAATATTCAACGGCAATGATATTGACTAACTGTAAGGGATTGCTTTTTCTTCAGATGATGCAATCACTGATGTTAAAATTATCAGCTCAAAAAGAAAAGGATTAAGATGCTAAGTATTTGCCTTATGTTGTTTCAGTAGGGGCATCTAAAAAGAGTAAAGGTGTTAGGTTCCCAGGGCAGCATCAGAACCTATGTGATAAAGCTCCCTCTTCTTTTTTTTTTTTTAAAGATTTTTTATTTATTTATGTGACAGAGATAGAGACAGCCAGCGAGAGAGGGAACACAAGCACAGGGAGTGGGAGAGGAAGAAGCAGGCTCCCAGCGGAGGAGCCTGATGTGGGGCTCGATCCCATAACGCCGGGATCACGCCCTGAGCTGAAGGCAGACGCTTAACGACTGCGTTACCCAGGCGCCCCAAAGCTCCCTCTTCTAATCACAGAACCGTCACTTCGATTAATAAAGAGCTCCAACTAGAGGAGCCCATCTTCTCTGAGCTAGATGCAGACATCCAGCCTCTTCTAGGATTGGCACTCTCTTATTTTTTGCCTGATATGCTGACCTCAAAAGATACAAATCTGCTGCTTTGCATGTTGGCTGAAACTCTTCACACTGCCCAGGTAGCCCCAGACTTGGGGATAAGCAGAGTCAATAGTCAAGAGTCTATGTGCTATACCCATGTGGGTTATTCCTTTGGCGGAGACTGCCAGTTCCTACCCTGTCCCTGTTCTCCTTTTCCTTAGCAGCAGAGCATATCTGGGACAGCCATGTATCAAGTTAAATGACAGCATTTTTAAACTTGCCTTGCACTTATGAACGGACAATTAAGAAGATGTGTGAGGCAAGTCATTGCATGAGGTTCCCTGGAAAGCTCTTAAAGAGGCCTGATTCAGCTGGGAGGACTTCCTTTTAAAAACCTTAACTTTTTATGCTGCTAATAATAAGTAATTATTAGCAATATTAATAGCAATTAATAATAAACAGCCTTAACTTTTATGCTGCTGGGTCAAGTCACACTGCAACAGGCAGAAGAAATTCCTATCTGGTAAAATTACCTTAAAGATTGAGAAGAGCATCATGTAGTGGTTTCAACTGTGCCTCAGTACCTCTCTGAATCCTGAAACAAATCCTCAGGGCATCTTTATGTGACACAACGCGTGCACACTGCTCGAGGAAGGGGGAAAGACGGTGGAGGAGTTGGGGACCCTATTTCAGCTGGTCCCCTGAATTGAGCTGGATATCTACCAGACCATCCTGAACACCCACAAAATCAGCCTGAGACATAGGAAGATACATCTGGATCTCTACAAATGAACATCTCCGGTGCTGGGTCTCGAGGTACAAAGCGGGGAGCCATGAATCTGTGCACAGATATCGGAAGATAAATGGAAGGGGGAGGGAGCCGCCCCACTTGGGCACCAGGAAGCTGGAGCCTCCTGAGCTGGGGAGTGGGCCGGACTCCCCAACCGGTAGCAGCGGGGAAACCAGACTGAAACCAGGAGCTCGGGAGCACACGTGGGAACCGGGGGCGGCTGGAGGTGTTAGAAGCACAAAGGACAGAGACGTACTGGCCCTGGGAGTGAGGACTGGGAGAGCGGCTGTGGGGCGTGCAACCCGGGATGCTGTGGGGTTTTTAGCAGCACCGACAGAAACAGAGTTAAAGTGGCCAGGAGAGCTCAGTGGAGAGCAGACTGCGATCTCTCTGTTCTGAGACAGAGGCTTGGATACAGCCACTGCTGCTCTGACTCTCAGAAGAGTCACAGAAAACTGCCAGAGAAAGCTGCTAGGGAGCAAAAGCCCAGAAATACCAGCTCACATTGTGCCCCTCCCCCCCCCATAGGGGATGGGGCAACTCTACCCAAACAGGGCTGCCTGAGTATCAGCGTGGCAGGCCCCTCTCCCAGAAGGCAGGCTGAAAGAACAAGAAGCCCACATCCCTAAGGTCCCTATAAAACAGGTGCAACTTGCTTGGGTCCTGGTCAATAATCTGGACTCTGCGGGAGCCTGGGTGGCACAGCGGTTAAGCATCTGCCTTCGGCTCAGGGCATGATCCTGGTGTTATGGGATCGAGCCCCACATCAGGCTCCTCTGCTATGAGCCTGCTTCTTCCTCTCCCACTCCCTCTGCTTGTGTTCCCTCTCTCACTGGCTGTCTCTATCTCTGTTGAATAAATAAATAAAAAAAATCTTAAAAAAATAATAATTTGGACTCTGTACATCCCTGCAATCACACCTCATCTGAATGACAATGAGGAGGAACCCCCAACAAAGGAAAGAAATAGAGACTGTGGCCTCTGCCACAGAACTAATGGATATAGGATATAACCAAGATGTCAGAAATGGATTTCAGAGTAACAATTATCAAGATGATGTGTAGGCTTGAGAAAAATATTAATGAAAACATAGAATCTCTAAGGGCTGAAATGAGAATAAATCTGGTGGAAATTGAGAATTCTATGAATGAAATGCAGTCTAAACTGGATGCTCTGATTACCAGAGTAAACGAGGCAGAAGAATGAATTAGTGAGTTAGAGGAGAGATGATAGAAAAGAATAAAAGAGAGGTGACATGGAAAAAAAACTTCAATTTCATGAAAAAAATCTTTGGGAGATTACTGACTCAGTGAAACGCTCCAATGTCAGAATTATCAGGATCCCCAAGGGGGTGGAGAAAGAGGGAGGTCTAGAAGAGATATTTGAATAAATTGTAGCTGAGAACATCCCTAATCTGGTAAAGGAAACAAACATTCATGTCCAAGAGGCAGAGGGGACCCCTTCCAAGATCAATGAGAACAGACCAACACCACGACATAAAATAGTACAATTCGCAAATCTTAGATCCAAGGACACAATCTTGAAAGCAGCAAGGGGGAAGAGATTCCTTATGTACAGAGGGAGGAACATCAAAATAATATCAGACCTGTCTACAGAGACTTAGCAAGCCAGAAAAAGCTGGCATGTCATATTCAGAGCACTAAATGAGAAGAACACGCAGACAAGGATACTTTATCCAGCAAGGGTGTCATTCAGAATGGATAGAGAGACAAGGAGATTCCAAGACCAGCAGAAACTGAAAGAATATGTGACCACCAAGCCAGCCCTACAAGAAATATTAAGGGGGCATTCTATAAAAGTAGAAAGACCCCAAGAGTGATACAGAACAGAAATTTACAGAGACAACCTATAGAAACGAGGACTTCACAGGCAACATGACAATATTAAAATCATATCTCTCAATAATCACTTCCAATGTGAATCGCCTAAATGCTCCCATAAAATGACACAGGGTTGCTAATTGGATAAAAAGACATAACCCATCCATATGCTGTCTACAAGAGACTTACTTTGAACCTAAAGTTATATGCAGACCTTAAAGCGAAGGGATGGGGAACCATTTTTCATGCCAATGGACCTCAAAAGAAAGCTGGGGTAGCAATTCTCATAACAGACAAATTAGATTTTAAGCTAAAGACTGTAGTTACAGATACAAAAGGACACTATATTATTCTTAAAGGGTGTATCCAACAAGAGGATCTAACAATTATAAATATCTATGCCTCCAACAGGGGAGCAGCCAACTACATAAACCAACTGTTAACCAGAAAAAAGAGACATATAGATAATAATACATAAATAGTAAGGGACCTCAACACTCCACTCTCAGCAATAGACAGATCATCTGAGCAGAAAATCCACAAAGAAACAAGAGCTTTGAATGACACACTGGGCCAGATGGACCTCAGAAATATATACAGAACACTCCACCCTAGAACAACTGAATACTCATTCTTTTTGAACGCACATGGAACTTTCTTCAGAATAGACCATATACTGGGTCACAAAACAGGTCTCAACCGATACCAAAAGATTGAGATTATTCCCTGCACATTCTCAGACCACAATGCTTCGAAACTGGAACTCAATCACAAGAAAAAATTTGGAAGAAACTCAAACACTTGGAAACTAAGGATCATCCTGCTTAAGAATGTTTGGGTAAATGAGGAAATTAAAGAAGAACTTAAGCAATTTATGGAAATCAATGAGAATGAAAACACATCAGCCCAAAACCTATGGGACACTGCAAGGGCAGTCCTAAGGGGAAAATACATAGCCATCTAAGCCTCCTCAAAAGAATAGAAAAATCTAAAATGCAGTCCTTATACTCACACCTTAAACAGCTGGAGATAGAACAAAAGAACAAGCCTAAACCATGCATGAAAAGGCAACTGATTAAGATTAGTGCAGAGATCAATGAATTAGAAACCAGGAGCACAGTAGAGCAGATACAAAACTAGAAGCTGGTTCTTTGAAAGAATTAATAAGATTGATAAGCCACTGACCAGACTTATTCAAAAGAATAGAGGAAGGACCCAAATTAATAAAATTATGAATGAAAGGGGAGAGATCACAACTAACACCAAGGAAATAGACACAATCATCAGAAACTATTATCAACAACTATATGCAATAAATTAAACAACCTAGAAGAAATGGATGCCTTCCTGGAAACCTATAAACTACTAAGACTGAAACAGGAAGAAATTGACTTCCTAAATAGACCAATCACCAGTGAAGAGATTGAGGCAGTGATCAAAAACCTCCCAAAAAAACAAGAGTCCAGGGGCTGATGGATTCCCTAGGGAATTCTACCAAACATTCAAAGAAGAAATAATACCTCTTCTCCTGAAGCTGTTTCAAAAAATAGGAACAGAAGGAAAACTACCAAACTGATTCTATGAGGGAAGCATTACCTTGGTCCCAAAACCAGGCAAAGACCCCATCAAAAAGGAGAATTGCAGATGGATATGATACACTTGATGAATATGGACGCCAAAATACTCAGCAAGATCCTAGCTAATAGGATCCAACGGTACATTAAAAGGATTATCCATCATGACCAGGTGGGATTCATCCCTGGGATGCAAGGGTGGTACAACACTTGCAAATCAATCAGAACACATTAATAAGAGAAGAGGCAAGAATCATATGGCCTCCCAACTGATGCAGAAAAAGCATTTGACAAAATACAGCATACTTTCCTGATTAAAACCCTTCAGAGTATAGGGATAAATGGTACAGTCCTCATTTTCATAAAAACCATCTATGAAAAGCCCACAGCGAATATCATTCTCAATGGGGAAAAGCTGAGAGCCTTTCCCTTAAGATCAGGAACACGTCAAGGATGTCCATTCTCACCATTATTGTTCAACACAGTACTGGAAGTCCTAGCAACAGCAATCAAACATCAAAAAAGAATAAAAGGCATTCAAATTGGCAAAGAAGAGTCAAATTCTCTCTCTTTGCAGATGACATGATACTTTATGAGGAAAATCCAAAAGACTCCACCCCCAAATTACTAGAACTCATACAACAATTCAGTAACGTGGCAGGATACAAAATCAATGCACAGAAATCAATTGCATTTCTATACACTAACAATGAGACTGAAGAAAGAGAAATTAGGGAATCTATTCCATTTACAATAGCACCAAAAACCATAAGATATCTCGGAATAAACTTAACCAGAGAGGTAAAGGATCTATACTCTAGAAACTACAGAACACTGATGAAAGACATTGAAGACGTCACAAAAAGATAGAAAAACATTCCATGCTCATGGATCAGAAGAATAACCACAGTTAAAATGTTTATGCTACCCAGAGCAATCTACACTTTCAACATCCCCGATCAAAATACTAAAGACATTTTTCAAAGTGCTGGAACAAACAATACTAAAATTTGTGTGGAATCAGAAAAGACCCTGAATCACCAAGAAAATGTTGAAAAGGAAAAACAAAGCTGGGGGCATCACGTTGCCAGATTTCAAGCTATACTACAAAGCTGTGATCACTAAGACAGCATGGTACTGGCACAAAAACAGACACATAGACCACTGGAACAGAATAGAGACTCCAGAAATGGACCCTCAACTCTATGATCAACTAATCTTTGACAAGGCAGGAAAAAACATCCAATGGAAAAAAGACAGTCTCTTCAATAAATGGTGCTGGGAAAATTGGACAGCTATATACAGAAGAATCAAACTTGACCCCTCTCTCACACCATACACAAAAATAAACTCCAAATGGATGAAAGACCTCAATGTGAGACAGGAATCCATCAAAATCATAGAAGAGACATAGGCTGTAACCTCTTCAACACTGGCCACAGCAACTTCTTTCATGACACTTCTCCAAAGGCAAGGGAAGCAAAAGCAAAAACGAAGTTTTGGGAGTTCATCAAGATAAAAGCTTCTGCGCAGCAAAAGAAACAGGCAACAACAAAGAAGCAAACCATGGAATGGGAGAAGATATTTGCAAATGATACTACAGATAAAAGGCTGGTATCCAAGATCTATAAAGAACTTCTCAAACTCAATACCCAAGAAACAAATAATCAAACAAAAAAATGGGCCAAAGATATGAACAGATAATTTTCCAATGAAGACATATGGATGGTTAACAGACACATGAAAAAATGTTCAACATCACTAGCCATTAGGGAAATTCAAATCAAAACCACATTGAGATACCACCTTACACCAGGTAGAATGGCAAAAATGGACAAGACAAGAAACAACAAGTGTTGGAGAGGATGTGGAGAAAGGGGAACCCTCTTACACTGTTGGTGGGAATGCAAGTTGGTACAGCCACTTTGGAAAACAGTATGGAGGTTCCTCAAGATGTTAAAAATAGAGTTACCCTATGACCCAGCAATTGCACTACTGGGTATTTACCCCAAAGATACAGATGTAGTGAAAAGAAGGGCCATATGCACCCCAATGTTCATAGCAGCATTGTCCACAATAGCCAAATGTGGAAGGAGCCGAGATGCCCTTCAACAGATGAACGGATAAAGAAGATGTGGTCCATATATACAATGGAATATTACTCAGCCATCAGAAAGAATGATTACCCAACATTTGCATCAGAATGGATGGAACTGGAGGAGATTATGCTAAGTGAAATAAGTCAAGCAGAGAAAGACAATTATCATATGGTTTCACACATTTGTGGAACATAAGGAATAGCAGGGAGATTGTTAGGAGAAGGAAGGGGAAAATGAAGGGGCAGTAAACAGAGGCAGAAATGAACCATGAGAGACTATGGACTCTGGGAAACAAACTGAGGGTTTTAGAGGAGAGGGGGTTGCGGGGATGGGCTAGCCCAGTGAAGGGTATTAAGGAGGGCACGTAGTGCATGGAGCACTGGGTGTTATACACAAACAATGAATCATGGAACACTACATCAAAAACTAAGGATGTACTGTATGGTGACTAACATATCATAATAAAAAAATATAATAAAATAATAAAAAAAGAGTGCATACTGCTCTGTTCATATCTGAAAGATGAACGGGATGGTTCTAGGGTATGTGGCCTTTATCAGTTCACATGGGTAACGAACAGAAATCCTGGCCATGGGGAAATCTGAATATTTTGGGACCAGCTTTTTGCTCTTTCACCAGATCTTTTAGTAACCAAAGCAAAGTAGTTAAAGTCTTTTCATAAAGTCAGTATTTATTTAATAGATTAATGGTTTATAATCAGCATAGCAATCCAGAGGTGGTGGGAAGCACCAGGGAGGGAAGGCAGAATGGGGAAGCAATTACAAGTGGATCTGGGAGAGGTGCCTGCGTGGCTCACCCAGTTATGTGGCCAACTCTCAGCTCAGGTCATGATCTCAGGGAAGTGGGATCGAGCCCTGCATTGGTCTCTGCACTGGGTGCGAAGCCTGCTTGGGATTCTCTCTCTCCCTCTGACCGCCTTCCCTTCCTCCCCACCCACTCTGCTCTCCTCTCGCTCTTTCAAATAAATAAATAAATAAATAAATAAATAAATAAATAAATAATAAATAGGGTGGGTCTGGGAATCCCGATTCAATCACTTACCAACATGGGGCCCTGGTACTTGTAAAAAGCTTAGCTCCTCATCTAAATCATCTAAAAGTGAAAGTAATGATAGCAACCAACTCAGAGAGTTGTTGTAAAGA
The DNA here is from genome assembly GCF_002007445.2 of Ailuropoda melanoleuca. NCBI lineage: Eukaryota > Metazoa > Chordata > Mammalia > Carnivora > Ursidae > Ailuropoda > Ailuropoda melanoleuca. The sequence goes on along the minus strand of NC_048228.1, from coordinate 21,773,221 downwards.
TTAAATGAAGTAATAGATGTTGAATGCATAGCACTGAACTTGGAAAATGATCGGTTAATGGCAGCCATTATTATTTCATGGCTCCAATGTTTCAATTATACCTGTTTGACAACAAGTAACAGAACTCAAATAACAGTAGATTAGACAAGATAAAAATTTATTCCTTGTGATGTAAAAGTCCAGAGTTTTGTTATTTGTGCCTAGAATGGTGGTTCTCTCCCATGAAGTCCTTCTTCCAATTTAAGTATTATCTGTACTACAGTCATCCCCCTGTATCCATGGGCGGGGAGGGTATGTTCCAAGACCCCCGGTGGATGCCTGCGACCAGGGACAGTACAAAACCCTACGTATACTCCCTGTACATACATGCCTATGTTGAAGCTTGATTTATAAATTAGACACAGTAAGAGATTAACAATGACAATAATAAAATAGAACAATTATAACAATGTAAAGTTATGCATTGTCTGTCCTTCTCAAAATATCTAATTGTACTGTACTCAGCAGCCTTCTTCTGATGATGTGAGTCGATAAAACGCCTGCATGATAACATGAAGTGAGGTGACTGACGTAGGCGTTGCGATGTTGTGTTAGGCTGCTACTGACCTGCTGACGATACTTCTTCAGAAGGAAGTTCATCTGCTTCAGGACCACAGCTGGCCCTGGGGTAACAGCAGATTGGGGGCGGGGATGTAGTTGTCTTTACCCCACCAAACCTTGATGGTTGATGGGATATTTTTAATAACTTAAAAAATTGTGAATACAAAGAACAACGTCGACATATGCGTGCAATTAAGAAGACATAATTAGAGGCGAGGAGAGATTAGAAATCTATATATGGCATCATCAGAACCTAGGTGAGAGGCGAAGGTTCTGGAGTTTGAAATCCGAAAGGATCAAATCTGAAAGGAAAAGAGTCACTGGAAAGAAAAGCAGAGCGTCAATTACTACTTGAAGATACCTTTGTTAGGGGGTAGGGAGGAAGAGAAGAAATGAGCAAAAAAGGAAAAGAATGAAAAATGAAACTTTTAACCCAAATGGTTTATTTCCAGATGCGCGTGTGTGCACACATATACTTTTTAGGAGTACGTGTAGTTGCAATAAACCTAAATATTAAGGAAAACAAGAAGGAAAGAATGAATCTCAGATCCAGCATGATTGTTCCTTGGGTTGAGGTGATCTGTGAGGTTGGATGGAGGGGTCTATGTGTTAATCCGTAGCAAGTTACGGACAAAGCCCTACCTCCTTGTTTGAATGAGTGATGACTATTATTTTATTAATAATAACTTTTTCTACAAAAATCGATGCCAGAAAAGAAAGAAACTCTATCAGACCGATTATTATAGAAGAAAGAGCTTCTAAGATAGAGAATAGCGAGAGGGAAAAGACCACAGTTACAATATGAACCAAAAGGATACACTCCAAAAGACATGTAACAGGAAATGTGCGCTCTTAGGGTTCAGGAGATTAGGGTTTCGATGTCAGCTTTAGAAGTGATGCCCCTTTTCTGGGCCCTGGATTCTCATGTCTAAATAGAAGAGTCAAGCTAAACAATTTTTGGATCCCTTTCGGTTCTACAATACCATATCTACAGAAACTTCTCTTTTCAAATCTTTGAATGTGACTGTAGCATGAGCATTTCCATGGCCTTTCATTGCCTCCAATAAATATCTTGGATAGTTGTCCAGAACATGAAAAAACAAACGATCAGAAACACATTGCTTTTAAAACCTGAACAGGAAGAAGAATTGTGTGTGAGCTAGCTTTGTATTTCTCTATTTTATTTGGGGGAAGTAAAGATCTGAGTTCTTGGGAATGTAAGATCTCTCCTGGTAGCTAGTATGATTTGTGGTGCTGTATTTCCTCTGGCTTTACATGAATGTACTTCTGAAAATTATTAATGTACTTCTGAAATGACAATGGAATGTGGTCACTGTTTTGTGGAGAGAAAAATACATGTAGATCAAAAGAACTGTGTTTCAACTCCAGCTTTGCAGGTTAGGAGCTGTTTGACCACATATAAGTCAGGTGACTACCAAACAGCAGAGTCCCCGTCTATAGAAGGAGATAATAATATGATCTTTTCAGGGTTGCTGTGAAAACCGAAAGGAATAATGTGATGTCACTTTATAAACTGTAAAGTGCTGTACTCTGTGAAGTGTTTCACTGGCATATTATAAAAATTCTGTTTTTAAAGCTTCCTAGGTATGCATGTCCTAGTTGAGCAATGAAGTAAGTACACTACTGTCAGTATGGTCAGCGTTAGCTTGGCCCTATAGCCCCAGAATTGAGTGTTCTGGATTTTCAAAGTCTCTCTCTGTCTCTTGCTATTAACTAGGCGAGTTTATAAATTCTAGCCTCTTCTGAATGGGCCTCCAAGAGTTTTGAAAAAGAATGCTGCTTATGTGCCAAATCATTACAAACGGAAATGGAAAGCCTACGTTTCTGATAAAGAACTCTCATGTGCCTGGATTTTGCAAAAAATGAGGTCAGGACTGCTAGGATCAGGGTTTCATTGCCAGACAGTTTTCAAACTCAAATGCCTCCAGGGATCAGGGCTAGGCAGTAGGGAGTGACCGCACTCAGAATGAGTACATTTAACTTCCTTTTTAATTGAACAGCCACAAAAACACCGGCATCAGCTCAATGATAAACGGCAGCTGACACTGGTTGGTTGGGGAAAAGAGAATGTTGGACATGTGATAAACCAAACTGCAAGTGCCTGTCGAAAGTGGGGGTGACTGCTGCTCACTGGCAGCCAATTGTTGCCAACTTGGTCTTTCAGAAAGGATGCGATTATCTTGATTTTTATGCCATATTTTCTGGTTTTAAGATGCTGGTTAATAACACAAATTTCAAAAATCGCTCTGCTGGCCAATAATGTTTGTGGGGAACGAAAATGTCCTGTGCTGGATTCCAGTGGCCACTTAATGATTGCTAAGTTAGGGAGATGCGGTATTGGGGCAAAACATAACATTTTGGCCATTAATACAAATCTCTCTCACAGGCCCTGTTTGTCCAAAATCCTCTCTTGAGCTAGCTTTCATAAAAACTGAATCTATAGTTGTTTATTAAATACATTGTTTCTTGTAGTTTTCTCTTCTTGACCGGAAGGTAAACTAGGAAAGGCACAAATTAGATGTCTGAGGCCCCCATGTCAGGGTGTCTTTGACATCAGTATAGCAGAAATCTTCTAAGGTTTCACCGCAGAGATTCCGGTTGTTTGAATCGATGGTGAATTCCAGGTACACACCTATTTTCACAATCTCAAGATCATTTGGCTGAAGAATGATCTTAGTTGACACTTTGAAAAAGTTGCCCTGAAGTCGTGGTTGTTGCATCATTTTTCTTCTCTGGCTACTTCCTACAGACTATTCAGCGCTCAGAAATTTCCATAACAGAATGTGCTCACCCAGTCCAGGTTGTTCATAGGTAAGGAGGCTAACGTTCGGTGCCGCGCTCCCTTCTCCCCCTCAATGGGGTGGGAGTGGAGTTGGGGCCTTGACCACTAGGTTCCCAGACCCACTGCTCCAGACGATCTAGCATGGAGTGGGGCCCATTATAGGATGCTTTTTTCTTTACTGTTCTTCTGTTTTAAAAATTCACTGTTACACCAGCGCAAGATTTTAAAATCTTTAGTTATGGGAGAGTGACTCAACTTGCTTTCTTGCTTTCATAGTTTCTGCCAAGAATTCACATATGATTTGGAAGTTCCTCAACCTCTTAACCAACACAAAGCATTGAAGATGCAGAGAAAGTAGTACACCTCAGTCATGGTTCTAGTTGTTTCTGGAAAAGACCAATTCCGTCTACCGTTATTTCCCAGGACAAAATCTCTTTCTTCAGTAAACTGGTGCTGTCTGTTCTGTATATCAGACTAAGTAACTTTTGTGTAAAGCAGCATTTTTGTTTCTTTATAAACAGAGATGCAGTTTTAAACCTGCCAAGAATTGAAATGCTAAGTGTGTAACTCCAGAATAAGTTACTTTTTAAATATTCATATAGGAAACTTTATGTCACCTTTACTGCTGACAAAGAAGAATGATTGCCAGAATTAAGATACCCATGAATGGCTAGCTCTGACCTCTGTCTGGCACTGTAATCAGGAGGAAAATGTATTCTGACTATTAAGTATAACTTTCTTTACAAAATCTTAGCTTTTAAGTGATTGCCCAACACTCTATCTTGTCATCCCTGGCCAAATCACTATTGTCCAATTTCTCAATATTAATAGACGACCTTGATGTGGAAATTCACAGGCTTCCTTTCTACATATACTAGGGACTTTCATGGAAATTCTCCCCTAATTTCAGCAACAACCTGGAACGAGGGCTTTGTTCTCACACTACAGGTAAGGCTCAGTGAAATTAAGCAAGTTTTTCAGGATGGTAAAATAAGTCAGTGGAAGAGCAGGCATTAGTTCCTAGGTTTGCATGATCCGAAACTTAGTGATTCATTTAGCCGTGCCTTAACAGAGTGGGTACTCTGGGATACTTTGCAGAGACCCTTAGCAATTGAGAGGCTGGTGTTGCAATTAACAAGGACCAACAAGATTTTTGGAGTGAGTAGGTCACAGAGAGGATGGGAAGTTAGAGAATAGATGAGACCAGACAAGAATGAAGACAGGACTTGGAATAGTCTCTAGATACGTAGGCAGCAAGATAGACTCTGGGCTCTACTATAGAAGGAAAAGCTCCAGAAGTTGTTGTCATCATCTTAATTCAGTTTGCTTGTAATTCAAAGTCCCAGGAGAGAGTTTCCTATTAGCCCAGCTGGCATTACATGCTCTTCTGCTAGGGGAAGGAGGAAATCCTTAACACGGTACCACCAACACTGCTTATATCTGGGAGAAAGAATTCCCCTGAAGTGCTTTGAGGAAGGGAAAATGGGTGCTAAGATGTCCCCCCTCAAAAAAAAAATCAACAAAAGTTCACACATAGTTGTCCTTCAGAACATTAACCTCATATAATACTAAGAATAATCTTTAATTTCACTTCATAATCTGTTATGCAGACTTCATACATAGATTTTCTCAGATCCTTCATAAATTTCTTCTTATATTGAGCCACGACCACTGACTCTGATGAAATTTCTACCAGTAGTTTTTGCATAACTACTCTATGCAAAAAACAGAACTTTATTTGATCTTAATAACCACTTTTAAGATTCCAAGAACGTCTGATTCAGAATGTGACAATGCCTTTTATTCACAGCCTTGTGATTTGTAGGATGTGATCATATCCTCTCTTGTCCCTGGATGTTCCTGTCAGATTTCTGGTCTTTAGCACATCTCAGTCAAATGCGACAGGGTATGGCAGCCTAGTGACAGCCAGAATAAGAGCGAGCTCCACACACCCCGGTGGGAACAGGGTGTCCAAAGGGGGTGGCAAATGGTCTTAGGCTTCCAAATGACATTAATGGAGCCTTGTGATGGAAGATCAAAGAACAGGAGATACGCTTCATTTGTGAACAAGATGAGAACCAGTATCAGAAAAGCTTACTGAAGGTAGTGTGGTTGAAACCACTAAGCTGTGGTTCAGGCGCGAAATAATAAGTCACTCATTCATACTCTAAATGCCTCACCAGTCCATAGACAAGACTGCACAGATCTGTGCACTCCACCCGTGGAAGTCCCCCAGACCACCTCCTGCTTGAGTTACCACTTTAATTTTGGCCTTCTTAATTCCATGATTTCCTGCATTTGGATTTTGTACCGTGGCCTTCTTTACCTGAGCTGGCTTGCTCTGTAACAGGCTCCCGGCTTTCACTTTGGTTGTATGCCTGCTCTCCATTTACTGGATCCCAGGTCCCTGTGGCTCCGAGGTCACTAAGCGTACTCTGCCTTGAAGCCTCGTTGGGTTGTCCTTCAGCGAGAGGAAAGTCAGTCAAGGAGGGGTTAGGACAGCTGGAGGGATGTGGGATTCCTGCCCACTGATCTTCATGGCTAGTCCTAGGGAGGAACCACGTGGAGAGGAGAAAAAGGCCCAGAGGCCTGAAACTGACCCAGGCCTGAGACCGGAAAGTGAATAGCCTGAAGTTACAAGGTTATGTTCTCTGGTCAGGACTTCAGCTTGATTGATTATTTTATTTGCCTCTCTGACTTCACTGGCTCCACTCTGTCTTTCCTGAGGTGTGGCAATCACAAATTTACATAGGAATCAAGGTACAAATCAGCCATCTTTGTGAATGTGGCTATAATGGCAGTTTTGCCGGGAGTTCTTCCCACATACCTCATTGGCTTATTTAGCCTCAGTAATACGGTGGAATATCTGGGCGGAGGGAAAACAAAATAGATATAATGCTTCTTAAATCTGATTTTAAGAATTCCTGTTCTTAAGAGAATATCTTGTAAGAAAAATTTGGACTATATTTCTCTAAAGGTATTCCTTTCTGGCTTAAAAAAAAAAAAAAGACTTTCAGAAGCTTCTGACAAGTTACTTCCATACGTTCGGCAACTCACTCCCACAGGAGGCTGCAAAGCAGTGCCAAGGCCTCTCTTGGGCAGTAGGCATGGCTTGCTCTCCATTACTACGTTTTTAACAATTATGTATTTTTTTACGTTCAATATTGCTAAATGGTTCCTCTCCATAATTGTTTGTTCCTGCTTTGTGCTCCCAACATCCTCACTTATCTTTATGAAGATATTTATTATACGAACTTAAATTCCCACTCTGTTCCACTGGCTCTGCTTTTTCTCGAATAGGGCGTTTTATTTATTGTCTGTCTGCTACTTGGCTCTTGTTTTCAGTTGTCACGTAATTTTCCGTTCTGAATTTATCTTTATTGCCTTGGGACAACAGGCCCGATAACAGGCAATATTGTTAATTAAAAACAAAAAATGAAGCACTTAGAATAGTGACTGGTGAAGAAAGCACCAAATACCTGCTAGCCATGGTGTATTTACTTTCTATGGGTACATACTGAGTTACCCCAAAACAGCTGCATAAGACAACACCCTTTTATTATCTCATAGTTTATAGGTTAGAAGTCTGGATGGGCTCAACTCATGTGTCCTTATCAGAGAATCAAAGGCCAAATTCAAAGTGTAGTCTGGACATGGCACTTAAACTGCAGGTTGTGAGAAAGAACCCACCCCCAGGCGTATGCAGGTTGTTGGCAGAATTTGGGTTCTTGCTGGTGCTGAACTGAATTCCCTTTTTAAGTACCTGTTGTCCTCTCGACCGACCGCTCTCAGCAACTAGCGATTTCCCTCCGTTATGTGGCGTGTGACCCCTCCTTCTCCCGAGCCTGCCATGGAGCATGGAAATCCTCCTCAAGCTTGGAATCTCTCGGATTTCCTCTTTTGTTGACGAAACTCTCTGCTTTTAAAGAGCTGGCGTGATTAGATTATGTTCACCCTGATAATCTCTCTTTTTTAAAATTCAAAGGCTACCAATTAGTGCCATTCACTTGTGAAGGCTAACACAGCAAAATACCAGAAATGGGGTGGTTTGCATAACAGAAACATACGTGCTTACCGTTCAGGAGGCGAGAAGCGCAAAATCAAGGTGTCAGCAGGCAGCCTTTGACCCTCCCGTGGGCTGGGAGGGCAAATCTGTTGCCTGCCTCTCTCCCAGCTGTTGGTAGCCTCAGGTGTTCCTTGCCTTGTGAATGGCTTTCTCTGTACCTTCACATCCTCCTCCCTCTCTGCATAGCTTTTGCTCTCCAGATTTCCCCATTTTTTTATAAGAAAACAAGTCTAATTGAGTTAGGGCCCATCCTAATGACCTCATCTTAACGTGATCATCTTCAAAGACCCTATTTCAAATAAGATCACATTCACAGGTACTGGGTGAAGATTTCAACACCTTTTTGGGCAATACAATAAAATCCACAACAGTGAGTACCCTTAATTACATCTACAAAATCCTTTTTGCTGTATAACATGATGTAATCACTGGAGTAACTCTATGGGCAAAGCTCATGGGGTCATCTTATCATCATTTTCTCTTCTTTCAGTGCCTAGCAATGAAAGGCTTCAGACTATGCTCAAGGCAATACCTTTTGAGAGCAGAATCTAGAGACTGTCTAGGTCCAATCACGTAAGTGTCTAAAAGATCTGGGGAATTCTCATATATTTAAAGAAACGGTGTGAAACGTTGAACCTTGAGTCACTTTCAATTTTCTTCAGTTATTGCTGACCTAAAAATATTACAGATTGCTTTAAAAATGTTGTTTTATCTCAAGAAATATATATTCCAAATATAGAGTAGCAGAGAATTAAGATTTTTCAGGGCTATGGTAATTCTCACTAAAAAAAAAGTCTTTTATTACTGAATTTTCGCTTACGCGGACGTTATTTGCATTTGCTAGAATTTCAGTGATACGTGATGCCCAAGCAGTCCCTTTGACATTAGTTAAAATACATTCTTAGATTTCAGGACTCATATGCAGACCTGGTAACAATATCTACTACCAGATGAAGTTAATAGTGCTTTGTAGAGCAACTAGGTGAATTGCTCCTTATGTTAAAGAAAACTGTATGGAAAAATCTATAGATGGCAGGGTGAATAAAATTTGAAATGTGTAGTTATGAATTTTAGTTTTTAGGGTCTTGATGACTCAGTAATGAGTGAGTGATATCTATGTACAAGGGAATGGAGTATAGTAGTTGCATTATTTCGTTAAGGCTGCCATAAAAAATGTTATAGGTTGGGTGACTTAAACAACAGAAAATAATTTTCTCATAGTTCTAGAGGCTAGAAGTCCAAGAGCAAGGTGTTGGCAGGATGGGTTTGTCCTGAGGCCTCTCTCCTTGGTTTACAGATGGCTGCCCTCTCGCTGTGTCCTCAGATGGTCTTTCCTCTCTGTGCCAGCATCCCTGGTGTCTCTGTGTATTCGAATTTCTTCTTCCTATAAGGACACCAGTCAAATTGGATTAGGGTGCAAATTGGATTAGAAATGGCCTCATTTGAACTACTTTAAAGGCCCTGTGTTCAAATACAGTCACATACTGAAGCACTAGGAGTTAGAGCTTCAATGTATGAATTTCGGAGGGACAGAATTCAGTCCATAACAGTGGTTAAGCTTCTGGGTTTTAGAATCAGTTAGACCTAGTGTCAAAAAGTCATGCTTTCAGCATTCTATATCTGCCAGGATTGCCCAGGTTAGGCTGCAGCGAGAAACGATGCCAAGGCACACAAAGATTTATTTCTCACACATGCTACATGCCCAAAGGGGATTGGCTGGGATCCCCAATCTGTGTTGTCCCCACTCCAGAACCCTATTGACAGAGCTGACATCAGTATCTGAAACATTGGTAGAAAAAGAACTGTGGCAAATTTCACACTGAGTCCTCAAACTTCTGCTCAGAATGGCATGTATCATGTAAGTTCACATTTTGCGGACCAGAGCAACTTACGTGGCCATGCCCTACTTTAAGGGAGGTGGGGGTGCTGCAGAAATAAAATCTGATGGGTGCTTGGAAGGAGACATAAACTGTAATATTTGTGAATAGCCTCGATATCAATGGAAAGTACTTAATAATGAGTGCCATAAGCAAGCTATTTAATCTCTCTGGGCCTCAATTCCCTTGACTGAGAAGTGGAATAACATTAATAGTAATACCTATCAAGTGTGGTTCTTGCGAAGATTAGGTGTGATAATGAAAAGAATGCACTTAGCACAGTGTTCAGTGTAAAATAGAGATAGGCAAGATGACGGAGTAGTAGGGGATTCCATTTCACCCGGTTCCCTGCATGGAACTGGGTAGCTGCCAAGCCATTCTGAACACCCACGACATCAGCCTGAGATGGAAGAATATATATCTGGATCTCTACAAGCAGAAAAACACCACCTGTCCTGAGGTAGGGAGGGAGGAGTCGTGATTCTGCGGGCAGATATTGGAAGATAAACAGAAGGGGGGGGGCGGTGGCGCCCTAAACTGGCCCCTGGAAAGTGATATAACACCCGAGTGCAAAAGCGTCCTGCACCGGGGGACGGGGATAACTTGCAGAGCCGGGTAGGGGCTGGACGGCAAGGGCCTGATGACAGCGCTCAAACAGGATCCAGGAGCTGCGGGGGCACGTGTGCGAAGCCGGGACTGCTCGGGGTTTTAGAAGCACAAAGGGCAGAGACAAGCTGGGGCCTGAGTCCACCACCGATCGGGTCACTGGGGGCGGGTCTGTCCATGGGAGGCTGCGGTTTTCACCGGCGCTTACAGAAACGGAGACTGTGTGTTCTGGGGAATTCACAGAAGAGCAGACTGTGATTTCTCTGCTCTGGGTCAGAGGTCTGGGTGTGGACATTTTCCTTTGCTCCGACCTTCAGAAAAGGTGTGGAAAGATGCCAGAGAACAAAAGCTCAAAAAACCGATTTCCACGGAGCCCAGCCCCCTGATAGGGGCTGCTGGAGAAACAGCGCGGCAGGCCCCTCCCCCAGGAGACAAGCTGGAAGAACAAGAGGACGACAGCCCTCGGGTCCCCACAAAACTGTAGAATCCCAGGGCGCCTGGGTGGCACAGCAGTTAAGCGTCTGCCTTCGGCTCAGGGCGTGATCCCAGCGTTATGGGATCGAGCCCCATGTCAGGCTCCTCTGCTATGAGCCTGCTTCTTTCTCTCCCACTCCCCCTGCTTGTGTTCCCTCTCTCGCTGGCTGTCTCTATCTCTGTCGAATAAATAAATAAAATCTTAAAAAAAAATAAATAAAAAGTAGATTATAAAAAAAAAAAACAAAAAAAAACACAAAAACTGTAGAATCCCAACACCAGGGGAAAATAGTATGTTGAGCTCCAGGCGTTGCCTCAAGTCTTGCGTATTTTTCAGGTACAACTTTTTTCCTCTTTCTTTTTATTCTTTCTTATGTTTTTTTGTTTTTTCTTTTTACCTTTTTCTCATCTCAACTAGATGTTTAATATAACATATTTCATAGTAGCTTTTTAACTTGTACTTTTCCACACCTGTATTTTTTATATAGATATAAGCTTCAGTGTAGTCCTTTTTTCCCTATTCAATATTACCTTTATATATATACAAATTTTATTTTCCCTGTAACTCCGGGAAGTAGTGTCCTTAATGAACAGAACAAAATACACCCGGGAAAGACTGAAACACTCTACCTTGCCCATACCGAGAGATTATAGCCCCCCTCCGTTCACCTCCCCCTTTTTATTTCCTCTCTCTTTTTTTAAATTTTAAAATTTAAAAAAAATGTTTAATTTTATAAAGTTTATTCTTGGATTTCATCTTGGCTTTGCTTTTTCAGTGGTAGCTTCCGACTGCTCCGAATTTTCCTAGGGTGTTTCTTGCTTGGGTTGTCATTGATATTTTGGACTCTGTACATTCCCTCAACCACCCCTCAGCAAAACGAATAGGAGGAGGAACTCCCAACAAAGAAAAGAACCGGAGACGGTGGCCTCTCGCGCAGGTCTAATGGATATGAATATAAGCAAGATGTCAGAGATAGACTTCAGGGTAGCAATTATGAAGTCAATAGCTAGGCTTGAGAAAACAATTAGCAGCAATTTAGAATCTCTAGGGGCAGAAATGAGAGCTAATCAGGCCGAACTTAAAAATGCTATGAATGAGATGTGGTCTAAACTGCACAGTCTAACAGGCAGGGTAAATAAGGCAGAAGAACGAGTTAACGAGCTAGAAGATAAGCTGATAGAAAGGAAGGAAGAGGAGGACGGCTGAGACAAACAGCTTACAATCCATGAGAACATAATAGAGAGATTAAGGACACTATGAGGTGTTCCAATGTCAGAATTATTGGGATCCCTGGAGGGGGTAGAGAGAGAGAGAGAGGACTAGAGGGTGTATTTGAGCAAATCGTAGCTGAGCACTTCCCTAATCTGGGGAAGGAAACAAACATTCGTGTCCAAGAGGCAGAGAGGACCTCTCCCAAGATGAAGGAGAACAGACCAATGTACCAGCATATAATAGTAAAACTTGCAAATCTTAGAACCAAGAAAGCCATCCTGAGAGACACTGAGGGGAAGAGATTTCTTACGTAAGGAGGGAGGAACATCAGAATAACGTCAGACCTGTCCACAAAGACCTGGCAAGCCAGAAAGGACTGGCAAGACATATTTAGGGTGCTAAATGAGAAGAACACGCAGCCAAGAATACTTTAGATACTTTTTTTCCAGCAAGGCTGTCATTCAGAACAGATGGAGAGATACAGAGCTTCCAGGACTGGCAGAAAGCAAAAGAATATGTGACCACCAAGCCAGCCCTGCAAGAAATATTAAGGGGGATTCTATAAAAGAAGAAAAACTCCAAGAGTAATATAGACCAGAAATTTACAGAGACAATCCATAGAAGCAAGGACTGTACAGACAATAAGATGGCAATAAATACATATCTTTCAGTAGTTATTCTCAACGTGAATGACCTAAATGCTCCCATGAAAGGGCGCAGGTTTGAAGATTGGATACAAAGACAGGACCCGTTCATATGCTGTCTACAAGAGACTCATTTTGAATCTAAAGTCACCTCCAGACTGAAAGTGAGGGGATGGAGAACCATGTTTCATGCCAATAGACCTCAAAAGAAAGCTAGGGTAGGAATTCTTATATCAGACAAATTAGAATTTAAACCAAAGACTGTATTAAGAGATGGAGAGGGACACTATGTCATTCTTAAAGGGTCTATCCAACAAGAAAATCTAACAATTGTAAATATCTATGCCCCAAGAGGGGATCAGCCAACTATATAAGCCAGCTGTTAACCAAAATAAAGAATCAGATTGACAATAATACATTAATAGTAGGAGATTTTAACACTCCACTCTCAGCACTGGACAGATCATCTAAGCAGAAGATCAACAAAGAAACAAGAGTTTTGAATGACACATTGGACCAGATAGACTTCATAGATATATACAGAACATTCCACCCTAAAACAATGGAATACTCATTTTTCTCGAATGCACACAGAACTTTCTTCAAAATAGACCACATACTGCGTCGCAAATCAGATCTCAGCCAACACTAAAAGATTGAGATTATTCCCTGCATGTTATCAGACCACAATGCCTTGAAACTGGAGCCCAATCACAAGAAAAAATTTGCAAGGAATTCAAACACTTGAAAGTTAAAGAATATCCTGCTAAAGAATGATTGGGTCAACCAGGAAATTAAAGAAGAACTTAAACAATTCATGGAAACTAATGAGAATGAAAACACTTCAGTCCAAAACTTATGGGATACTGCAAAGGCGGTCCTTAGAGGGAAATACATAGCCATCTAAGCCTCTCTCAGAAAATTAGAAAAATCCCAAATGCACAAGCTAACCTTACACCTAAAGAAGCTGGAGAAAGAACAGGAAAGAAAACCTAAACCAAACATGAGAAGAGAAATAATAAAGATTAGAGCAAATCAATGAAATAGAAACCAGAAAAACAGTAGAATAGATCAACGAAACTAGAAGCTGGTTCTCTTAAAGAATTATTAAGATTGATAAACCACTGTGAAGGCTTATCCAAAAGAAAAGAGAATAAAGGGGAGAGATTACAACTAATACCAAAGAAAAGAGAATAAAGGGGAGAGATTACAACTAATACCAAGGAAATAGAAACAATTATTAGAAATTATTACAACAACTATATACCAACAAATTAAGCAACCTGGAAGAAATGGATGCCTTCCTGGAGACTTATAAACTACCCAGACTGAAACAGGAAGAAGTAGACAACCTAATAGACCAATAACCAGTGAAGAGACTGAAGCAGTGATCAAAAATCTCCCAAAAACCAAGAGTCCAGGGCCTGATGGCTTCCCAGGGCAGTTCTACCAAGCATTTAAAGAAGAAATAATACCTATTCTCCTGAAGCTGTTTCAAAAAATAGAAACAGAAGGAAAGCTTCCAAACTCCCTCTATGAGGCCAGTATTACCCTGATCCCAAAACCAGGCAAAGACTCCATCAAAAAAGAGAATTACAGACCAATATCCTTGATGAACATGGATGCCAAAATACTCAAGAAGATCCTAGCCAATAGGATCCAACAGTACATTAAAAGGATTATTCACCATGACCAAGTGGGATTTATTCCTGGGATGCAAGGGTGGTTGAATGTTCACAAATCAGTCAGTGTGATAGAGCACATTAATAAAAGAAAAGACAAGAAACATATGATCCTTTCAATTGATGCAGAAAAAGCATTTGATGAAATACAACATCAGTTCCTGATTAAAACTCTTTAGAGTATAGGGATAGAGGGAACATTCCTCAATATCATAAAAATCATCTATGAAAAGCCCACAGTGAATATCATTATCAATGGGGAAAAGCTGAGAGCTTTTCCCTTAAGGTCAGGAACACGACAGGGATGCCCACACTCACCACTACTGTTCAACATAGTGCTGGAAGTCCTAGCCTCAGCAATCAGACAACAAAAAGAACAAAAGACATACAAACTGGCAAAGAAGAAGTCAAGCACTCTCTCTTTGCAGATGACATGATACTTTATGTGGAAAATCCAAAAGACTCCACCCCCAAATTACTGGAACTCATACAGCAATTCAGCAATGTGGCAGGATACAAAATCAATGCACAGAAATCAGTTGCTTTTCTCTACAATAACAATGTAACTATAGAAAGAGAAATCAAGGAATTGATTCCATTTACAATAGCAACAAAAACCATAAGATACCTAGGAATAAACCTAACCAAAGAGGTAAAGGATCTATACTCTAGAAACTACCAAATACTTATGAAAGAAATTGAGGAAGACACAAAAAGATGGAAAAACATTCCATGCTCATGGATTGGAAGAATAAAGTTAAAAATGCCTATGCTACACTTTCAATGCCATCCCTATTAAAACACCATTGGCATTTTTCAAAGAGCTGAACAAACAATCCTAAAATTTGTATGGAACCAGAAAAGACCCCGAATCATCAAGGGAATGATGAAAAGGAAAAACGAAGCAGGGGGCATCACATTGCCTGACTTCAAGCTATTTTACAAAGCTGTGATCACCAAGACAGCGTGGTATTGGCACAAAAATAGACACATAGACCAATGGAACAAGAATAGAGACTTCAGAAATGGACCCCCAACTCTATGGTCAACTAATCTTTGACAAATCAGGAAAAAGTATCCAATAGAAAAAAGACAGTCTCTTCAATAAGTGGTGCTGGGAAAATTGGACAGCTACATATAGAAGAATGAAACTGGACCATCCTCAGACCATACACAAAGATAAACTCCAAATGGATGAAAGATCTCAATGTGAGACAGGAATCTATCAAAATCCTAGAGAAGAGCATAGGCAATAAACTCTTTGACATCGGCATGGCAACTTTTTTCAAGACATGTCTCCAAAGGCAAGGGAAACAAAAGCAAAAATGAGTTTTTGGAACTTCATCAAGACAAAAAGCTACTTCACAGTGAAGGAAACAGTCGACAAAACAAAGAGGCAACCCATGGAATGGGAGAAGATATTTGCAAGTGACATTACAGATAATGGGCTGATATCCAAGATCTGTAAAGAACTTCTCAAACTCAGTGCTAAAAAAACAAATAACCCAGTTAAAAAATGGGCAGAAGACATGAACAGACACTTCTCCAGAGAAGACATACAAATGGCTAACAGACACATGAAAAAATGCTCAACATCACTAGCCACCAGGGAAATACAAATCAAAACCACAATGAGATACCACCTTATACCAGTTAGAATGGCAAAAATTAACAAAACAGGAAACAACAAATGGATGTGGAGAAAGGGGAACCCTCTTACACTGTTGGTGGGAATGCAAGCTGGTGCAGCCACCCTGGAAAACAGTATGGAGGTTCTTCAAGATGTTAAAAATAGAGCTACCCTGTGACCCAGTGGTTGCACTACCAGGTATTTACCCCAAAGATACAGATGTAGTGAAAAGAAGGAGCACATGCACCCCAATGTTCATAGCAGCAACATCCACAATAGCCAAACTGTGGAAGGAACCAAGATGCCCTTCAACAGATGACTGGATAAAGAAGCTGTGGTCCATATATACAATGGAATATTACTCAGCCATCAGAAAGGATGAATACCCACCATTTGCACTGACATGGATGGAGCTGGAGGGGATTATGCTAAGTGAAATAAGTCAAGCAGAGAAAGACAATTATCATATGGTTTTGCTCATATGTGGAACATAAGCAATAGCATGGACGACCATAGGGGAAGGGAGGGAAATCTGAAGGGGTGGTAATCAGAAAGGGAGGTGAACCATGAGAGACTATGGACCCCAGGAAACAGACTGAGGGTTTCAGATGGGAGGGGGGTGGGGGATGGGGTAAGCGGGTGATGGGTATTAAGGAGGGCTGTGTCATGATGAGCGCTGGGTGTCATTGAAAACTACATCAAAAATTAATGATTTACTACCCAGTGGCTAACTGAACATAATAAAAAAGAAAAGGGTAAAATACTCCATAAACGTTAGGTATTATTATTATTACTATAAATAATATTAGAACTAGACAATAGAGAACTCGTCAACCCTTTTTTTTCTTTTTTAAAAAAGATTTTATTTATTTATTTGAGAAACAGAGAGAGGGAGACAGAGAGAGCATGGGTGGGGGGAGCAGAAGCAGAGGGAAAGAGAGGAGCAGACTCCCCACTGAGCAGGGAGCCCAATGTGGGGCTCGATCCCAGGACCCCGAGATCATAACCTGAGCTGAAGGCAGACGCTTAACTGACTGAGCCACCCAGGTGCTGCTGCCCTTCTTTTTCAGTAAATAAGGGAAAAGAGGCCTACAGTGGATAAGTGACTACCACTACCTGGAATAGAACTCAAGACAGAATTTATTACTTCAGTCCATTGTCCTCTATACTTTGTAGATTTTCATAGCCTCTAATACACACACACACACACGCACATACATGTATTGGGACAGCTGGGTGGTTTAGCTCAGGTCATGATCTAAGTGTCGTGAGATCCAGCCCTGAGTCGGGCTCCACGCTCAGTGGGTAGTCTGCTTGAGATTCTCTCTCCCTCTCTCCCTTTTTCTCTCTCCCTCTGCCCCTCCCGCTCCTTGTACTCTCTCTCTAAAATAAATAAATAAAATCTTTAAATATATATATAATTTAATAATGTATATGTAAAATATATATGAACGGACTATAATGCAGGACAATAATTGTAATTTATAGAGCTTGGGAAAATTCCAGATCCTGTAATACTTTAAAGGACTGAAGACCAGAAATGCTTTAGGCAGATCCTCTTTATCAATAGGTTAGTGGTTGTGAGATGGGAACGAACCCATAGGGAAGAAACCAAATGAGCTGCTGAAAATGAGAAAGAAACGAGAAGAAAAATGAGCGGCCTGAAGTACCAGCCGGCACCACCGCTCACGAACAAGTAGTTAACTGAGTTGACAGATGGATACGAATTGGGTATAGAAAACATGAGGGGAAAAAAGCTATCTGAGTGTCCACAGCTGCCCTCCTTACATGCACGACCCTTTCACAACATATTTCCTGAACTAATAAGTCTCTGTAGGGAAGTGGTCTCTCTACTGGGAATAACACACAAGACATTCTCAACAGCCCCTTGGGCACGGCATGGTTGGCCTTGGAGGGTCTGCTCTTTCCTGTATCTTGCAGAATACCTGGGAAAGAGCTCCCCATTCTTCTATGCTTCTTTCAACTACCAGATAACATTAGCATTGTAATTGAAGAGTGGAGTCCACCGAGATGTGCTGGCATTTAAAAAAATGTAAGGGAACTAAAATGTTGATGAAATTGAAAATTTTAAAATTTTAAGGAATAATGCTGCAGAAATTGTGAGAGTGACAGAATTAACTAGAATAGCTTTGGCCCAGGGATACTTTCTCAGTTGAGATCAGAGCTTGTAAGCAGGCCAAGTGACCTAAGTTTTAACTCTCGCTCCCACGCTTTTAACTATGCGACCTTGAACAAGGTGCTTAATGTTGGTAAGTCTTCATTTCCCTAGCAATAAAACAGAGATAAAAATAATCTGTACCTCGTAGGCTTGGTATGAAGCTTAAATGAAATCTATCATCAAGAAATGTTATCTAGAGGGGCGCCTGGGTGACTCAGTTGGTTAAGCATCTGCCTGCCGCTCAGGTCATGATCCTGGGGTCCTGAGATCCTGCTCAGTGGGGACTCTCCCTCTGTGCCCCCCCCAGCTCGTGCCCTGTCTCTTGCTCTTTCTCTCTAATATATATATATAGTCTTTTTTTTTTTTTAGAAATGTTATCTAGAATCACTATCCTCATCATCATTACACTCTCAGAGTCTCTTCAGACACAAATTGAACATTTTCAGAACTAAATTTTTAAAATAAAATCTATCTTTCCTCTGTAAATCTGGTGGTGAATATAAAGCTTTTCAGTTTAATGCTCACTTTTTTTGTCAGTTAAATGAACTCTTTTAGCATTTCAAAATTACATTGATATTCAGAAAAATATTGCTTACTGAATTTTCTTTGGTTGGAAATCTTTATATGAATGTAGTAAATTCTCTCAGTATGAAGGCAGCCTGATTCAGTGAAGAAAATACCAAATCTGACCATCAAGAAACCTAGGTTTTATCCAAGAACATTGTCACTAACCAGCTGGATGGCTTCACACTAGTCTCTGAATCGTTGGTTTCCTTACGCATCAATTTTTGCATCAAACTAATGAGGCATTGCTGGGTAAGCAATTAGATTCATAAAAAGGCAGAGGCTCAATTTGAACAATTGCAAGAATAATAATGCCTCCAATCAAAATATGAAAGTCAAAAGATAAAAACAGCCTGTCATAAAAGAACATAAATTTTCTTTTAAACATGTTGAGCTTGAGGCCAATGGCAGAACATCTGGTTGGAAATGTCTAGAAATCAGTTGGCAATCTACAGCTGGATTTCAGCAGCAAAGTTAAGGCAGAAAACATCAGCGTGAGGATCACTACTTCGAATACTTGACATTCTTAGAGTGGATAATAACTTCGATGGTGAGTATGTAGATACAAGAAGAACTAGACGCCTAAGAAATTATACTGGGGAGGGGGAGTGGGTGAGATAGAGAGGCCAGAGAGGAATCACGACAGTGTAGTGCGTGCTATAGATGTGCACGTCTTTGTGGTCAGGCAGTCGTGTGTGAAGCTGCAGGTGAGGACCATGTGAGCTGTTGAGTGCCTGAGGTAAGGAAACACAACTTCTTTTTTTTTTTTTAATTTTAATGATTTTTTTTATTATATTACGTTAATCACCATACGGTACCTCCCCGGGTTCCGATGTAAAGTTCGATGCTTCATTAGTTGCATATAACACCCAGTGCACCATGCAATACGTGCCCTCCTTACTACCCATCACCAGACTATCCCATTCCCCCACCTCCCTCCCCTCTGAAGTCTTCAGTTTGTTTCTCATAGTCCATAGTCTCTCATGTTTCATTCCCCCTTCTGATTACCCCCCTTTTCTTTATCCCTTTCTTCCCCTACCGATCATCCTAGTTCTTATGTTCCATAGATGAGAGAAATCATATGATAATTGTCTTTCTCTGCTTGACTTATTTCACTTAGCATTATCTCCTCCAGTGCCGTCCATGTTGCAGCAAATGTTGAGAATTCGTTCTTTCTGATAGCTGAGTAATATTCCATTGTATATATGGACCACAGCTTCTTAATCCAGTCATCTGTTGAAGGGCATCTCGGCTCCTTCCATGATTTGGCTATTGTGGACAATGCAGCTATGAACATTGGGGTGCATATGGCCCTTCTCTTTACTACGTCTGTATCTTTGGGGTAAACACCCAGTAGTGCAATGGCTGGGTCATAGGGTAGTTCAATTTTTAACTTTTTAAGGGACCTCCACACTGTTTTCCAGAGTGGCTGTACCAACTTGCATTCCCACCAACAATGTAGGAGGGATCCCCTTTCTCCACATCCTCTCCAACAATTGTTGTTTCTTGCCTTGTCTATTTTTGCCATTCTAACTGGCGTAAGGTGGTATCCTCAGTGTGGTTTTGATTTGAATTTCCCTGATGGCTAATGATTTTGAACATTTTTTCATGTGTCTGTTAGCCATTAGTAAACACAACTTCTGCTAACACAATATGCTGACCGTTTCTCCTGCCCAACCCCCACACCCAAAAACCCCAAACCAAAAAACTTTGGGTCCAAGTAGGCACTGAGTAAGCCACCAGCTTCTAACTCTTGGCATCAAGGGAAGAGAACATCAAAACAAATCTGGAAACAATGTCAGTTATAGCAAACAATCCAAAGCATGAGACTTGAGAGTAAAAGTCCATTGAATTTCACCCTCGAGAGATTTTTTTTGTGGCCTTCAACAGTGCTGATCTGTCACTGGAGTGGATTTATCAGAAACCATCTGGTTGGGAATCAACTGGAAATTAACTGTTGAGGAAATAGAAGCTCCATAAATTCAGGAGTGAAAAGAAGGCAAGACTTTGTATGATAGTGTAAGGGAATAAAAAGGGCAAGGAAAGAGAAACATGCAATGTATGGAGGTAGAGGGAAGGGGGCCATACTGAGAAAATGGTTGCGATGAGATCAGAGCCTCCATGTGATCAAGTGGAGCGAAGTTTTGAAACTTAGTCTAAAGTAGTGATTATTCTTTAAATATTTACTCATTGGGCAGAATGATTAATGTGAAAGAAAACTTTGTTAAGGACAACATCTCTGTTTCTAGTTGTCTTTATTATTTTAGGTAAAGGCAGACTCTACCTAAACTAATTTACTAATCTACCGACGCTAAAGATGTGAGATTATTTTATTAATTTGAATGAATGCCCCCCCACCCCACCACTTTTCTTTCTCTTCAGCTAGTTTTAACAATCCCCAGGGAGCCTTGTTTTTCTCAACATCTGTCTCTGATGTTTGCACTCAGTGACCCCTTGCCAACCTTCTGCGACCAACCTTTATGAGAAGAGGGGAGCTAACAGACTAATTAGACCCGTAGCTTACAAAAATATAAATTGTGATCCACACCCACGCCAGAAAGGCTTACAAGCACAAAAGCCGGGTGTTTGGGCCTGCCTAAACCATCCAAAACTGCTCACCTCAGACTTTCTCTCACACTTGGGAAATTGGTTTTGTTTTGCTTCGTTTTACACTTGGGTATACTATATAGAAGTTTGACATACTCATGGAATAAAAACTACATTCGGAATGATGAGATCTGCATTGGGAAGGTTATGTACAAGGAGATTGGGAGATACAGCCCAACCATCCGGCAGATTGGCAAAATAGCAAAATCTGCTTTAGCGGTTGAAATTTTGAGGACGACTTTAAAAAGGATTCACTTGTTTTGTGCCATGTAATGAAAAAACCCACATATATCAATAGTTGGCTTGTGAAATATGGTATTTTCTACCCAGCTCTTGGTAGAATTGTCTTTGCTGAACCCACCTATAATGTCAGTGGAGTTGTAGCTAGCTGTCAGTGTCAGAAGAGAGGTCAGAAAAGATGCACTATTTCTAAGCCATTGGCTACCTGCATCAGAATTAACTAAGCTTGTTTAAAAAAAAAATGCAGATTCCAAGAATTCACCCTGCATCTACTAAATCTCTGTGGGTGAGTTTTGAGTTCCCAGGCGATTCTTACAAAAACTGAAGTCTAAGAATACAGTTAAAACCTACAACCACATTTACATTCAGCACTGCTCAGAGACAGTGAAATTAGGCATAGCCTCTGTGATGTACCAATTTTTTCTTGCAATTTTTTTTTACCAGAATTAAAAGTGTGCATATCCTTTGACACAGCGATTTTATTTCTAAGAATTTATCTCAAGAAAATTAGACAAATGTGCAAAGACAGATGTAAAGATCTATTTCTATTTTGAAATTGACAATTTAATAGAAAAGTGGTAATAATTTAAATACCTACCAAGAGATTTTGTTTAAATAAACTGTATACACTTATATAGGCTTATTATGTACACTGTTCTAAGCACTTCAAAAGCAATGTCATTTAATCCTCATAACATTACATAATATAATATAGTATAAAATATTAGTGTAATATTATAACGGTATATCTCCATTTTACAGATTCAAAAGGAGGCACAAAACATGTAAGTACTTGTCTGGTATCACACAGCTAGTCCACAGCAGTGTCAGGACACAACACCAGGTGGTCTGTCTGTAGAGTCTGTGGGCTTCACCTCGCGCTATCTGCCTCACTCGACATTCTGCTGCCTTCATGCAATCATTATATGGAAGAAAATATTTTACAAAAAAATTATGTTTAATATGATCATGTGTTTGTGAAAACAATGTTTATATTGGCCTTTTGAAATTAAAGATTCTTATGAACCAGTAAAGAAAAGCATAGGCAGGAGAGGTGGGGGCACTGAATTAAAGCTGGTGATGGATGTTTTCTGTTTTTCTCTTTTTGCTTGTCTATGATTGCTTTTTTTTTTTTCCTCTTTCTAGCCATGAACATATGATGTTCTTATAAGAAGACAAGAGTAATAGGTGGTTGTTCCTGGCATGCAAATACATTGTAAAGTTTATGCTTTTCTAAGAGTGGCCTTAACAGATAAACAGACTAAAGCATAAACAGAGGGAAGGGAATATCAACTTTTCTATTCCAACATTCTCCTTCCTCCACACTAGTCAACCGTGTTTCCAGCATATTCTTTTTTTTTTCATAAGCAAACTGTAGTATTAGTGGCTTTTTCTTTTAGTAATTTTATTTTCCATTTGATGGGTTTTTTTCTTCCAATGGAAAGGAATAAGATTTCTCTCTCTAAATAAATAATGCTCTTTGCCTCATCTATAAGCACGAATGTGATTATTTATTTAACTAAGTTTTATTGCGTCTTTAAGGAAGGCAGTTTTATTTAGCTCTCTGAATTATGTTTTGATAAGCCAATCAGCTGTGATTCTGTCCAAGGTGACAAAATTTAAAAGGGCCTTAGGATGCATGTCACACCAAACTCTGGGCCAAGTTAGTGTTTGGTTAACTGAACATAATCATTGGAGTATTTTGGAACTTATTTTGAACAGGCAGGTAAAATTGGTGTTCATTTTCTAAATGTCACTCTTCTCCAAAAAGAATCTCATAAGGCAGGGTGATTTGCCCGCTCTCTGAAGATTTTAATTCTGAATCGTAATGTGTTTTGCTGGTAAGTTATTTTAATTGACCATATTGTTTCTTAATGTGAGACTGTTTTATCTACTCAAAAT
Source organism: Ailuropoda melanoleuca (assembly GCF_002007445.2). NCBI lineage: Eukaryota > Metazoa > Chordata > Mammalia > Carnivora > Ursidae > Ailuropoda > Ailuropoda melanoleuca. Next base: position 21,750,134 of record NC_048228.1, on the reverse strand, counting down.
TTACTGCCAAGTGACATCAGCATTAAAAAAAACTGAAGTAAATGAACATTCAAAATAAATTTGGAGTCATCATAACAAAATAAGATACACTTTTGAACAACAACCTGTCATATCTTTGGAAATTTAAACAGACATTTCTATGCCTCAGCAAATACATAATTTTGACAGAATTAGGAATTAAAAAATCACATATCCAATCTGAGCCATAATTGCTTATCTGCAAATATAAGAACTCTGCCATTTGAAGCAAAACCATTTTCTTTTTCTTATTTCAAGAAGTACCCATTACTTATCCAAAGCTAGTACAAACAGAATAAATAACCAAGGCCAAACAACAACAAAAAATCTCTTGTGGAATTGCCAATTTTCTAGAAAATGTTGTGTTAACTCATAAGCAATAATTCTTTTTTTGAATCAAGTTTTTTCTGAAATTTGTTGTATTCCTACATATTTTTCTACCATCGTAATTTTGATAATTGTATCTGTTCATGTTTTAAATCAAACACATAAATCAACATCACTGCTCAATGTAGAAAACTATTTACGGTATGGCTATAATGTTTATAAGCACACACCTAATTGCACTCTTTAAAATATTCTGCATAATTTGCAATGAACAATAAATCTTTGAAAGACATTTCAGGTCATTGCATTTAGGATCAAAGTCTTCAGCATTTCCATAAGGTCAAGAAGTAGTTATTGGGTAATCTCCAAAGGCTCTCAACACATATTGGTGGGTCATTAAACTAGCTGAAAAGGTGTATTGCTTGGTTTTTTATTGTACAATGTCTTTCTTATTTTGAATATATAAACCCACTTTACCTCAAATTTCAGATATTAAAAAAAATTCTAAATTTGCCACTTCATCCACCATAAAAAATTACTCATTCTTAGCAGCTTGTAAGCATGCGGTATCCCAGTGATTGAAGAAAAGTTGACTCAAATACTTCAATCAAATCCATTAGTTACAGGTAGTCCATTCAGTGGTATAACTGAAGGGAAACACAGCACTTTAGTCTGGGCAGAAAAAACTACTCTGAAGAATTTGGTTGATACTGGGGTTCAAATGGTTCTTGAAATTATTTGTAATTATCCACAAAGGTGTACACTAATTTGATATACACTAAAACAACAACATAGAATGGAAAATATACTGCTTTGTGAGTCAGGGATATCTCTTTGACTCTCTTCATTCCACATCCTCATGTGTAAAATGGGGCCAATGATACTGATTTCTCAGGATTATTGGGAGGCGGTAAATAATTCATGGAAAATTGCCTGTCACATAATCAACTCACAATAGACGTTACTTTCTTTCCCTTTGAACAATAAACATAAGTGGAATATCTACTGACTTTTCCATGCAATAGAATTATTTTCCATTCATTCTGCAAATATTTATTAAACAAGCCAGTCAGGGTTTGGTCATGAAAACAGATGCCGTTTTAGGATTCCCAGTATGAGTATTGTTTTTTAAAGTAGGCTCCATGCCCAGCATGGAACCCAACATGGGGTTTGAATTCATGACCCCGAGATCAAGACCTGAGCTGAGATCAAGAGTCCGTCACTTAATGGACTTTTTCTATTTCTGTGACTCTCCTCACGCCATTTTCATGCCCCCAAATTCCCTGTTTTTTCCATGCTTATTTGTACTCCAAACTTTCTGGTTCTTCAACATTCAATCTGAAGTCTACCTAGTCCTTGAAGTCTCCCCTGATATCTTTCCAGCTGCTAGAAACCATCTCTTTCTCTAAAACAGCCTGGCATTGTCTCTGCATCTGCCTCTAGTCCAGTCTTCTGCTTTGAACCACTGTTTTTATTCACATGTCTTGGCGCCTCTGCCAGATTGGGAGCAGAATGAGAAGGTCCACACATGGATCATCATTGGGTTCCCCCCAGCACTGAGCACTAAGCCTTTGCACTTAGCACGTGTACTGGATTATCTGGAGTCAACATGGTATCACTGCCACCCCCTAAGTTCTCCATTGCAGAAGAAGCTGGGAACTATGTTTCCCAGAATCCTGTTGCTACAGAAGGTGCTAGCAGAAGGTTTAGAAGAGAAGGGAGGCAGTTGCAGGCAGATGATATAGCAGATGTGAGATTCTAAGCAGTTTCCAGGAAAGTTTCCTGAGAATCACCTGTGTCAATCCTGCAGACCGAGGGGTCAGTGGGAACCTCCCAAGTGTTCTGGACTTTCTAGGAATCTTTTGTGCCAGCACTTGAGAACCTTGTGCTGCTAGAGGCTGAGATTGTCACTGACAGCCTCCCTGACTTTAGTTTTCCCACCCTTCCAACCACTCTGTAAGCCTCTAATTCCTTGCATCAAAAATATTCGTACTTTTGGGGCTCCTGGATGGCTCAGTTGATTGAACCCCTGGCTCTTGGTTTTGGCTCAGTCATGATCTCATGGGTTGTGGGATGGAGCCTACATCGGGCCCGGCGCTCAGGGGGAAGTCTACTTGAAGATTCTCTCCCTCTCTCCCCCCTCCTCTCTCAAATTAAATAAATAAATAAATAAATAAATAAATAAATAAATCTTTTTAAAAAAAAAAGAAAGAATGCAGTGAGCATTGGGAACACTAAGTGATTTTATTAAGTAGAAGAAAAGTGTTGTTGAAAAAGAGCGAAATGGAGGGGAAATCCCAGAAAGTAGTTTTTGTTTTATCTTTGGGCACCATTGCCAAATAAAGTTTGATTAATAGGAAATAGGGAGGAATTGAAGATTTTGAGAGAATCATGATTAGATTGCCTCATGAGGATGAGGATTAATCCTTACCTCCACTCTGTTCTGCAGGCAGAATCTCAGGACCTGTGCTGGGTCAGGATGGGCACTGCCTTAGGTGGACTAGCGGAGGAAGAATTCGGCGTGTACTACCATAGATAGGCACCCTGGAAATCCGCCACTTTATAAGTCAATAGAAGAAATTGGGGTTCAGAAATGTTGTAGGACTGCTCAAGTCCACAGAACTGATGAAATTTGAGGTATATGGATTTTTAAAAATATTTTATTTATTTATTTATTTGAGAGGGAGAGAGGAAGAGAGAGAGAGCAGGGGGAGGGGCAAAAGGAGAGGGAGAAAAAAATGTGGAGCAGACCCCACACTGAGCACAGAGCTCCAACCCATAACCTCAAGATCATGACCTGAACTGAAATCAAAGCTCGGTTGCTTAACTGACTGAGCCACCCAGGTGCTTGTGAATTTAGATTGCAGAATTAAAATTGTTTCCACGTAACTTGCTGTACCACCCTCTCTGCACTACAGTTCCACCAATGCTTCCCACCCAAAAACCCAAAACAACAACAACAAAAAACCTTTCATTCCACTTTTCTGCTCCCTTTTTCTAACCATATAGATCTATCTTATTCTGAAACTCGGAGAAATAACCAGAGTGTAGTAAAATCTGCTCCAGCTATGGGGCGCCAGGGTGGCTCAGTCATTAAGCGTCTGCCTTTGGCTCAGGGCGTGATCCCAGAGTCCTGGGATCGAGCCCTGCATTGGGCTCCCTGCTTCTGGGAGCCTGCTTCTTCCTCTCCCACTCCCCCTGCTTGTGTTCCCTCTCTCGCTGGCTGTCTCTCTCTCTGTGTCAAATAAATAAATAAAATCTTTAAAAAAAAAATCTGCTCCAGCTAAAGATTAGACTTACAAGCCAGGTTTTCTCATATACACACATATTACAGCAGGAATATTGTACGGTTCTACATAATGAAAGAGGAGATTCTGAAAGTTACTCTGTCTTCAATGCAATGTCAAAGAAACTTCTCCCACAAATGCACTGGTGATGTGGGTACTCTCAAACCGTATCCTTCAGCTGGTTTAGTGGATTACCTAATTTTAAAAATGATTTAGTCTTTAGTTATATGAGCATTACAATCCCATCACCACGTCCAAAATGAACTAATCTCCTGTTTTGCAGAAGTTTACAGTGTGAAACTGTGACCCAAATCATCTCTGACCTTATTTATCATTATTTTCCACTTCATACCTTGGCTCTTTTGACTCTGGGCGTCAGGATTTCTCGCTGCTGTGCTAAGTTTCTCTACCTAAAAGGCCTCATCTCTGTGTACTTACATTTTACTCATCCTTCAAGTTCCGATATAAATTCTGTTTTCTCCATGAAGTCTTTGTTCATCCAATGCCCACCATCACCCCTCTGAACCTTCCTTCCTCTGATATTCCCATAGAACTTAATCTAAATCACTTGGAGAGATATCTATTTACATTTTGGTCATTTATGTATATAGTGTCTTTTACCCACTGGTCTGCAAGGTTCAGGAGGGCAGGGTCTGAGTTAAATTTATCTCGAATTGCCTTCACATCATTTAGCACATTGCCTTCAAGCAGCAAGTGTTCAATAAAGATTCACTGTGCTCAGGGGGATGTTTGTTCTTCCAAAGCCCTCTCCACCCTTCTCCACCTGTTCAGTGTCCCAGGAAGCTGATGAGTTAGGTTTGGCCAAAGGGGAGGAAGCAGGGAGAAAAGTGAGGTTGGGCNACCTGTTCAGTGTCCCAGGAAGCTGATGAGTTAGGTTTGGCCAAAGGGGAGGAAGCAGGGAGCAAAGTGAGGTTGGGCATTCATCCTCTAGCTTTCTCCCAGTGGCTATCAGAAGCTACCAGAAGCTGGTCCTTCCCTTTATCAGAGGTCACTGCTTTTGAGGCAGGACTCTTCCATTGCCATTNGTGCTCAGGGGGATGTTTGTTCTTCCAAAGCCCTCTCCACCCTTCTCCACCTGTTCAGTGTCCCAGGAAGCTGATGAGTTAGGTTTGGCCAAAGGGGAGGAAGCAGGGAGAAAAGTGAGGTTGGGCATTCATCCTCTAGCTTTCTCCCAGTGGCTATCAGAAGCTACCAGAAGCTGGTCCTTCCCTTTATCAGAGGTAAACATGCTTTTGAGGCAGGACTCTTCCATTGCCATTCTTTTTAGGCTCAGAGATGTGATGAGCTTCAGTCCTAAGAGCCTGAGATACTGCACCATCCCTTGAGGTTTTTCTGCACTTGGTAAGAGCTGGGGTGCTAGTAGAAATAAGGGAGTTAGTAGTAAGAAATAAAGGACTTAGGCGTGTAAGAATAAGAGTTCGAACCAGAGTTCTGTAGAATAGAAATTAAACATGGCTACTTGTTTGTCATAGCCAAGGCCAAACTCACTAAGGAATTAGCACATCTGTCTTAAGTTTGCTACCTGAGACCACAATTAAATTCCCCTACTTCTTTTTTTTTTAAGATTTTTTATTTATTTGAGAGAGAGCACTTGTGAGTGAGCATGGGGGGGAGGGGCAGGGGGAGAGGCCAGAAGCAGACTCCCTGTTGAACAGGGAGCCTAACATGGGACTCGATTCTACAAACCTGGGATCACCACCCCAGCTGAAGGGCCCCAAACGCCTACTTCTTTTGTTGACAGTATACCTGTGAGTTCTTGTAAAGAATAACATTATGCTTGCTTCTTTAGTTCCATTGTGTAACTCCAACTCTCACTCTGTCACGCTGGGCTTGTCTATAATTGAAACAAATAAATGACAAAAATAGTAAATACTTAATATAGCACTGTATTATGTGCCAGGCTCTGCTCAGAGCACTTGACTAAACAATGCCTTTAATACTCACAACAACCTCATAAGGAAGGTACTGTATTATTCCTATTTTACAGATGAGAATCTGAGGCCAAGAGAGGTTAAATAACTGGCTTACCATCACGCAGCTCGTACTTGAGAGAGTCAAGACTCGAAGGTAGGCAGTTCAGCTCCAGAGTCAGCTCTTCTGATCATATGGTGCGGGGGGAGGGTAGGTTTCCAACATAGGAGTTTGGGGGGAATACAAATATTCATCCATAACAACAGGTGAGTCTGATACACAGCCAGAATTAAGAACCACTGCAGTCTGTGTAGTGTTTGTACAGACATAGAAATATTTCTTCCTAATTACACAAATACTACATGAAATTTTCATTGAAAGAGTCAATAGAAGTATACAGGAGAAAATAGATTTGGACAAGTTTCCATTGTGTGATATGCTCTGTTATCCTATTTCAGGTGTCTTATAGCACACATTCTCATAGCCACTGATCAAAACAGTTCTGTGATGTGAGAATCAGATTAGTTAAGAGATAGATGGCAATTCTATCAAGATGGAGTACATATATCCATTGGTGGAGGGTTTTGTGTCTTTTTGTACCCTGTCCGCTCCAAGTACTGGTATCATTATCTTCCATATTCAAAAGTTCCTACTGATTGTGCAGCTGCACAAACAAGGCTGTGGAATCTGCCTTGTGACTCACAGTAGGTCCCTCATGATTTGTTCCTTGCTTTGTCATTCTTGGCAGGATCTGTCGCTGTTGCCAGCTCTACCCCTTTCTCTCATGGGCTGCCTGGAAGTTTGGCTTAAAATGACACACCTCTTCTCTGACTTTGGTAAGATGTGTTGATCAGTCCTCCTGCTGGTCTCCCAGGCTTCCTGCTTAGGAGTTAATTTTGATTTTTCTGAAACTTATGCTCATCACTCCACCCTAAGACTGGGTATAGAGAGAATGGGGTACATGACAGAGAAAGTCACTTTCACCACGAGGAGACCCTGACTATACTGCAGACTGAATCAGGTAACTGTCTGCTTTATGGTCTTCCTTCCAAGATTTCCCACACACCCAGGGGAGAGGATGGAGCTGATAAACACAGCTGAGGAAAGTACCAATGACTTTATGATAGGAAGATGGAAATCATCCAAAATTAAATATATTCCGTATGTTCAAAAAGTTAAGTAGACATGGAAGAAGTAAAAATAGCCAGATTGAACTTCTGGAGATGAAAATGACAATGTCTGAGTTGAGAAATACACTGGTGGGATTAATGATAGCTTACACATTGCAGAAGAAAAGATAAATGAATTTGAAGGCAGGCAATAGGAACTACCCACAATTAATCGATCCATGTACTCTGATTAGGTCGGGGAAGGGCATGGAAGGTCCTAGGGAAAAAAATTTCCATGAAGGTAGGAAGAGATGGAATTGATGATCTTTGCTCTGAGTGTGTAGTCAGGGGAAACTGTGGGTTTGGGTTTATGGGTGGCAGACACTACTACCACTCTCAAATCAGTCATCCACCTCTGTGGGGCAGGAGTATGGGACTTTGGTACTTAAAGAGAGGTGGTCCAAGTGACATTAAGAACTGTTATATTAGAAGCTCAAACCGATCTAGGGGTGCCTGGGTGGCTCAGTCTGTTTAGTGTCCAGCTCTTGATTTCGGCTTGGGTCACGATCTCAGGGTCATGGGAACAAGCCCCACCTAAGGCTCCATGCTCAACTAGGAGTCTCCTTGAGATTCTTTCCCTCTGCCCCATCCCCCCTAAAATAAAATAAATAAATCTTTAAAAATAGAAAAAGGAGAAGCTCAGATCAATCTAAAGATAACACTTGTGATTTAGTGATGGTTATCCTTTATTGCACCTTGAAGAACTACTCTGGTGTTCCAGCAATCATCAGCATGAGGACACCAGCAGCATGATCCAATGCTGGCTATGATTCATGGAGAATTTCCTTGGATTATACAGGCTTTAACTACATTAACATATAGAAGCAACATAGCATGTTCTGGACACCCAGCTTCTCATGGCATTTGTGGAGTTTGTCGTTCTCAGTCTGAGTTCTGGTTCCAGCAGCAAGCCAAAAGCAAACATGGCTGATCTGTCATAACAAGCAAGCACCTTGAGAAATTCTGGGACTTATCAAGGGAGGTAGAGCCCAATGTAGAGGAGAAACGATCTTCTGTTAATGTGGGTGTGACTGTTGTGCTTTTGATTACTCCGGGGGCATAGTTATTATGTGTGAAATTGAAACTTAGACCCTCCAATTACAGAGGAGAAGTCAAAGGTGTGTTTCTTATGAAAAGAGATTGTTTATCTGCTAAAGCCTTATTAGAAATAAACACCAAAATTAAACAAGAACAAATAGTCCTAGAATAGAGATTTGGGGGAATTCTGCCCAATTTAAACTTTACCTTCAGATTCCATGAAACTTCACATATTATTTTGCTTTGATGTGAGGGGAATATGTAACTCTTACCCGATTCTGTACGCCTCCTTTATCTCTCACCACCTACGCTGAATGGTTAGAGCTAATATACATATAAATTCATTATGTGCCAAGTACTGCTTTACACACTGATTTAACTCATTAAATATATAGCTCACTTAAAAAGTCTCAAATCTAGCCTTCTCTGTTCATAAAAAACACCTTAGGAATGTGAAACATTTCCCATGAGAAAAATATGGGGTATAGTAAAAATAAATGCTGTCTGCGGAAGACTTTCTTATGCAGAATTAAAATTACTTACTTGCAGATTTTATGTGATGAAACTTTATTTGTACTGTCTTTTGCAAAACCTTTTGCTTCAGACACACAGACATGCTTACACGTGAATGTAATGATTTAGGACCTATTACTCAAAGGTAGTTGTAACTATTTAAAGCCATGTGAAGCATTAGATCTATAAAAATTCTTTACCCTAATAACCTAAAATATATATAAAATAAATGAGACTAAAAGGGAGTGGTAGGGAGAGATCACATTAATTTGAAAAGTACTGCCCATGCATGCAAATCCCGGGAATTCCAACAGTTTGTTATTTTCAGGTAAAACTCTTTCCTGATATGCAGTCTCTTCTGCCACTTTATAATGGAAATTATTTCTGTTTTGTAAATTTTTAAAAAATCCATATTCCCTAATTATGATTTATATAACTATATGTAGTCCTATAGTCCAAAACAAAAATGTCAACTATACTCTCCTTTAATCTGTTTTTTAAAATACCATTCTCCGTATTACTTTTGTGTTCAAAGAATAGCTTTCTATGTGAATAATTTTAAGAGCATGAGAACTAAAAAGACAATAACTTAGCAAATACACTAATGTTTGAGAATTCATGGATCTTGGTTCTTTGTGGATTGTATTTTTAAAAGAAACACCTCTTCAGGGGCACCTGGGATGCTCAGTCAGTTAAGATTCCGACTTGATTTCGGCTCAGCATGGAGTCTGCTTAAGGTTCTCTCCCTTTCCCTCTGCCACTACTCACCCTACCCCCACTTGCCCTCTCTCACTCTCCCTAAAGAAAAGAAGAAATACCTCTTCAGTGGTGTTCTTGAATTATTATACTTTCAAATCAAGTGAGTTTTATTATCATGAAACAGTGTGGAATTGGAAGTAACTTTTTAAAATACGTTAATTCGAAAAATAAAATTCTCAAGTAATTATATACTTTACCTATTGCTAACATTTCCACATGTGCAGATTGTGTTTTAAAAATCAGACAATGAGTATTTCAGCTTTAAGGGAAAACTATGTATTCAATTCTCCATGCTTTTCTTATCATCCTCAATAGAGTGAGAACCTACTCGCTAGGTCAATTTCTTAATAGGTAAAAATAAATCATGACATGAGGTATATTTATGCCTTTCAGCCACTTACTAAGAGTCAACCTTAATGTGCTAAGAGAAGCTTTCTTTGTCTAAGAATGTATGTAATATTAGGGAAAATAAAAATAAAAAGCTATGAGAAATAGCTTTGATTCACTCATGGGAATATGACCAAGAAACCAAAACAAAAATCATAATTATACTTGTTAATCCTCTTTACTTTAAAATGTCTGCTAATTCTAATAGGAGTGTTAGTTCTGGTTTTAATTGGGGGAATTTTCCTCTATTTAAGGTTCCTATTTTCCCACTTCTTTGCATGCCCGGTGATATTTGATTGGATGCTATCATGTTGAGTGATGGATAATTTTGCATTTCTTTTTTTTTTTTTAAAGATTTTATTTATTCATATGACAGAGAGAGAGACAGCCAGCTAGAGAGGGAACACAAGCAGGGGGAGTGGGAGAGGGAGAAGCAGGCTCCCAGCAGAGGATCCTGACACGGGGCTCAATCCCAGGACCCTGGGATCAGGCCCTGAGCCGAAGGCAGATGCTTAACGACTGCACCACCCAGGCGCCCCTAATTTTGCATTTCTATCAGTGCTCTTGAGCTTTGCTCTGGGATATAGTTAAGACAGTAGGAAAACACTTTGATCCTTTGAGTCTTGATTTCAAGCTTTATTAGGTGAGGACAGAGCCATCTTTAGTCTTTGGCTAATTATTTCCCACAGCTCTGACTAAACCCTTCTGAACCATGTATCCAACATCCAATGCATGTAGAGGTCTCCCATGTGGCTGACACCCAGTTTATGTGAGTGCTCATAGTGTCCCTTCTAATTCTTTTGGGTGATTCTTTCCCTTGCTTCTCATAGTTTCCTTACCTAAAGATGCACTACTGAGGACCGTGCTGCATTGTCAGGGGGACACAATGTAGATCTCTGGGTTTCTTTCTCCTCTTTGGTCCTCTGCCCTGCGACCTCTAGCCATGTTGGCCTCCTGGATTCTTAGCTCCACCTTTCCAACTTGGGGAGTCTGCTAGGCTCCTCCTGTGTTCCCCTCTCTGCACCATAGCCTGGAAACTCACTCTTGCTGGACCAAAAATAGGGCTCATCTAACTAGTTTCCTGCTGTCCTATGTTGCCTGATGTCTGCTGTCCTGAAAACCATATATTTCATCCCCTCCCCCCAATTTTTTGTAGTTTCAGGTGGAAGCATAAATCTGGTGCCTGTTATTCAGTCTCGGCCGAAAGTGTAAGTCCACCCAAATTTTGAATACCAGGGAGACTTCAATAATTTCCCATCTTGGAAGGGAAGATTTGAAGAGGTAGTATTTTAAGAATGTCTAATAAGAGAGGTTTAGAGATGGCAATCTTATTAGAAGAAAGGGCTTCAAGCTGTGTTTGCACAGTAGTTTACATAATACTGAAAAAAATACATTATGTCAGAGAAGGAGGGAGATTATGGGGAGGGGCTAAACCTGTTTGTTGTGCTGACATTGGGTTGGGGTCTCAATCTCCACCAATAAGCGCAAGGGTGTTTATACAAATCTGTCCTAAAGCTCAATGGCAGGTTCCAACATCATATTTGAAAAGTTTTTGCCCACACAAAATAAAATTGTACCCACCTCTTCTCAACAACCTAACCTATGGAAAGGGGAATGCCTAGTAGAACATAAAAAAACACAGCAGATCCTTCTGCTCTGGAACTTTGCATAGTCTGGCTTCTTAACTGTGGGTCTGGGATGCAATACAAAAGGGAACGCAGCGTGAGGCACCGTGGGAGCGGGACGGAGCTAACCAGCACACCGCTGCTGAAAATACACGGTGGCGTTTGCCAGATTGGTTGCACTGTCTGTATTTCATGTGGATATAAAGCAGCCGAGCACATGCCTTCACGAAGCCTGGGTGATTCTCCAGAGGAGAGCTGTAGGGACCATCAGAGAAAGGCAGAGTTTACTCTCCTTTGCATGCACGAGGATGCACTGATCTAAGAAACGCCTGCCCTCCCCCTCAGTTCTTCTGGAAACTACTCTTTCTGGCACCTCTAAAGCAGACAGCATATTTTACAAGAACTTACACTTATCCGTATAGAAATAAAGTCCTCTCTAAATTTTTAAAAGAACTTCACAAAAATGGCTGCTTTAGATGCTACAGGAAACAAAGAAATGTCTGACATGGAAGTACTTGCGATCTAGGAAGGAAGTCAGTCAGGTGTTTGTTAAAAGTAGCACAAGGGAAGGAGAGGTCGAGAACAATATCAAGTTTCAATAGAAGAAATGTCAAAGGTTACAAATAAGTGATAGAGAAAACAATAGTATTTTTCAGTTCAGAAGGATGAGCAATCACTAGCTGGGATGGCTTCGAAAGGCCTCGTGGAAAAAGCGGGGCTTAAATGCTGGGCTTGAGAGGATTTCAGTGAACAGATTTTGAATCTGTTTTGAATTTTTTCTTTTTCCCTGCAAGATTCATTCTTACTCATTTCCATAGAACTTGCATTTTACAGGATCACCTTTGGGATAAAGGAAAGTTTCAAGGAAAGGAAAACAGCAACTATGAAATTCTGCAACTCTAACACATTCCTTCCTAGAGACAGCTGAATCCCCAACCGCTCCTGGTTCTCAAGCTGTGGCAATCCACAAAACTGCCTCCAGACTCTGACCTTACCAAGGTGGGGAGGGAGAGACATCTTTCATAAGGGGGGTACCACTTCATGGAGCACAAAATAGTGCAAGGAATCACCCATCATTCTGATCATTACCTGAGTCAGTGAACATGACTGATGGACAAGAGTCAAAGCCGTTCTAATACTGCTGTGTATGTTCATGCAAGACTGGTAGCATCATTTTTCTGCTGTCTGTAGAAGTATCTCATAGACTGGATGCTAAGAAAATTGCTGAAGGCAGAACTGCTTGCCAATGAAGCAGAGAGAGTATGCTGCTTACTCCTCTCTCTCCAAAGAATATGGAAGAGCAAACATGATCGGCATATACCGAGAGGAATGCTAAATAGAGCTAGTGAAAGTGAATACTCATGGAATTGGACAAATAAAGACAATTATACCCGTGAAGAAGGAAAGGACAATGCTGTGTGCAAAGGTGAATTGGGGCAAGTTGGAGAGGGGTGCATGCAGCCACTGAGGAGTGCGGGGGGTGGGAGGGTGCATTCTAAATGGAGCAGGATAGAGTCACCCCCCACTGTGTGGCTTCTAAGTGACGGATTATGAGACCATTTCTGGACTTGGCTCGACTGTGTCACTCAAGATATAAAACATAATTTCAAAACATCCTGGAAAAAGGTTGGCATTTTATTCCGTAAAATTATCACCACCAGTATAATTACTCTTCAGAGTAAAATTTCAGGAAGTCTTCTTTACTTCTTTCCCACTTCCTACAACATACTACATTTAATGTCAAATTGAACCTTTTTCTCATCATGCTAAGAATTTGTCATGTAACTTTTCAAATATTGTGAGTGCACGAAGAGAGCATTCAAAGATAAAATGCCAAATCTTTGTTTTTATTATTCCAGTGCCGAATATTTTAAAACCATTTCTATGCGAAAAACATTGATAATTAAATCCAGCAATTCCATTGTAATTTATTTTCCTTTTAGAAATAACTACCAGTAAGTAAATGATATAATATTACTGTATATCAGAACATTATTCACATCAGAAGTGGAATTGTATAAATCGCATTATGAATAGCAAGATGGATACACATTCCAGAGTGTGTTCATCAGGCAGAGGTAAGCATGTGAGGGCCAGATAATCATATAAGTTAATATTGTTTAAATTATTGTGTATACTAATGGTGTTGGGAAAACTGGACAACCACATGCAGAAGAATGAAAACGGACCACTTCCTCACACCATGCACAAAAAAATAAATTCAAAATGGATGAAAGATCTAAATGTGAGACAGGAAACCATCAAAATCCTAGAGGAGAACACAGGCAGGAACTTCTGACCTTGGCTGTAACAATTTCTTACTAGATACGTCACCACAGGCAAGGGAAACAAAAGCAAAAACGAACTATTGGGACTTCATCAAGATAAAAAGCTTCTGCACAACAAAGGAACAATCAACAAAACTCAAAGGCAGCCTATGGAATGGGAGAAGATATTTGCAAAGGACATATCTGTTAAAGAGTTAGTATCCAAGATCCACAAAGAACTTACCAAACTCAACACCCAAAAAACAAATAACGCAGTTAAGAAATGAGCAGAAGACATGAATAGACACTTTTCCAAAGAAGACATCCAGATGGCTAACAGACATGTGAAAAGATACTCAACATCACTCATCATCAGGGAAATACAAATCAAAACCACAATGAGATAGCACCTCACACCCATCAGAATGGCTAAAATTAACAACACAAGAAAAAAAACAGGTGTTGGCAAGGATGCAGAGAAAGGGGGATTCTCTTGCACTGCTAGTGGGAATGCAAACTCCTGCAGCCATTCTGGAGAACAGTATGGAGGTTCCTCAAAAAGTTAAAAATAGAGCTACCCTATGACCCAGCAATTGAACCACTAGGTATTTACCCAAAGGATAAAAAATACAAATTTGAATGGACACATGCACCCTGACGTTTATAGCAGCATTATCAACAATAGCCAAACTAAGGATAGAGCCCAAATGTCCATCAACTGATGACATCTCAGTTGTGGTGTGTGTGTGTGTGTGTGTGTGTGTGTGTGTATGAATATTACTCAGCCATCCAAATGAATGAAATCTTGCCATTTGCAATGACATAGTTGGAGCTAGAGTGTATTATACTAAGTGAAATAAGTCAGTCAGAGAAAGACAAATACTATATGATCTCACTCATATGTAGAATTTAAGAAAGAGAACAGATGAATATATAAGAAGGGGGGGGAAGAGGAGAGAGGGAAACAAGCCACAAGAGACTATTAATGATAGAGAACAAACAGAGGCTTGATGGAGGGAGGTGGGCTGGGAATGGGCTAGGTGGGTGATGGGTATTAAGGCGGGAACTTTTGACGAGCACTGGGTGTTGTTCATAAGTGATAAATCACTGTATTCTGCTCCAGAAACCAATATTACACTGTATGTTAACCACCTAAAATTTAAATTAAAATAAATAAATAAATATTTAAAAATATTGTGTATAATAATCAGCTTATGGTTTATATTCTCAAAGGACAGAGACAAATAAGAAGCACCAAGATATTATAACCACTATTCCAAGTTAAAGCCAATTCCTAAACTCAAAAATGTTTTTAAAAACTTCATGTTGACTGTGCATTCATGTATTACCGAATTTATTGATTGCCTTCTATGTGTCAGGTGCTGTGACAGAAAAGAAATGACTAAATATTGCAAAATAGTCAATCTTATAACTAATAAACACTGTATTTCATTAAATGTAGTGGGAAGAGCCTTGGGCTGGTTGTCTAAATACGGCTTTTCCCTCATCTGGCTTAGTGACCTCTGGAAGGTTACTTAATCTCTCTCTAGGTTATAGTTTCCTTATCTGTAAACTAGATTATATCTAAAATTGTGTTGCAGCTCTAAATTGTCATGTTTTTATGAAAAACAAATTTGTGTTTATTTTTAAATAAGTTACGGTTGAATAAAATCTTAGGACAAGTTAGCTTTGATGCAGATGAAAACATGCTCATAATTTTCGTTTTGAACTAAATTCTAGAACCGTCTCATACCAGGTCCTACTGACTAGCTTTGGAGAAACCGGATCAAAGGTTAGGGCATGGGTGTGATAGATTAGTGGCAATTCAACTGCAAGCCCAAACCCTATGAAGATAGCACCATAATTTCATCTTTCTAGACCAAAGGACAACACTGATACTCATTGATTCCAGTTGATTTTCCATTATAGAAACTAATAGGAAATCTCTCCAGGGACTTGGTGAAAGGCAGAAAGTGGAAGTGGAACCAGGACAATTGCCCTTTTGGTGGCTGCCTTGAAAAAGCACCGACAGTTTGAGGATGGTGACATTGAGAAGCTGAAGAAACTGGGAGAAAGGACTTTCTCTACTTAAAGATGGAAGGTGCGCTCCTATGTCCTGAGTAGCAGATCTTGTAGCCAGTTTGGGGAGAAAACGAGGCACAGGTACTGTGTATTATTCAAAACTAGTTTTTGTTTAGATCCCCAAACAAGAGATAGTTATTTCGTGCCTTCTATGTACTTGGCGTACTTCTAGCAACGGGGATACCAGAAGTTCCTGCTTGATGGAGCCTCCAGTCTGGTGAGACAGGCAATACGTATTAATGAGTAACTAAGGGAAATGACTTCAGGTGCAGAGAAGGCTATGAAAATTATGCAATCGTGTAATGGGATAGAAAGTGCAAGAGAGGAGGGAGGAAGGCTGTAATAATGAAGCTTAGGGCCCCTGAGAAAGTGCCATTTGAGACGGGGCATGAGAGGAGAGAAGAAGGCAGCCTTGCCAGGCTGCTGGGGAAATGTGTTTCAAGGGAATACCAGAAAGGGGACTCTGGAATGTTCAAGGAATAGAAAGGAACCTCGAGTGAATGGAACCCAGGGGATAAGAAGAGAAGACACCTTGAGGTACTTGGAGGCCGTGGAAAAGACTTTCAATGTAGTGTTGATTGCATTGGGAGGCCACTGAGAGTTTTAAGCAAGAAGTAACACTATTCACATTTTTTAAAAGATGACTGTGCCTGCCATGTATATTGTATTGTGTGGGATTGAGAAGGGAAAAGGTAAACTTTACATAGAAAAATTCATAAAGCTTTTCTTTAATAAAAAATAAAATCAGATTTAAAACATTGGCTCTATTTGCGTGGGTGTCTGCATGTCACGTCTTCAGTAAAGGCTGAGTAGGGTATATTTGTTATTGACTGTCCTGTAACCATGTTGTAAAAACCGTCTCCAAGGGAAGGAGTGACAGTAAGGAATGCCCAAAAGACAGCCCAGGATGGGCGGGGTGGGGCACGTGGGGGAGAAGACTGGGCGGGGGGGCGGAAAGGACAGCCCACGGAAGGAAGTCTCGGCACAAATCAAAGATCAGTCATCAAAAATATGATTTATGGCAAGATGCAAAAAGAAGGAACTTAGATAAATAATTAATCTTATCCTAATAAGCTGTAAATGTGGAATGATAGCAGAAAATGGATTTGTATTTTCTAGAGACAGTATAACATCTTTTCTGAGTTTGTTTAACTTAATGGATCGAGATTTGGAGGGGCCACTTATAACAGTCCAGGCAAGTCAGAGATGCTAATGAACATCTAGGTTTTCTCTGAAGGACTAGAGCCAGTACACTAGAGTGTGTTTATTTTTCACTAAACACTAAATAATGTATTTTCAGGGAAACACACACACAAAAATAAGAACAACAATACAAAAAGCTACAAAAGAAGTTTCCCGTACTCTTATATGGGAAACCAAAGAAAATGACTGTTTTTTGACACTTTGATTTATGTGTTCCAAGCTTTTTTCTATGTGTATATATTTATAACAGGAACTTCATATTATCCATACCATTCTGTTGTCTGCCTTTATCCCTTAATGTATGTACACAGAGATTACATTTTGTGTATTTTTTTACAATGTCTATATTCATGATTAAAACCCTTAAATACAACATTACAATAAAAATTGGCTATTTTTAGAGAGAAAAATTTAGAGAGAAAAATTGGTAAAATGCTGTTGTATAGACTAAGTCCAATTTTTAAATTTATAATTTTTTAAGGGGGCAGGGGTAGAGGGAGAGGGGGAGAAAGAGAGAATCTTAGGCAGCCTCCACTCTCAGCCCAGAGCCCGATGCTGGACTCAGTCTCACAACCCTGAGGATCGCGACCTGAGCCAAAATCAAGAGTCAGACGCTTTCCTGACCTAGTCACCCACATGCCCCTAAATTTATAATTTAAAAAGGAAATTAGTTTTTCCTTCAACTTAAATTTTATGTGATCATCATTTTATCCACTCATTCTCTGTGTATACCTTCTCTGAATGTGGTACCATGAGGAACAGTTTGGGGAATACAAAGAGATTAGAAAACATAACGAATGACCCTAACCTCAATATATTATAAGGGGAAGAAGGCATAAATTTGTCAAGTAAGTAAAAACCACTCAAAACAGCAAATAAATGGTGTGCAGCACACATTCTGCAGCACTTTGGAACAAAGAGAAGCCGATTCCATAAACGTAGAGTTAGTTTCTTCAGTCAAACACATCTGTATGCTGGACATCGCACCAAGTATTACGAACACGAACAGCAAGAGATAAAATCCCGAAGCTCGAGAGCTAAGCTGGCCACTAGAGTAACCACTAGCTAAGTGTAGAGCACCTGAAATGTGGCCAGTCCAACCCGAGATGTGGTGTAAGCATAAAATGCACGAGATTTCGGTGGTATAGACAAAATGTAAAATATGCTATTAATTTTTATGTCGAGTACATTTAAAAATTTTTGAGTGCATGAAAGAATAACGTTTGGGGCATACTGTGTTAAATAAAATATATTACTAACATTAGTGTCACCTGTTTCTTTTTCATTCTTTAATGTGGCTACTAGAAAATAGAAAGTTACATCTATGGCTCACGTTATAGTTCTATGAATCAGTGCTGCTCCGGATTTTAAAAACCTGAACAAGAAAATGGCAACAGGACAACCTCTGCAAGGTGCAGGGAGATAGGAAAGACAGGCTGAGTTGGTCAAGCACTTACGATCCCTCCAGCAGTTTGTGAGGGGAGGGAAAAGTCTTGGCTGATGCCAATAAAGAATTGTAATTCTCATTTAAAAATCAAACATGGAAGGGAATGAGGAGATACAATGTTTTCGTGGGGAGTGATGATAGTCAGCTTTAGACAAACTTGAGTTGCGGCTGATGGTGGGATATGCTAGTGGACACATTTGGCATCATTTTGACCTTGAATCTCAGGAGAGAATTTGGATTTGTGGTGAAATTTGGGGGTTTTCTGAGTAGACGTAATGACATTAAGAAGACAGAACGGGGAGAGAAAAACCAAAGCAATGGAGTGTCGTTGAAACTAAGGGAAGAGGACAGTTGAGAGCAAGGAATGGTTCCTTCTTTTTTCTCTGTGCTTTTGTTTATATTCATTCAGTCTTCATTCACCACAATTTAATAAACACCTGCTCTGTGACAGGTATTGTGAGACTTGCTGGAGATGTAGCAATAAACACTGGGGGTGAAAAGAGTGCAGCGTAGAGGGAGGGCTGGGTGAGGAGGCTGTGGCGGAGGAAAGGCAAATGTAGAGATTAGAAAGCTTTGTACCAACGACATTGGGTCACCAAATCCGTCAACGTATTACAGCACTCAAATAAGAACATAAAGTAATCAAAGATAGCATTAGAAGATGACATAATGCATATGTAAGGCATATAATGAGGTGAATCGAATAATTATGGTTATTTTTGCCATATAGACACAGCACAGAGCAGGTGCTCGCCTCAGCACCAGTGACATTTGCGCTAGACAATGCACGGCTGGCCTGTGCTCCGTAGGCTGCTCGGCAGCAGCCGGGGCCTCCGCCCACGAGGGGCTGATAGCGATCCCCTCACCTTCCCTCCCTGAGGCTTGGCATCCAAAGATGTTGCCAGATGCANCAGATGCGCCCTGAGGGGAGGGCAAAATTGTCCATGGTTGACAACTACCAGCCTGACCTAAAAATTCAACCATTAAATAAGGCTAATATATTTGATAATGAAAACTAGCTAAAATCATGCTGGAGGATAAGTCCTTCAACTTTTGATAGCTTAATGACTAGAATTAAATTTCCTATTCAGGTAAGGACCCATTGGTAGCGTGGAGATGGGAAGGGGTATGTGGTCGTTGGGAGGCTGACACTCCTTGCATCTTGTGACACTTCCATTGTCCGTATAAGACTTTCCAGGTTTCTGTGGATGTCAACATTTTTCTGGCAGGCCAAAGGAAGAGAGAGTAGGATCACACAGGTGGTATTTACGCACCAGGTCTGAAGAGAATATATCACTTCTCTCCACATTCGATCAGCTAAAAGAGAATTACATTTCTACAGTGAAGAAGACTGAAAAGTGTTGCCCGACTGTGAACCCAGAAGGAAAGGGAAATGTGCTTCAGGAACAACTAGCCAGTCACTGCCAATAAGCCACAATTACCTTGGACCTCAAATGTCATTTTGTCCTTAATTATCAGATTTGAGTGTCTACACGAGTTGAATTGATAAAATTGTTAGTTAAGTCTCCATGTGTCTTATTGCCATGTGCAGACACCGTTGTTTTTTTTAAGACTTTATTTATTTATTAGAGAGCGAGAGTGAGAGCATGAGCAGGGGGGAGGGGCAAAGGGAGAGGGAGAAGTAGGTTCCCCGATGAGCAGGGCACCCCATGTGGGACGCAATCCCAGGACCTCAAGGTCATGACCTGAGCCAAAGGCAGACACTTAACCGACTGAGCCACCCAGGCACCTGTAGACACTGATACTTTAAGGTTGGCAGTTTTGAGTTTTGGTTGCGAAAGGAAGGCAACGAAATGAATAAGAGTTTCTCTGCTGAACGACAAGCACTCATTATGCAAATAATTTTGTAAGCATTTGGGGCACATGAGCACCGCTGACCTTCAGAGAGATGCAGGATACCATGGTAGGTGTTATGACTGAAATCACAGATGGGATGGGAACTTGAACTCATAGGCAGGGTTAGGTCAGAAAGCGACATGGATGACTCTGGAT
>NC_048228.1:21724275-21729044 GCF_002007445.2 Ailuropoda melanoleuca | reverse complement strand
CAGAAAACGAAAGAGCCTTTAGTAACATCATCTGCAATGATAACTCACTCAGCTCCTCAAATCTACGACTTAATTAAAAAACAGAATAACGATTAGTTTGCATCAAACAGCATTAGTGCAGGACAGTTTTCATGCTTATTTTTTATTCTTTCTCTATTCTAATATTTGTCCTCACTTAACAAATGAGCTAGGCAGTACTTATACTACCTGGAATACAAATCCAATTTCTCAGCACCCCAGGGCGAGAGGAGCACCCTAGGGGCACTGGAGGGCACAAAGTAACGGCAGCGCCACCTCAGCTCGGGGCTTGTTGAGGAGGGGACTCTTTCAATGACCTCCTGGGCTTGACAATAAATCGGCACGTCTTCGATGTTGGACCTCGTAGTACATTTTTCTTAGAAACAATATTGTGATTTGTTGCCTCGGCTAGTTGCAGGAGCTATACAGTCTGTGATGTAAGCAAAATATAAAATTATTCGTGGAGGAGTCTGGATGAACCCATAAATAGTATTAAATTCCTTTTGTTAGGTTTGGAGGCGGCGTGGTGTGGTAAGTAGCAGCTGGGGCTCGTAATAACTGACTCCTAGAATTGCCGATGCAGTAAAAAGACAGCAAATAAAGGACATCTGTCAGCAAGTATGCACCACGAAGGCTGGTTCTGTGTCATTCCGTTTTCTTCTTCTTTCCTTCCACCTGAACGCAATTACTTTTACTTACATTTGTTTCTAGAGTATTCTGAAGTGCAAATAAAATGACCTCTGGAAAATAAAATAAAAACGTATGCCCCTCCCAGTACAGGTCTGTTCAGAAAAAAATCAAGTTAGAATAAATATTCAGAGCAGCAGTGATAAGAAATGAGCACGAACTCTCAGCATGTAGCTAAATAATCTCCACAAGTATGTGAAGCGAGAAGGCACTTTGCCTTGGATACGCTCTTAGGTCTGTATAAAAATGTCTACAGCAATTGGCACAGCGTTTTTCTTCTATGTATGGACTTTTTTCTGAGTCACTGTAGTTTCCCAGCAAAATAAATCCTACAATGAGGGGAGGCCAGGGTGGGGCAGACATGGCCAGCTGACCACCAAAGACATGTCCTCCTCTCCTGAAGGGTAGAGCTGTTGCTGCCTGCCGGTCCCAGCCTCTTTGTTTTCAAGAAGGGTCATGTGACTAGTTCTGGGCAATGGTGTGAGGGAAAGCAATGCTTAAGACAAAAGCATACTAAAAATGTGATCACCCAAACCAGAAAAGATGCCAAGAAAAGAGAACACCAACGGTAGAAACAACATTCCTGTTACTCAAATGGATGACTTCGATCCTTTTAATGCAGTTAAAGTCTTTACTCCCAAAGAAAACAACAGTTAAAGACAACTTTATTTGTTAAAATTAATGTGGTAATAAAAAACTTTCAAACCAAGCAGCCAGTGTTAATAAATAAAAATTGGAAAATTACAGTTCTTTCCTCTGAAAGAAATTAAATTCCCAAAGATGAAGAATGGATCTATTAGAATTTTTGTGGGAGATACACTCTGAAATCATCATTGCTAGTATGATTCACTCAGACCTTTTATAGAATAAAAGAACATCGGGTGAGTTATTTTCCCTACACCAACATTATTTTTGCAGACTTCTGCAGATAAGAGAGACGAGAGAGAGAGAAAATATTGCCAAGAATTTTGACACTACAAAGACTGAAAGAAAACGTTGAGTGAATTCAGCACATTAGGAAGTTTTAAAACTCAGAATCTAGAGCTATTGTTTAGTGCACTGAGAAAATGTATAAAGGTAATTTTTAAATTCCGAGAACAGCAGAAATCTGGACTATATTATCACTATTATTTTTCTCCTGTTGTTTCTATATTTTGCCACAAGCTCCCAGTGTATTACTGACATAAGGGAACCCAATATGAAAGCACTTTAAAATTATAGAAATAATAAATCCTTTTGTTTTATTTTCTTTGCTTTTCTGAATATTTTCAAAACCTCTACATTCTAAGAACAAAGCAAGGGTTTACATACCTGCCTTTAAGAGTATTTATGAACATTTTTAAAAAAATATCCACATTTTAAAGTTTATCCTAGAATTCCTTGTCCAGTAAATTTTTGTTAAAAATTAAGTATTTATTGGGCCAATATATACCTGTTGAATGATTGAAAAAATGAGTGACTGAATAAATGGCCCATAGACACTTTTTGAGAGCTAGGTAAAGTGAACTGATTTTTTCCAGGGTGGTCCAAACGAGTAACAGAAATATGATCATTGGGGTGCCAGGGGGCTCAGTTGGTTGAGCGTCCAACTCTTGATTTCAGCTCAGGTCATGATCTCGGGGTCCTGGGATTAAGTTCCATGGCGGGCTCTATGCTCAATGAGGAGTCTGCTTGAGGATTCTATCTTCCTCTCCCTCTGTCCCTCCCCTGTGCTCTCTTTCTCAAATAAATAAATAAATCTTAAAAAAAAGAAAGAAAGATGATTGTTGCTTGTGGCTTATGAAGTCCTGGTGCCTGTGGGTGATGTGGATGGTGGACATCATGAACACAATCTGTGTACCCCGGAAAACCCTGCGGAAGGACTCTCATATCAGTCTGGAAACAATAAAGAATAGAGAAGACAAAAGCCTATTGTTTTATTGATTTTTATTTTTTTAAAGATTTTATTTATTTATTTGAGAAAGAGAGAGTGAACACGGGGGGGATGGGCAGAGAGAGAGAGAGAGAAGCGGACTCCCCGATGAGTGGGGAGCCCAACGCGGGGCTCAATCCCAAGACCCCAAGATCATTACCTTGAGCCTAAGGCAGACACTTAACTGACTGAGTCACCCAGGCACCCCTGGTTTTTATTTTTTGTTGAATTATGTTTAGATATGTTTTGAAGGCTTCTTCTCATCATCTTCTTTGAAAATCCTTCTTCTTTTCCTCTTGACCCTCTTTCTCACTCTACTCTTCCTCATCTTCCCTGCTGTGTAGTTCTCCACTTTGTGCCAGTCATTGGACAAACTCATTATTACCAACCAACAAAAGCTAGATGTGGTGTGCTAAACATTTTCTGTCCTGATATCTGGAGCTATTTTTAGTTCTTGGAAAAAGCTAGTGCCAATCACTTAATCTTAAAACCCGTTAGACCCTTTAAAACATTTGCTGAGTCCAGATAAAGGATGAAGAATAGGAAATAGGATGTAACTGACCAAGATCACACGGAACATTGCCAGTATGGATTTAGACTTTTTGGTCTGCCAAGTCAAATGCGATGGCATTCTCCTTTTTCAATTCTAACTAAACCTTTAAAATTCAGAAATACCCAGGTTGACCATGGGGTTTATAGAATTGACATGCTTGATAATAATGACCCTGTGGCAAGGTGAAGACAAATGGGTTCCCATTCTCCTTGTTTCCTATGTTATACAGCCTGATTTGCAGATTCTGTTTCCTCTATTATGACTGTATCTTGCCATTATTGTTTGTTATTTTGCTGAACCATGGAGTTCAGCTCTGATTAACTAATAGGAGCAAAGAGCCAGTCAAATGGTCACACTGTTGTATTAATAATTTTTTTAAAGATTTTATTTATTTGAGAGTGAGAGAGAAAGATCACAATCAGCGAGGAAAGGTAGAGGGAGAAGCAGACTCCCCACTGAGGAGGGAGCCTGATGAGGGACTCGATCCCAGGACCCTGGGATCATGACCTGAGCCGAAGGCAGATGCTTAGCCGACTAGGCCACTCAGCTGTTTTAATTATTGACAACATTTTTGGAGATGTTCTTAGTTCTCAGGTGAGCTGGCAGCACCCCATGTCCATAGTAGGACCAGTGGCCTCTAGGGTAAATGTCATTCCTGGGACCTAACAAATCTTTAAACTGAAGCTCCAAGTGAAAAAGGGAGGTCCACATTGTGTATTCAGTATTACGGCGGGTCTCTTGCATCAATCTATTTGCCTTGGGAAGGAATTAGCCAAGCAGTCCCTCACGTCCTCAAGATCAGGTATGATTTCCAGGTCCTCATCTCCACGGAATCTCTTTTCAGTCACTCCTGAAATTTGAACTGAGTTCGTTTTATCTCAACATTTCTGGTATATTATGCCCATGAACCTCTTCCATTCTGGATTTTTGGTATTCTTTTCCCTCCTTTCTATTTTTCCATTCATTCGTTTATTCAATAAGCAATCAATGAACATTTACACCATATACGGAACAGGTATTGGACTTCATTTCTTGGGTACAAAATGATAATACACATTGTCAAAAGCTCTGGGCAGGTGGAGTGTGGTCTAGGATCTATAACGAATGGCTTTGCATTCACTCCACTGGCTTGAACCTACTAAGTGGAAACTGACCAGAGGTAGCCTTTTCAAGTTACTTATCTCTAATGTAGATTTTCAACACAGGATTAGCCAATGTAAACTGTTTAATCTAGGTGAGTGCCTCTGATGGTTCATTAGTCTCCTTGTAGGAATAGATTCTCTCTCTCTCTCTCTGTCCTCCATCAGTGACTGCCTTGACCTTTGCTGTGGATTAGATCTGGCTTTCAAGATCAAGAGCCTCATGCCACAGACTCAATATTTCAGTGTCACCGAGAGGAAGGACAGCAAGTACTGCTGCCATGGAGTGCAGTGTCATCAAATTATGAAAGCTGGGGGCGTTATATTTAGTAAACCCTAATACGTTGATTCTAAATGTGTTTAATGCACATGGTGGCTCTGCCGCACCCACTTCTCTGGCTGGCTGATTCACCTCTACAACGTCAGACGACCCCTAACATGAGGACACTGATAAGATGTA
>NC_048228.1:21661271-21721019 GCF_002007445.2 Ailuropoda melanoleuca | reverse complement strand
TAGCGATCCCCTCACCTTCCCTCCCTGAGGCTTGGCAGCCAAAGATGTTGCCAGATGCGCCCTGAGGGGAGGGCAAAATTGTCCATGGTTGACAACTACCAGCCTGACCTAAAAATTCAACCATTAAATAAGGCTAATATATTTGATAATGAAAACTAGCTAAAATCATGCTGGAGGATAAGTCCTTCAACTTTTGATAGCTTAATGACTAGAATTAAATTTCCTATTCAGGTAAGGACCCATTGGTAGCGTGGAGATGGGAAGGGGTATGTGGTCGTTGGGAGGCTGACACTCCTTGCATCTTGTGACACTTCCATTGCCCGTATAAGACTTTCCAGGTTTCTGTGGATGTCAACATTTTCCTGGCAGGCCAAAGGAAGAGAGAGTAGGATCACACAGGTGGTATTTACGCACCAGGTCTGAAGAGAATATATCACTTCTCTCCACATTCGATCAGCTAAAAGAGAATTACATTTCTACAGTGAAGAAGACTGAAAAGTGTTGCCCGACTGTGAACCCAGAAGGAAAGGGAAATGTGCTTCAGGAACAACTAGCCAGTCACTGCCAATAAGCCGCAATTACCTTGGACCTCAAATGTCATTTTGTCCTTAATTATCAGATTTGAGTGTCTACACGAGTTGAATTGATAAAATTGTTAGTTAAGTCTCCATGTGTCTTATTGCCATGTGCAGACACCGTTGTTTTTTTTAAGACTTTATTTATTTATTAGAGAGCGAGAGTGAGAGCATGAGCAGGGGGGAGGGGCAAAGGGAGAGGGAGAAGTAGGTTCCCCGATGAGCAGGGCACCCCATGTGGGACGCAATCCCAGGACCTCAAGGTCATGACCTGAGCCAAAGGCAGACACTTAACCGACTGAGCCACCCAGGCGCCTGTAGACACTGATACTTTAAGGTTGGCAGTTTGGAGTTTTGGTTGCGAAAGGAAGGCAACGAAATGAATAAGAGTTCCTCTGCTGAACGACAAGCACTCATTATGCAAATAATTTTGTAAGCATTTGGGGCACATGAGCACCACTGACCTTCAGAGAGATGCAGGATACCATGGTAGGTGTTATGACTGAAATCACAGATGGGATGGGAACTTGAACTCATAGGCAGGGTTAGGTCAGAAAGCGACATGGATGACTCTGGATAGGGGGGTGGGTATACTTACTTCGTGTCTCTCATGCTGTAGCTGAGACATGCAAACCATCCATCACGCAGAAAACGAAAGAGCCTTTAGTAACATCATCTGCAATGATAACTCACTCAGCTCCTCAAATCTACGACTTAATTAAAAAACAGAATAACGATTAGTTTGCATCAAACAGCATTAGTGCAGGACAGTTTTCATGCTTATTTTTTATTCTTTCTCTATTCTAATATTTGTCCTCACTTAACAAATGAGCTAGGCAGTACTTATACTACCTGGAATACAAATCCAATTTCTCAGCACCCCAGGGCGAGAGGAGCACCCTAGGGGCACTGGAGGGCACAAAGTAACGGCAGCGCCACCTCAGCTCGGGGCTTGTTGAGGAGGGGACTCTTTCAATGACCTCCTCGGCTTGACAATAAATCGGCACGTCTTCGATGTTGGACCTCGTAGTACATTTTTCTTAGAAACAATATTGTGATTTGTTGCCTCGGCTAGTTGCAGGAGCTATACAGTCTGTGATGTAAGCAAAATATAAAATTATTCGTGGAGGAGTCTGGATGAACCCATAAATAGTATTAAATTCCTTTTGTTAGGTTTGGAGGCGGCGTGGTGTGGTAAGTAGCAGCTGGGGCTCGTAATAACTGACTCCTAGAATTGCCGATGCAGTAAAAAGACAGCAAATAAAGGACATCTGTCAGCAAGTATGCACCACGAAGGCTGGTTCTGTGTCATTCCGTTTTCTTCTTCTTTCCTTCCACCTGAACGCAATTACTTTTACTTACATTTGTTTCTAGAGTATTCTGAAGTGCAAATAAAATGACCTCTGGAAAATAAAATAAAAACGTATGCCCCTCCCAGTACAGGTCTGTTCAGAAAAAAATCAAGTTAGAATAAATATTCAGAGCAGCAGTGATAAGAAATGAGCACGAACTCTCAGCATGTAGCTAAATAATCTCCACAAGTATGTGAAGCGAGAAGGCACTTTGCCTTGGATACGCTCTTAGGTCTGTATAAAAATGTCTACAGCAATTGGCACAGCGTTTTTCTTCTATGTATGGACTTTTTTCTGAGTCACTGTAGTTTCCCAGCAAAATAAATCCTACAATGAGGGGAGGCCAGGGTGGGGCAGACATGGCCAGCTGACCACCAAAGACATGTCCTCCTCTCCTGAAGGGTAGAGCTGTTGCTGCCTGCCGGTCCCAGCCTCTTTGTTTTCAAGAAGGGTCATGTGACTAGTTCTGGGCAATGGTGTGAGGGAAAGCAATGCTTAAGACAAAAGCATACTAAAAATGTGATCACCCAAACCAGAAAAGATGCCAAGAAAAGAGAACACCAACGGTAGAAACAACATTCCTGTTACTCAAATGGATGACTTCGATCCTTTTAATGCAGTTAAAGTCTTTACTCCCAAAGAAAACAACAGTTAAAGACAACTTTATTTGTTAAAATTAATGTGGTAATAAAAAACTTTCAAACCAAGCAGCCAGTGTTAATAAATAAAAATTGGAAAATTACAGTTCTTTCCTCTGAAAGAAATTAAATTCCCAAAGATGAAGAATGGATCTATTAGAATTTTTGTGGGAGATACACTCTGAAATCATCATTGCTAGTATGATTCACTCAGACCTTTTATAGAATAAAAGAACATCGGGTGAGTTATTTTCCCTACACCAACATTATTTTTGCAGACTTCTGCAGATAAGAGAGACGAGAGAGAGAGAAAATATTGCCAAGAATTTTGACACTACAAAGACTGAAAGAAAACGTTGAGTGAATTCAGCACATTAGGAAGTTTTAAAACTCAGAATCTAGAGCTATTGTTTAGTGCACTGAGAAAATGTATAAAGGTAATTTTTAAATTCCGAGAACAGCAGAAATCTGGACTATATTATCACTATTATTTTTCTCCTGTTGTTTCTATATTTTGCCACAAGCTCCCAGTGTATTACTGACATAAGGGAACCCAATATGAAAGCACTTTAAAATTATAGAAATAATAAATCCTTTTGTTTTATTTTCTTTGCTTTTCTGAATATTTTCAAAACCTCTACATTCTAAGAACAAAGCAAGGGTTTACATACCTGCCTTTAAGAGTATTTATGAACATTTTTAAAAAAATATCCACATTTTAAAGTTTATCCTAGAATTCCTTGTCCAGTAAATTTTTGTTAAAAATTAAGTATTTATTGGGCCAATATATACCTGTTGAATGATTGAAAAAATGAGTGACTGAATAAATGGCCCATAGACACTTTTTGAGAGCTAGGTAAAGTGAACTGATTTTTTCCAGGGTGGTCCAAACGAGTAACAGAAATATGATCATTGGGGTGCCAGGGGGCTCAGTTGGTTGAGCGTCCAACTCTTGATTTCAGCTCAGGTCATGATCTCGGGGTCCTGGGATTAAGTTCCATGGCGGGCTCTATGCTCAANAGATGCGCCCTGAGGGGAGGGCAAAATTGTCCATGGTTGACAACTACCAGCCTGACCTAAAAATTCAACCATTAAATAAGGCTAATATATTTGATAATGAAAACTAGCTAAAATCATGCTGGAGGATAAGTCCTTCAACTTTTGATAGCTTAATGACTAGAATTAAATTTCCTATTCAGGTAAGGACCCATTGGTAGCGTGGAGATGGGAAGGGGTATGTGGTCGTTGGGAGGCTGACACTCCTTGCATCTTGTGACACTTCCATTGCCCGTATAAGACTTTCCAGGTTTCTGTGGATGTCAACATTTTCCTGGCAGGCCAAAGGAAGAGAGAGTAGGATCACACAGGTGGTATTTACGCACCAGGTCTGAAGAGAATATATCACTTCTCTCCACATTCGATCAGCTAAAAGAGAATTACATTTCTACAGTGAAGAAGACTGAAAAGTGTTGCCCGACTGTGAACCCAGAAGGAAAGGGAAATGTGCTTCAGGAACAACTAGCCAGTCACTGCCAATAAGCCACAATTACCTTGGACCTCAAATGTCATTTTGTCCTTAATTATCAGATTTGAGTGTCTACACGAGTTGAATTGATAAAATTGTTAGTTAAGTCTCCATGTGTCTTATTGCCATGTGCAGACACCGTTGTTTTTTTTAAGACTTTATTTATTTATTAGAGAGCGAGAGTGAGAGCATGAGCAGGGGGGAGGGGCAAAGGGAGAGGGAGAAGTAGGTTCCCCGATGAGCAGGGCACCCCATGTGGGACGCAATCCCAGGACCTCAAGGTCATGACCTGAGCCAAAGGCAGACACTTAACCGACTGAGCCACCCAGGCGCCTGTAGACACTGATACTTTAAGGTTGGCAGTTTGGAGTTTTGGTTGCGAAAGGAAGGCAACGAAATGAATAAGAGTTCCTCTGCTGAACGACAAGCACTCATTATGCAAATAATTTTGTAAGCATTTGGGGCACATGAGCACCACTGACCTTCAGAGAGATGCAGGATACCATGGTAGGTGTTATGACTGAAATCACAGATGGGATGGGAACTTGAACTCATAGGCAGGGTTAGGTCAGAAAGCGACATGGATGACTCTGGATAGGGGGGTGGGTATACTTACTTCGTGTCTCTCATGCTGTAGCTGAGACATGCAAACCATCCATCACGCAGAAAACGAAAGAGCCTTTAGTAACATCATCTGCAATGATAACTCACTCAGCTCCTCAAATCTACGACTTAATTAAAAAACAGAATAACGATTAGTTTGCATCAAACAGCATTAGTGCAGGACAGTTTTCATGCTTATTTTTTATTCTTTCTCTATTCTAATATTTGTCCTCACTTAACAAATGAGCTAGGCAGTACTTATACTACCTGGAATACAAATCCAATTTCTCAGCACCCCAGGGCGAGAGGAGCACCCTAGGGGCACTGGAGGGCACAAAGTAACGGCAGCGCCACCTCAGCTCGGGGCTTGTTGAGGAGGGGACTCTTTCAATGACCTCCTCGGCTTGACAATAAATCGGCACGTCTTCGATGTTGGACCTCGTAGTACATTTTTCTTAGAAACAATATTGTGATTTGTTGCCTCGGCTAGTTGCAGGAGCTATACAGTCTGTGATGTAAGCAAAATATAAAATTATTCGTGGAGGAGTCTGGATGAACCCATAAATAGTATTAAATTCCTTTTGTTAGGTTTGGAGGCGGCGTGGTGTGGTAAGTAGCAGCTGGGGCTCGTAATAACTGACTCCTAGAATTGCCGATGCAGTAAAAAGACAGCAAATAAAGGACATCTGTCAGCAAGTATGCACCACGAAGGCTGGTTCTGTGTCATTCCGTTTTCTTCTTCTTTCCTTCCACCTGAACGCAATTACTTTTACTTACATTTGTTTCTAGAGTATTCTGAAGTGCAAATAAAATGACCTCTGGAAAATAAAATAAAAACGTATGCCCCTCCCAGTACAGGTCTGTTCAGAAAAAAATCAAGTTAGAATAAATATTCAGAGCAGCAGTGATAAGAAATGAGCACGAACTCTCAGCATGTAGCTAAATAATCTCCACAAGTATGTGAAGCGAGAAGGCACTTTGCCTTGGATACGCTCTTAGGTCTGTATAAAAATGTCTACAGCAATTGGCACAGCGTTTTTCTTCTATGTATGGACTTTTTTCTGAGTCACTGTAGTTTCCCAGCAAAATAAATCCTACAATGAGGGGAGGCCAGGGTGGGGCAGACATGGCCAGCTGACCACCAAAGACATGTCCTCCTCTCCTGAAGGGTAGAGCTGTTGCTGCCTGCCGGTCCCAGCCTCTTTGTTTTCAAGAAGGGTCATGTGACTAGTTCTGGGCAATGGTGTGAGGGAAAGCAATGCTTAAGACAAAAGCATACTAAAAATGTGATCACCCAAACCAGAAAAGATGCCAAGAAAAGAGAACACCAACGGTAGAAACAACATTCCTGTTACTCAAATGGATGACTTCGATCCTTTTAATGCAGTTAAAGTCTTTACTCCCAAAGAAAACAACAGTTAAAGACAACTTTATTTGTTAAAATTAATGTGGTAATAAAAAACTTTCAAACCAAGCAGCCAGTGTTAATAAATAAAAATTGGAAAATTACAGTTCTTTCCTCTGAAAGAAATTAAATTCCCAAAGATGAAGAATGGATCTATTAGAATTTTTGTGGGAGATACACTCTGAAATCATCATTGCTAGTATGATTCACTCAGACCTTTTATAGAATAAAAGAACATCGGGTGAGTTATTTTCCCTACACCAACATTATTTTTGCAGACTTCTGCAGATAAGAGAGACGAGAGAGAGAGAAAATATTGCCAAGAATTTTGACACTACAAAGACTGAAAGAAAACGTTGAGTGAATTCAGCACATTAGGAAGTTTTAAAACTCAGAATCTAGAGCTATTGTTTAGTGCACTGAGAAAATGTATAAAGGTAATTTTTAAATTCCGAGAACAGCAGAAATCTGGACTATATTATCACTATTATTTTTCTCCTGTTGTTTCTATATTTTGCCACAAGCTCCCAGTGTATTACTGACATAAGGGAACCCAATATGAAAGCACTTTAAAATTATAGAAATAATAAATCCTTTTGTTTTATTTTCTTTGCTTTTCTGAATATTTTCAAAACCTCTACATTCTAAGAACAAAGCAAGGGTTTACATACCTGCCTTTAAGAGTATTTATGAACATTTTTAAAAAAATATCCACATTTTAAAGTTTATCCTAGAATTCCTTGTCCAGTAAATTTTTGTTAAAAATTAAGTATTTATTGGGCCAATATATACCTGTTGAATGATTGAAAAAATGAGTGACTGAATAAATGGCCCATAGACACTTTTTGAGAGCTAGGTAAAGTGAACTGATTTTTTCCAGGGTGGTCCAAACGAGTAACAGAAATATGATCATTGGGGTGCCAGGGGGCTCAGTTGGTTGAGCGTCCAACTCTTGATTTCAGCTCAGGTCATGATCTCGGGGTCCTGGGATTAAGTTCCATGGCGGGCTCTATGCTCAATGAGGAGTCTGCTTGAGGATTCTATCTTCCTCTCCCTCTGTCCCTCCCCTGTGCTCTCTTTCTCAAATAAATAAATAAATCTTAAAAAAAAGAAAGAAAGATGATTGTTGCTTGTGGCTTATGAAGTCCTGGTGCCTGTGGGTGATGTGGATGGTGGACATCATGAACACAATCTGTGTACCCCGGAAAACCCTGCGGAAGGACTCTCATATCAGTCTGGAAACAATAAAGAATAGAGAAGACAAAAGCCTATTGTTTTATTGATTTTTATTTTTTTAAAGATTTTATTTATTTATTTGAGAAAGAGAGAGTGAACACGGGGGGGATGGGCAGAGAGAGAGAGAGAGAAGCGGACTCCCCGATGAGTGGGGAGCCCAACGCGGGGCTCAATCCCAAGACCCCAAGATCATTACCTTGAGCCTAAGGCAGACACTTAACTGACTGAGTCACCCAGGCACCCCTGGTTTTTATTTTTTGTTGAATTATGTTTAGATATGTTTTGAAGGCTTCTTCTCATCATCTTCTTTGAAAATCCTTCTTCTTTTCCTCTTGACCCTCTTTCTCACTCTACTCTTCCTCATCTTCCCTGCTGTGTAGTTCTCCACTTTGTGCCAGTCATTGGACAAACTCATTATTACCAACCAACAAAAGTTAGATGTGGTGTGCTAAACATTTTCTGTCCTGATATCTGGAGCTATTTTCAGTTCTTGGAAAAAGTTAGTGCCAATCACTTAATCTTAAAACCCGTTAGACCCTTTAAAACATTTGCTGAGTCCAGATAAAAGATGAAGAATAGGAAATAGGATGTAACTGACCAAGATCACACGGAACATTGCCAGTATGGATTTAGACTTTTTGGTCTGCCAAGTCAAATGCGATGGCATTCTCCTTTTTCAATTCTAACTAAACCTTTAAAATTCAGAAATACCCAGGTTGACCATGGGGTTTATAGAATTGACATGCTTGATAATAATGACCCTGTGGCAAGGTGAAGACAAATGGGTTCCCATTCTCCTTGTTTCCTATGTTATACAGCCTGATTTGCAGATTCTGTTTCCTCTATTATGACTGTATCTTGCCATTATTGTTTGTTATTTTGCTGAACCATGGAGTTCAGCTCTGATTAACTAATAGGAGCAAAGAGCCAGTCAAATGGTCACACTGTTGTATTAATAATTTTTTTTAAAGATTTTATTTATTTGAGAGTGAGAGAGAAAGATCACAATCAGCGAGGAAAGGTAGAGGGAGAAGCAGACTCCCCACTGAGGAGGGAGCCTGATGAGGGACTCGATCCCAGGACCCTGGGATCATGACCTGAGCCGAAGGCAGATGCTTAGCCGACTAGGCCACTCAGCTGTTTTAATTATTGACAACATTTTTGGAGATGTTCTTAGTTCTCAGGTGAGCTGGCAGCACCCCATGTCCATAGTAGGACCAGTGGCCTCTAGGGTAAATGTCATTCCTGGGACCTAACAAATCTTTAAACTGAAGCTCCAAGTGAAAAAGGGAGGTCCACATTGTGTATTCAGTATTACGGCGGGTCTCTTGCATCAATCTATTTGCCTTGGGAAGGAATTAGCCAAGCAGTCCCTCACGTCCTCAAGATCAGGTATGATTTCCAGGTCCTCATCTCCACGGAATCTCTTTTCAGTCACTCCTGAAATTTGAACTGAGTTCGTTTTATCTCAACATTTCTGGTATATTATGCCCATGAACCTCTTCCATTCTGGATTTTTGGTATTCTTTTCCCTCCTTTCTATTTTTCCATTCATTCGTTTATTCAATAAGCAATCAATGAACATTTACACCATATACGGAACAGGTATTGGACTTCATTTCTCGGGTACAAAATGATAATACACATTGTCAAAAGCTCTGGGCAGGCGGAGTGTGGTCTAGGATCTATAACGAATGGCTTTGCATTCACTCCACTGGCTTGAACCTACTAAGTGGAAACTGACCAGAGGTAGCCTTTTCAAGTTACTTATCTCTAATGTAGATTTTCAACACAGGATTAGCCAATGTAAACTGTTTAATCTAGGTGAGTGCCTCTGATGGTTCATTAGTCTCCTTGTAGGAATAGATTCTCTCTCTCTCTCTCTGTCCTCCATCAGTGACTGCCTTGACCTTTGCTGTGGATTAGATCTGGCTTTCAAGATCAAGAGCCTCATGCCACAGACTCAATATTTCAGTGTCACCGAGAGGAAGGACAGCAAGTACTGCTGCCATGGAGTGCAGTGTCATCAAATTATGAAAGCTGGGGGCGTTATATTTAGTAAACCCTAATACGTTGATTCTAAATGTGTTTAATGCACATGGTGGCTCTGCCGCACCCACTTCTCTGGCTGGCTGATTCACCTCTACAACGTCAGACGACCCCTAACATGAGGACACTGATAAGATGTAGTGCCCTTCACCGGGTGTAGGCCGCCCTTATGGGTGGGGACTAAGACGCTATGGTTAGAACTGGGATTTAGACTCAAAATTTACACAGATGTGTCCATGTGTGCATACACACAATACATACATGGATTTAAGGTATTTTATTTCTATCAAAAAAATACTGCATTTAAATAATGAATCCCTCATGGTGGAATTTTTGGCAGAAGAGGAGAGATATTTTATAGCAGTTGATCATTCTTAATCCCCCTTGAGTGCACTCGATCCCGAAGGTCTACTATCTCCTTTGTTCGG
Organism: Ailuropoda melanoleuca; assembly: GCF_002007445.2. Taxonomy (NCBI): domain Eukaryota; kingdom Metazoa; phylum Chordata; class Mammalia; order Carnivora; family Ursidae; genus Ailuropoda; species Ailuropoda melanoleuca. Next base: position 21,711,208 of record NC_048228.1, on the reverse strand, counting down.
TCTAGCCACAAGTATAGGGCCTGGTGGTAACACTGCTGTCTTTCTAGGTGAGGTTGAGGTGAACAGTTTCAGGTGTGCTTGTCTCAGCTGAGATTTTCTAGAAATGCTTCCAGTTTAACACAATTTTGTGTACATTCTTCCAAACACTTTTCATTTTAGTCATTATGTTGAGGTAAATATGATCCACATTCTCCCTTTCATTTAGTGAAATGTCAGGTGATCTTGCCAATAAAAAGGGGCTTTTTTAAGGGCTCAAACTCAGGAATTTGATTTGCCAAAATTAAACATGCTCTGATTGAAAAAGTCTAGTGTTCCTTCAGAATGCGAAATTAGCAAATACAAGATGAACCTATAATCGAGAAAAATGTAACCCACTTCCCTTCAATTCTGTTTTTCTAAATACTATTTTCTGAGAGAACAATAGAAATGTACAGAGCAAAATGGACTCTTTTGCTTTTAAAGTCTTTACCACCTCCCCCCCCGACCTGGTTTGTTTAGTTGGTAATTTGGAACACTTAAATTGCTGAGCGTCCCATGGAACACAAATCCCGCAAGTGTTACCTCACCAAAAATGTTCTCTCATGCACTCAATGTAGAAATTACTCAATAGTCTGTCGTGTCTGGAGAGTCACAATGTATGTTATCATCTGGAGGCTCTGAAAGAATGGATGGTCGTAAAAGAACATTCTTAATTTTCGCTAACCCAGCATCGCCTGCACTGCAAGTATATCTACTAATACCCATGAATTGTACTGTAGGAAATATTGACGAAGTTTTTCATAACTACTTAACCCTTCGAGATTTCTCCTCTGCAGAGAATGGAGGCAGTGTCATTAGACATATGGACTTTGGACTCAGACAACTTGGGTACAAACTCCAATTCTTCCATTTGCCAACTGTGTGACTTGTTCAAGTGCCTTAACCTCTATAAATGTCAGTCTTCCCATCTCTAAGATGGGCATCAAAATAGTCCCAACCTTACAGAGTTGTTGGGAAGACTCAGCTAATAACTTCTAAAATGTACTTAGCGTAGTGCCTGGCACATAGAAAGCCCTCGAAGTTTTGATAATTATTATTGAACCGTTACTGTTAGAGATGGCTTGGGGGTCTTCACGGTAGCTAGTCATAAACATTCAGGTCAGTGCTGTGATTTCCATCTTGCCCTTGTCATTCAGAGGCAACAGATTTACAAAGATAATGGATCTCCAAGAGGCCAGCTTTCACATCTGGAATTTGCTGCAAACATGGTCTACACTTCAAAGTCTTGGGAAGCTGATCTCACTCCTCGGAGGCCAACTGCAGAGAGGAGTGTTATCTACCCCAGTTTAGTTATCTAGCCTAATGAGTTTATCTTCCTTGTCGTTCTGTCCTTTCAATCCTTTCCCTTTCTGCCTCTTTTTTTTTTTTTTTTTTCTTTTTATGCTCCTCAGCTTCACGACTGCTTTGGCTAATTTCACGTTCCCTGCCTCTTCCATCCAGCATTTACCCAACTGATTCAGTCACTTGCTATGCTTTACTAATCCGGCAATTCAACAAATATTTACTGAGTACCTAAGGGGTCCTTGAATTTATGTATCCCTTTGCACATCCAACTCCAGGATATGACTTTGGTAAAGGCAGAGCCTGAATGTTTATGTAAAATGAGGGGGAAAAACCGAAAAGAAAACACTTGGCTTCTTTAGCGAGCTACCTGATGAAACAGCTGAAATCCAAGAAGCCCTTTGGTTAAGAGAGAGAGAGCGTGTGAGCACAACAGGAAGAAGCCCAGTGGCAAAGGTTGAGTTTTTCTATCGCTAGCTCACTTCTTTCCCTGAACCCTCTCTCCCTGAAAGCTGCTGACAGGACTTTGGCAGGGGCTCATCCTCCCGCTCTCTGATAAGCTAAGCCCTATTTTATATTTAACTCAGTCCTGCGCAGGAGGGGCGGGGTGGGGATGCGTCCTTTATAAGGGGAGCTGTGACAGTGTTCTGGGCAGTCCTCTTCCCGGGGCTCAGCCTCCCCTCTCGAGCCCTTATCCCACCCCCTTATTTCCGCGTCCATCCTTGAGTGGCTGGTGGGGAACGTGAGCGGAGAGGAAAGACGCAGGGAGCCGGAGAAGGGTGTGGGAAAAACGCAAACAGGCTGCCAAGCCAGGGAATTCCTCCCACTTTGAAAAGGAAGTCAGCTGACTTTAGTTAGTTAGTTGGTTAAATTTAACATCCTTTTATGTGTAGTATTTGACTTTGGAAACAAAAATGAACTTTGCGGAGGGAGAGGACGCCAAGAGATACTGCATTAAAACCAAACATGTGGCCATAATCTGTGCGGTGGTGGTGGGGGTAGGATTAATAGTAGGACTTTCCGTGGGCTTGACCAGGTCCAGCAGCTCCACCGGGGACGGCGGGCAGGGCCCAGCTCCGGCTCCTTCCCAGGTTCCTTCCCCTGAGGGCCCTCCGGAGGACCAGGGGGTCTGCCCTGCCAGCGAAGATGAAAGTGGAGACTGGAAAGACTTCAGGCTGCCGGACTTCATCAGCCCCGTGCACTACGACTTGGAGGTGAAGCCCCTGCTGGAGGAGGACACGTACACAGGCAGCGTGACCATCTCCATCAACGTGAGCGCGCCCACCCGGTACCTGTGGCTGCACCTGCGGGAGACCAGGATCACCCAGCTCCCCGAGCTCAAGAGGTCCTCCGGGGAGCAGGTGGAAGTCAGGCGGTGCTTCGAGTACAAAAAGCAGGAGTATGTGGTGATGGAGGCAGGAGAAGAGCTTGCAGGCAGCAGTGGAGAGGGCGCCTACCTCCTGACTATGAAGTTCGCCGGCTGGCTGAACGGCTCGCTCGTGGGATTTTATAGAACGACGTACGAGGAGAACGGACAAATCAAGTAAATATTCATTTTTGCTTTATTTACCCGCAGCTCACGTATTTGTTTTCCATTTCTCCCCCCTTTCCTTTTCACTTTCCACCTTTTAATTGTTTCGTCGGTCTGATTACCTAAACTTGGTTTCAATTCTGCCTGTTCACCTGGGAAACGGAAACTCCTGCCCTGTGATATTTTCAAAGCCTATCAGAAAACTGAAAAGTACAGAGTGAGTTTCGTGGAGTCCAAAGAATCAGTTTAAGTCTTTAATTTCATCAGGAAAAAAATCACAATGTACCACATCCTGTCAGAACGCAGAAACTGCTTGCAGAAACTACCTCCAATTTTAAAATCCACGTGTTTGGTAAAATTCATGGCCTCGGTCTTGGGCTATATGACAATGATTTAAAAGTGAACTTTTAAAAATACACTGCACTAAATTTAAGTGAAAGTCAGTAAACGTCAATTATAATTTTGAATATTTTATTGGAGAAGGGATGTTGAAAGGGTATGTAAAGTCCACAGAATTGTATTTGTGTCTTTAGGAAGGAAGGCAGGAGCCTGTCTTTATCTAGTATGGCCAGAACCATGTTCCACACATAAGCTTTTAATAACCACTCATTGAGTTCACACATTAGTGGCAGCACACGGATGACTCTTTGGGCTTATTGTCCATCATGCAACAAGCAACGTTAATGCTAAGCTTTTTGCAACATAATGATATATTAAGTAATTAAGGATATAAAGATATATCAAGTAATTAATATATGTATTTTTGCATTTCTGAGTCTAGCAAAGATGGTTACTTGCTGTGGCCATCAATCAGATGCTATTACTAGAACTATGTTAAGGGCATAAATTCTCTCAATGAATTAAAAAAAAACCTTCACTCTGTGAGTGTGGGCCTTGCATGAGGAAGGAAGGCTATACTGAGGCATCACTGAACTTGAAACTGCTTTGACCTTTGCTTATGTGGATGCTTGACAGGCAAATCATTAAGAAACCTTAGTGTCGGGGGACCTGGGTGGCTCAGTCGTTAAGCGTCTGCCTTTGGCTCAGGACGTGATCCTGGCGTTCTGGGATCGAGCCCCACATCAGGCTCCTCAGCTGGGAGCCTGCTTCTTCCTCTCCCACTCCCCCTGCTTGTGTTCCCTCTCTCACTGCTTGTCTATCTCTGTCAAATAAATAAATAAAATCTTAAAAAAAAAAGAAAAGAAAAGGAACCTTAGTGTCACAGTTCAGAAATATGAGTCTGGGGCCAGGCCATTGCATATCCCTTCTCTATGTTATTTTAAGCATCTTGCAGAGCAAAGTAAAGCTTTTGGTCAAAATTCTTCCTATTGTTTCTCAGAGGGACCCAGGGACTAAAATGAAATGTTTCAGTATCCTTATATTACTGTGGGATACACTAATAAATTGAATAGAAATGGTAGTTTGAAAAAAATATTTGAAGGGACCATGTTCATAGATTGTATCTTAGTATCACTAGCAGTAAAACAAGCTTCTTTATTGTGGACATATTTTTTCCTGTTTATAAAAATTAAAAATAATGACAGCATGGAAAATTATAAAGAAGGAAAATCAAAAGAAACTATAAAGAGAAACTTCACATCCAGTGGTAACTTTGGTTACATGTTAATGAATATTTTTTTAGGCAATCAAATTATAATTATATAATGTCCATGTATCTATGTGCCTTTTTGACTTCATATAAGCATTTCCTCTCATTCTTCCATATTTTCAAGAATCTGATTTTAAAAGGCTATGCATGAATGCACTGCTATTTTTTAAGACCTATTTCCTAATACTGGATATTTAAATTGCTTTCAGTATTTATTACAGTAAAAGAGTCAGAAAAGAACATAGTTGTAAGTAAACCTTTAAGTATGTATCTGTTTATTTCATGTTAGGATACATTCAATAAAATAGAATTGCTGGGTCAAAGAGTACAAATATATCAAGAAACTTGTAACATTCATTTTGTTTACTTCATAAATAACACACATTCACTCCAGAAAACTTGGAAAACAGAGAAAATTGTTATCACTGAATAGTCATTATCAATATTTAACAGATATTCTTTCAGTATTTTTTCTGAAGACAGATAAAGATGGGTACATCTTTATCTAAGATAAAATCTGTATCTAAATACAGATTATGTTGCACACTGTATTGTGTAACACGTTTGTAGAATATGTCAACCCTCGAACATGGCTTGGTAGATGATTTCGTGGATGCACGATAGTCTAGCGTATGGATATAATGCACTTTATTCCACTTTTCCATTAAATTGGGGCATTTAAGTTTCTCCTACTTTTTTTTACCTTTTTTATAAACACCCATAAAAATATAATAGCATCCTTATCAAATATGTATAACATTTTCTAATAATTCTGTAGGAAAATTCATAGGCAATCGGTCCACACTGTATATGTGTGGGTGCCTACACCTGTGTGTATGTATACACATGTATACGTATATATAACATGTGCAGGTCCTGTGTGTGTCTCCAAACTGACTTTCAATAATATATCTCAAATTACGTTCCCACAAATAATGAATAAAAGTGCCTATTTCTTGAGCCCAATTTGGGAGGGGAAGGCATTATGTTTGGAAGAATATCCACCTTCAGGAGATTCTAGAAATTCATTAGTTGAGTTGAAAACAAGTCAAAACTTTCAAGTGATTATTGCTAAGACTTTAAAATTGTTTCTTGGGTTGAGAAAACAATAGAAACTTCATTTGAGTAAAACCACCAAAATATTATAAAAATTCTATGCACTACAGGAAGGCCAAAAAATATGGAACAAGATTCCATTAGTAAGTTTCTCTTATGGACTTCATAAGTTTAAGAAAGCATTATATTCTAAAATATATATTATTCATTTGACTCTGGATTATTTTACTGTACCAGTAAGTTTTACCATAAAATATATACTTGAGAGCTGATATCCCGAAACTCAGCTGTCGTAATTGTTGGCCAGCAAATACCAAGTTAGAGCAAGACTGGTGAGAGAGGAGGGCTCATGTGGGTTGTCCTGGAGGACGGGTAATGCTGAGCTCGTCTGCTCTTCTTGGTAGCAGTTGAGGCTCTCACGTTACCCAGGAGGTTGCTGGTTCTGCTGTCTACGTGGTTTTGGAAAATTTCTGGCACATACTCAGTAACCTCATTTAGGCTAAATGGAACGCTTTTTGTTTTTCTTGTTATGAAATATTTCAAGCATAAAAGGAGAGTCCATTGTTCTTGTTTTTTTCTTCCCCCCAAGCCCATGAGTAACATTTTGAGCATGTGGGCCTATGGGGGTTCTCACCCACAGCGCCCACAGAACGAAGCAGGAGTGAGTTCACTGGAAGCAGCACTGTTCTTTCATTTTATATAGCGAGCTGCATAATATCTGATGCTGATACATTTTAAAATGCCATCATAGCAATACATTTTTAAGCATGCAGTCAAATTATATCTTCTGACTCTTCTGTCTTACTGTAAAATTTAGCGCCAGGGCTGAATATTGGCAGTTGCATATTGTCATTGGGATCTTATTGCTGCGACCACAATGCAAACTAAACATGAGTATGCTCAGTAGTAACCAAAGTTACTTGATTTCTGCAAATACAACCAGGACTTGAACGTGAACTTCACAGAGAGGAGTCAACCCTCTGGGCTTCTTTCCCTCAAAATTCAGAGGCAAGAGGAGAGTTGGAGAAGAAGGTAGAGCCAGTTTAGAGCTCCATGGCCATGATATCCATATCATCTTGCTGAAGACCGGCTTGTAGTGAGGCTTAGGAGAAGAAAGTTTGAGAAACTTAGAAGTCACTTTTCCTACTCTGACCTGTTCCTTATGATTGGAAAAAGCCACTTTTAAAAGGATTGGAAACTTTGGAGTGTCTTGCTGCCCACGTCACCAATACGCTCCACACTGTCACTGGGTTATGTAGCGTTTCCAGTTGCTCTCTTCCCAAGCAGAGTTCCCCTCTACTCACATCTCCAAAGTGCATTTTCTTTTCTCCAAGGACCAGCATTTTCTTGTCAGCATTTAAACTACCTTTACCGCATTTCCCAACTTGCTGTCCCACAGAGTTCTAGTCGCGTAGGATATTAATAGCAATTGCCAGAAAAAAAAAAAAAAAGCAGGGGAGGGATTCTGTGGCCAAATTAGTTTGGCAATAATAGTAATACAAAAATGATGTGTTTTTTTTTTTAATAATGGGACTTCTCAAAGACTTTTATATAATAACATCCATTATGAGCCTCTAGGGACTGCCATGAATCTCTGGAGTATGTGGTTTCCCAGCTGTGTCAGACTGTGGAACCTTCCGTAGTTGGGAGTTGGGCTGTCCCTCTCTTATTCACTAGCTAACACAGTGAATACACATTTTCACATAGCCTCTCTCAGGACTAATGTCTTCTGGCACATGCTGGGACGTCCTGCAGAGCCCCAGCTCTTTTCCCATTGAGGAGTCCAGTTTCCACCGATATCATCTCTATCTTCCCACTCTGTCAGGATGCACATTTTTCCTTGGTTCCTTTTCTCCCCATCTCATTGACTGGAAAAGCAATTGATAAAATCTTTTTTTTTTTTTTTTGGACTTGGGAATGCAGTCTTCATATTTTAGGGACTGAGAATCATTGGAATTAACAAGAATTACAACAAGAGTTTACAAGAGGGACAAATGGTTTCTAGTTTGGGTTTTCTGGGTGTTTACAGCATTGCTAGGATTGAAGCTGAATTCTGATATAATGGTGGGATTGCAAAAGGCAAAAGCAAGTAAGAACATAAAAGAAGGTAAAAAAGCAAAGGCACTAAGTCAGAAAAGCAGTGTGCAGAGAAGAAATTATTTTGTAGGAGAGGTTTATATGAAGAGGCTACTAGAGAAAACTCTGGAAAGCCTTTAGGGGAAAAGAAAGGAAGGATAGCTAATGGCAGGCATGTAGGAAAAATTAAGTGGTGACTATGTAGGTGGACGGTGAAGGAAAGAGCTAAATCCGTGTGTGGGTATTTGGGAGATCGTGCAGTGATCCGAGGAAGAGGAGATGGGGATCAGGTAGGACAGTGATTTCAGGACAGACAGAAGAGGACACAATGGAGAAAATAAGAGGTAACATGGTCAGGATTTGCAGACTAACCATGGGAAAGGGGTGAGTTAGTTATGGATATAGAATGTCCCGGATATCAGATCTGATAGCTCACACATTTACCCTGATACTGGAAATAGAAGAGAAGAACCAAGTTTAGGAGGGAAGGTCATGAGTTTGTTGTCAGATGCCTCTCAGGCATCCAGGAGGACATGTCCAGTAAGCGTTTGGATAACTAAGTGTGAAGCACAAGGTTAGGGCTTGATTAGGAAAGATTAGGAGTTAAGTGGAAACACGGCGGGAAAGAAACCAGTGAGATGGTCTTAGTTAAGTCTGCGGGGGTATATTCTTACATGCAGGGATATGTATACTCATTTGTGGATTTAATCTTGAAATTTCAGTTGTATGTCAGTTTATTCATTATATTCTCAGATTGATATGTTGAGTTATCCATATACCCATTATCAATAAAGAATAGATTTTTTTGGTCTTATTACTTGTTGCAGGAAGCATGGTAATTTCTTTTATTTTGGAAGCAAGGAAACAAACGGAAACTTTACTTGACCTTGAACGGCTTCAACGTAGAAAAAAGCAACTGGGAAATAAATTTAAATAATTAACTGGTTCATTCAAACCACCATAAAAATATGCTGGAGTCTGGAGGCGCCTGGGTGGTTCAGTCGGTTAAGAGTCCAACTTTTGATTTTGGCTCAGGTCATGATCTCAGCGTCCTGGGATCGAGCTCCATGTCGGGCTCCCTGCTCAAGGAGTCTGCTCCTCCCTCTCTGTCTGCCCCTCCCTGAGCTCACATGCACTCTCTCTCTCTCTAAAATAAATAAATCCTTAAAAAAACATGCTAGAGTCTGAATAATCTAGATGGCTTGTCTTGCACTAATCAGCTCCCTTGCTTCCTTCTGGAACCCTTTCCTTAGTCTGCACAGACTCGTAGCAGTTGTGGCTGCCTCCCCTGCATCAGATGGCCTTTGTTTAAGGTTTTCACCCAGACCTTGTCCTTTATTTTGCTGGTTTAAGTGACTGAATTGCTGCACATAGCCAGAGCGTCTTCATTGGAAACAGTGTGCCCGATGATTTATGAGGTAATCAAGTAATTCTTTTTAAAGTTGTTTCAGAGTGAACTGGTCTGTGGCTTGCACCCTCAACTCCTCTTTCTCCAGCTTTCTATAAAGTCACCTTGAACTGCTGCACTCAGAGAAGTCGGAGGGATTTCTTCCCTTTTGTAAATTAAGAAGCTACACAGAATTGTATTTTTAATGTGCTGGGTCTAGTCAGTGACTTATTAACATGACATAGAGGGGCCCCTATGGAAAAACGGTTTAGCTCAGCACATTTGCCTGGGATTATAATTATTCAGAACAGGCTCTGGAGTCACTCCTGAACATACTGTGCTCTCAGCCAGGCTTTTTCCATTAATTTGCAGCACAACGCATCTGATACTAAAAAGAAGTTTTAATCAACCACAGAAAACCTCCCCGAAGAAGTTATGATCTAAAATTGTTTTGCATCTCAAACACCTTGTTTTAAAATTTGCAAACATTTGGAAAACTTCAGTAACTTTGGAATTTAGCATATAGACAGGGGCTTTTGAGTTACACAGGAGTTCATGAGAAAAAATACCAAGTTACCATTGAAAGATATTGTGATATTGCCTGAGTGCTTTTCTCCAGCACAGATACTCGTGTTTAATGGATGAATTTTGAAGTCTGTTCTTGTGGAAAGTGCATTCACAGAAAGCATAGTTAACCTTCTGGAGTTAAAGAAAATAGATGAGGCGTATCCTAATCCTATCATGTAAATGTGAAGGAAATTTCAAATATATTACTAGTGATCTACCCCCACATAACGCTGTGAAAAGGCCAGATGTACTTTGGTAACCCGGTTTGACAGATCAGGGCACTAAGAATCAGTATGTTTTGCGACAGGCACAAGATCACACGTTAAAGGGCTGAAGTAGGATTGGAATCTAGGAATTTTTACTCTTAGAAGAGGGTTTTCCCTGGGGTGCCTGGATTAAGCGTCCAACTCCTGATCTCGGCTCAGGTCACGATCTTGGGATCCCAGGATTGAGCCCCGCATTGGGCTCCCTGCTCAGCGGGGAGTCTGCTTCTTCCTCTGCCCCTCACCCCCATTCATGCACTCTCTCTCTCAGATAAATGAATAAAATCTTAAAAAAAGAAAAAAGAAGAAAAGAGTTTTCCCCTGAAATCATATTGGCTCTTCACCCTTAAAAAAGAAAACGGGACATATTTGGTAGCCCTTCTGGTGGCGGAATGCCCCTTTACCTACATCACTTCACCTATATCGATCAGTGTGACTGAGCTGGACTTGGTGTGATTTACGTTCACCGACAGACCACCGAGATGGACCAAACGCATGACACAGAGATACCAAGGCTGCGGTGTTCCATTTCCAAAGGCAGGTTCCGAGATGCTCTAATTGAGGGAGGCAACTTTTGTACACCGTGAAGCACAACCTCCTTTAAAGAGAGAAGGTGAGGAACGACTGACCGTTGCCTCTGTCGGGCGCTTGGGGGTATGAACTCGAGCTCGGAGCAGAAACTGAAACAGAGCCTTTGGAACCCTACCAATGGCTATTGCTTAGGCAAGTGGAATCCCACTCCCTCCTCACCCTGACCCCCCACCCTCTCTCTCCCTCTCTCATGCGTGAGCAAGCACACGTACACACACACACTCTCTCTCTCTCTTTCTCTCTCCTATTCCCAAATTAGTCAGCTGGCTTGTTTCTGAAGTGTAACTAAGCTGAAACATTCTTGCTGAGAGTGATTTTTCCTTTTCTTCTGCCCCTGGAAGAAATCAGAAGCCCGAAGAATTCAGAAGAAAAGGCAGCTGACTAAACGTGGGGCTGGAGCTTGGTGGAGCTTATTGTAAAACCGTAGTACCCTGGGAAAGTGTGCAGGCTTCTTTATGTCCTGATGTTTTCGCAATTCTCTACAGTCCGCACAATGTTAGAAACTTCAATTGAGGGGTGCCTGGGTGGCTCAGTCGTTAAGCGTCTGCCTTCGGCTCAGGACGTGATCCCGGTGTTGTGGNTTTCGCAATTCTCTACAGTCCGCACAATGTTAGAAACTTCAATTGAGGGGCGCCTGGGTGGCTCAGTCGTTAAGCGTCTGCCTTCGGCTCAGGGCGTGATCCTGGAGTTCTGGGATTGAGCCCCGCATCAGGCTCTTCCCATGGGAGCCTGCTTCTTCCTCTCCCACTCCCTCTGCTTGTGCTCCCTCTCTCGCTGGCTGTCTCTATCTCTGTCAAATAAATAAATAAAATCTTAAAAAAAAAAAAAAGAAACTTCAATTGACTAAGCTGTTACCATCACAAAAACTAATCAGTAATGACTCTATGGAAGAGTAAATTCTTGAGGCTTCTCTGGATAAGTTATCTTGAAAGAATTTCAAACTTAGAGAAAAATGACAAGAATAGTACAAAGAACTCCTAGAAACATTTTACTCAGATTCACCATTGTTAACATTTTATCCTATTTCTCTTCTCACGCCATGCCTCTCTTTGTCTCTCTCTCCATTGAGAGTATTTGACACCTTAATTCCCTTTACATCTTAACATTCAGTATATATTTCTGAAGTATAGGGACATTCTCCAACGTGACCCAGTGCTGATCTCTTATCAGCAGCTTACTTATTTCTCATCAGATCAGCTAATTCCTTATCAGCTTACTGATTTCTTATCAAAATCAGAAAATTTAACATTGATACCATACAATTACCTAATCCACAGTCATAATCAAATTTCATCAGTTAACCCAAAGATGTCCTTCTGAGCTATTTTTTTCTCAGTCCAGGATTGTCTGGATTCATGCATTGCATTTAAGGTTATGCCTTTTTTAGATTCCTTCAAACTGGAATAGTCCCTTAGCCTTTCTTTGCCTTTCACAACCTTGCTATTTTTTTAATAATATTTTTTATTATATTATGTTAGTCACCATACAGTACGTCCCTAGTTTTTGATGTAAAGTTCCATGATTCATTACTTCCGTATAACACCCAGTGCTCCATGCAGTACGCTCCCTCCTTCATACCCATCACCGGCAACCTTGCTATTTTTGAAGAGCACAGGCCAGTTATTTGGAGAATGTCCCTCAATTTTAGTTTATCTGACTTTCCTCACGACTTAAAAATGCGAGTTAAGCAGTTTTTGTCAGGAAGTTCACAGAAGTGGCACGGTGTCCCTCTCAGGAAATCCTATCAGGAGACAGATAATGTTGGTCCGTACTGTGATTAGCGATCCTGCAGTTGATCGCGTCGGTGGTGCCCGACGGTTTCTCCGCTGTCAAGTCACAGCTTTTCTCCGTGTAAGTGATTTTCAGAGTGATTCTTTGAAACCATTCAGATACCCCTTTCTTCATCACACTGTCACTCTCTTGGTATCCACTGATGATTTTTCTCTTAAAATCACTAATGGGCAATCTACTGTAAACAAAACAAAACAAAACCCAGCTTCCCCCCCCTCCCCAATATGTATCTCGGAGTAAGGATCCATGGATTGTTATTTTAGTCAATGGGTTATAATTTCGTTATTTATTTTGACATTCTAATTCCCCCAGATTGGACCAGGGGTAGTCCACTCAAGAAGGCTTGTGTGTCCTTTGACCTGTTCCAATGATTCTTTGAGAACTTCCTTCCTTTGGAGCAAAGCAAGATGTTCCAGGATCATCTTGGACTTTTCCTGACTCATCACTGGAATCGGCCATTTCTTTAAGGAGTCTGGTTCCTTTCAGTGGGGAGTGGTATTTACAAATCATCATCTGAGAGCTAGCTGTGCCCATTTGTGACAAGCTGGTCAGTGCTCCTAGTTCTGCTCAGCAGACAGAACTAGGAAATATGTGTCTCAGTCTGGATTTTTATAGCCATCTACCAATATCTACACAAAAAATCGTCGAATTTACACCAAACCCGCAATTGCAATTCAATATCAAGGGTACATTCTAGTCTTTCCCCTTTACAGATGGTAACTCTCTTCCCCAACAGTGAGAAGCCTGCCTTTCATTATCCTCATTTGCTTTCTCATTTGCTCAAGCCTAGAATACAGAAAAGGTTGTTTCTGAATTGCTAACTGTACTACCGCAAAATACAACTCACTTGCTAGAACTTAATGTTCATTTACAATTATTTTTCGGTAAAATTTATACATGTTAAACACACAGATCTAATGGACACAATTCAATGAATTTTGACAAATGCATACGTATGTTAAACACACAGATCTAATGGACACAATTCAATGAATTTTGACAAATGCATACGTCTTTGTTACCCACATCCCTTATGAGATACAGATTTTTTTTTTTCAATCATCCCAGCAAGTTCCCTCCCTCAGTCAGCTGTCTCCCAAAAGACAACTACTTTCTGGTTTTAATTCTTACAGATGAAGTTTCTTGGCTGAACTTTTACCAAGTAATTTTTATATCTAGAGGCTTTTTAAAAAGAAAGTCAAAAATATTTTAATTTCTTGTAGGTGGATGTTGACCAATGGCATATTATTTCTTAGGTAAATGAATTTATATAATACATCCTTGAACCAAAATAAAATGCAGACTCTTACCATGGCACCTGCTGACCAGCCAAATTCTTTTTTGGCCCCAGTCCCTCTGGTTCACTGGACTTCATCCACCTTGGACACCTTTCAGGTCCTCAACCACATCAAGTTCTTTTCCGCTCCAGCAACTGGGCTGCTAGAACACATTTTTCTTATGCTTACCCTGTTTGGCTTTTTCTCATCATTCAGATCTCACCAAACCATTACTTACTCCAAGAGATTATCCCTGACTATTTTACCTAATGGTGCTCACATTTTTTCCTAGATTATTCTCTGTTTCTTCCCCTGTTTTATTTTCCATATACCTCTTATCACTCTCCTGATGTGTTTATTTAGTCTTTGTTATTCCCTCAGCCCCTAGAATAATGCCTGGCAAATATGTTTGTGTGTGCGGTATGGGGACGGGGGAAGGGTATGGAAGGAAAGGGTTCAATAAATATTGGATGAAGGAAAGATCTAATGATTTAGCTTGGTATTTTTTTTGACATACCCGAAGGACAAAATATTTTCCTTACCCAAATTGTTAATGAACATGTCAGCATTGCTTTCTTTGTTTGCTGCTGCAAATTCCTCCTTTCTTTTCTAATTTTTACTTTGCTTACTCTTCTAATGACCAAATATACAATATCTTACTGTGATATAAGTATGTGTAAAAATATTTTTTCTTTGAGTTTTTTGAGCAGTTACTCAGAAAAAAATATTATTTCCACTTTGAAATGATGGAAACATTAAACATTAACATTTTAATTTACACAGGCGTTTGTCTAGTTAGAGCCATAAAAAAATGCTGTCTCTTTTCAAAAGCAGGCTTTCAGCCTGGCCAAAGGTTGTTTCACCTGGGAGATTACTCAGAGCACTGCGTTTACGTGGAAAGGCAATTGGAGTTTGTCCCTGCTGCAACATAAGTAAGAAAGAATGTGCCATGAGGGACAGGAGCTGGGGATTCTGGAAGATACTCCTCTGCTCCGTGACAGGACACAGCTGTTCCCTCTCACAAGGACAATTAGAAACAAGTCCTTGAGTTTGGCATTGTGTTTATCTACTTGTTGCTTGATGGCTTTCGGGTGGGAAGAGTGATAGCTCGTAACTGGATTTATTTTTGCTTATCTACAGTTCACAGATTTTTAGTTATGGCACCAAAAAATCAAATGATTCATATAAAAGATCTGAAGCAGTTTCCAGATACTCATTTATTTGTTCACCTGAAAATTCCAGGAAAGACTTGGACAAGTATTTGATTGTTTTCTGGATGGAAGATCATTTTAAGGAATGCAGCATAATTATATAGTAGTTATAATTATATGCAGTTGTAATCACACAGTTGCCTTTTGTAAAGGAATAGAAACACAGGGGTGGGTGCGTGGGTGGCTCAGTCAGTGAAGCGTCTACCTTCGGCTCAGGTCATGATCCCAGGGTCCCGGGATCGAGCCCCACATCCAGCTCTCTGCTCAGTGGGGAGCCTGCTTCTCCCTCTCCCTCTGCCACTTTGCCTACTTGTTCTCTCTGTCGCTCTGTCAAATAAATAAATAAAGTCCTAAAAAAAAAAAAAAAAGAAACACGGGCTGTCAGAAGAGGCGACATGTATTTTGTTTGTGTGTTTGTTTCTAAGGAGCATAGCGGCCACTGATCACGAACCAACAGATGCCAGAAAATCCTTCCCTTGCTTTGATGAGCCCAACAAAAAGGCAACTTACACAATATCCATCGTCCACCCCAAAGAATATCAGGCGGTTTCAAATATGCCAGTGGAGGTAAGTACTTAAAAAATTTGTTTGTGTGTATGCAGATCGTCTTTTTACAATATCAGGTAAGTTATCTTCTTTTGCTATGAGAGAACCCACTGAATTCTAAAATTAAATGTGCTCTCATAGTTCATTTAGAGGCTTGAAAACACATTTTGGCAATCTCTTTTCATTGAGTCCTCAAAGTCTTTCACCTAACATATCGTAGGTCAAAAAGCCATGGTTGGGCTCTAAACAAGAATGAATACAGTAGACACCACTCAGCTGGGCTCTGCTTAACTGGAAGGATGCCCTAGTTAGGACGGATGAATGACAAGCTCAATGAATTAGAGACTTAAAGATTTTCCTGGGCCCGGTCACTGTTCTTGGTTTTCAGTTGAATATAAGCCCAGTGTTTAAGATAGAGCTACTGCAAAAAAACCCCAAACCATCACTTAACTATTGGAGTACAGAAGCCAACTCCAGGAAAGCCCATACCCATAGATTTTCTAGTAAACAAGTAGTCCTCATGAAACGCTGACAAAAAAATAGGCTCCAGTAAGTTCTGTCTATAATTACTGGTGTAAGACTTTTTCACGTTACCACTCCTCAGCCACAGAATGGGTAACGCAGCTAAAGTGTCATTACCTAAAGTTGAGGGTTATTGTACCTTCTACGTATAATAAATGCACATATATTCACATGTAAAAAGGTCGGGCTCATCCTTAAATATAATTGTCATCTACCTAATACCAGAAAAACACCCTGCCTACATTATATCTCCCATCTTTCTGATCCACTATCTGAAATGTCATCATTGAAATTCATCCCTTTTAATGATAATTATTCCTCCAAATAGCAAGAGCAAAATAAAACAAATCAAAGTTTTAAGAGGGTTAAAAAATAAATTGTCGTCAGCCATCTGGGCCTCACAATGTGAATTCGTTTATCGATTTGTTTTCTTCTGGTGTTGGTCACCTGACCCATGGAGTTTTGACTGGAGAAGAAAGAGGGGAGGATACACTTCAAGTCTGACCCACTAATCTAGAAGACTGGATCAGGGTAAAAGGCCCTTTGAATGTTCTGTCTGGAAGGAGGAGGGCAGGTGGGAAGGGAGAGGATGCGAACCTCACCAGCCTCTGCTTAGACCTCCCAGATGACCTTTGCATTTTGCAGAGAATATTTCCTCACCCATCACTCATTCCAGACAATAGTCCCAGAAGAGGGAGAAATTCTGGGTCTTTGGGAGGTCAAAACTGACACTGCCCATTCTTGCTGTAGAGTAACTTTCTCTCCCAAAACTGGCACTTGCGGCTGGCTTGTCAAGGAGCATCGATTCTAGTCCAGCCTTCCTCAACGTAATCCCCTGTGAAGGCTTCCCAGCATCCCCCAGTGGGGACTTACTGGGAGGCTGCAGGGCCCGTGGAAGTTGTTAAACAATGGTAGCAGGAGTCGGGCAAGTATCCATGCATGGAGTAGGACCGGTGATTGGCAGCGGGGAAGGCGAAGCTGGCACGGGCAGCAAACTGGACAGGTGGAATCGGTAGTGACATCAAGGAATGAAATCCTTCTCTCTGGCCTTGGTAAGCAGGGCAGTGACTTTAGTGATGATACCTTGGCTCTTTGATGGGAGACCCCAGTGATGGAAAAGAGAACCCAACATCCCGCTGTACCTGTACGGCGGCTGCCCTCCCGCGTCCCTATCTGCTCCGCTCTTCCTGAGTGCGTGAACGTTTTCTTCATTGATGGAGCCGGTCTCCCCTCATATACCATGGTCAGGATCGTGTATTCAACGTAGAAAGACAAATTCCTACATCACAAAGTTGTATCTTTCCCTGGGAAACCTCACACGATGTATAGTTGAATCATTCTTTCACAGGACGAAAAATAAATGCTTTTTCCTTCAGTCTTTTTCTTATATCGCCATTCAGGGGTAAAAAGAAATGTTATCCCTAAGCTCTGACAAACCGGACTGAAAAGCCAGGGTTGGAGAAATCATTTGTTTGTCTTGTACATGATTGATCTTTTGATAAACAAAAGATTATCTTTTGTTTCCACTAGAAAGAGGAGTCGGTGGATGATAAATGGAATCGAACAACTTTCGAGAAGTCTGTCCCCATGAGCACCTACCTGGTGTGCTTCGCTGTACATCAATTCGACCGCGTTGAGAGGATATCAAAGCGAGGAATACCTGTGAGTTCCATTATATTTTTAAAAATTTCCTACCTATGCATTTGTGATTAATTTTCTATGTTTTTTGAATAGTTTTTCTCCTCATGTAACAGATTGGGAAAGCCCATTAGTTCTCAGCATCCGTGAGCAATGTAGGACATCATAAGCTAAAAGGACGCATGTGAAAAATAGACATGACCAACATAGGAATGACTAGTTTTGGATTATTTTAAAAGGAAAATTCACTATAAAAAGAAAGCGAGCTCCTAAGTACATCAGCACAAGTATATTAAAATATCTGAGCATGCCCAGTTTCGTGAAGTGATTGAATATGTGTGGGTGGCGTCCTGGATGGAGACCAGAGAGGGAGGAAGAGGCCACAGGAAGATGAGTTTTCAATGCCATTCCTATACGTAATTCAAAATAAGACAACAACAAAGTGTCTAAAAAATAGTTTTAAAAGTGTAAGAGATTAAAAAAAATGAAAACTATTTAAAATCAAAATGCTCAGGGTGCTGGGGGGTGGCTCAGTCAGTTAAGTGTCTGCCTTCAGCTCAGGTCCTGATCCCAGGGTCCTGGGATGGAGGGTCCTGGTTCAAGGCCCGAGGACCGGCTCTCTGCTCAGTGGGGAGTCTGCTTCTCCCTCTGCCCCTCCCCTTGTTCATGCTCTCTCTCTCTCTCAAATAAATAAATACAACCTTGGAAAATAAAATGAAATAAATAAAATTAACATGACCAGTTCAATAATTTTCTTTTGAAAACACAAATACTTTTACCTAATTAGTCTTCTCATTTTGGAGTCTCCCATTTTCCTCCTGCCCTAAACACTTGCTTAATCTGTCTTTTGGTTAGCCCACCTCTGTGCTATAGAATATAACTTTCTAAGGGAAACAATCATCACTCCTATTTTACAGATGAGAGAATTGGAATTTAATATGTGTAAGTAATTTGCTCAAGATCACCCGCGTGGCAAGTGGTGGGGACTCAGATTCTTTCCAAATACCGTACCCTGCTAAACCTTCTGAAATATGATATTCTAAAAATACCTTTACTTTTTTACCAATCACTGGAAGGAAGGGATGAATTCCTGTATTTCCTGTGAGACTACCTCCCGAGGACATTTGCCTTAATGTTGGCTAGTAGGAGTCGAGCGTGTTTACTACCCTGCTGCCTGTACTGTGTCCGATTATAGCGAATGGGGGAAAGTCCTGAGACCTTTTCAAAGGGGCTATATATCATGATGACTTCGGTCGTCCCTTACCACATGTGTTGCTTTGATGTGACCTTCAGTCATGGTAGAGCACTGCCGGGGGCTAATAGATGATATTAGATGTAAAAAAGAAATGCCGCTGGAAAGAGGAGATTGTGTTTCTGCGCTGTGCTGAACGTCACTGCTGGCGCTCCTCCCTCATTGTACGGAGGGGAAAGCATTAGCCCGGCTTCTGCTCTCTTCCCGTCTCATATCAGTCAAAGAATTTTCATCTGAAGGTGCTTTCTTCATGCCCCACAGTTCAGTCGCATGAATGTCTTTCATGATGTGCAAGTGTTTTCCACATCAATTTTTAAACATGATGCTTATGTTTGGGACAAGTTTTTTATTTTGGGTAGAAACGCCAAGGCAAACAGAAAGCTTAAACAATTCACTAATGATGACATAATTTCCTAAATAAACACCATGCAACCAACCAAGCAGCAAAAGGACAGGGTACTTGGAGTTATTTCCCACAGTGACAGGGAGTTTGCATTTCCAATGTGACCCTATCACCTGGTCCTCTGACCAAGGACACTTATTTGTAAGGTGGTGACACTGGCTGGTTGAGTCATTAGAGCCTGTACCAGTTAGTTAGCTGAGCTCCAGTGATGGATTTTATTTAAGGGTTTGGATGACATAATGGAAAATATAATTTGGCAAAAGATCCCAATGTCCTTTCAGTGTAAATGTTTCTTAGCTATCAGAGCTGAGCACGTAACATCCTATCGTAAATTTGGTGAAGTTTTCACCATTTGGGTGGGAAATGAATATTGTCATAATATATTGCTTTCGATCATCTATTTGATCAGAGAGGAACAGAAAGCCACAATCTTTTTGGACACTTCTCAGAGACTCTGGGTCAGGGGAAGTCAGTGAAAGTGAGCCATGGAGCTTAGCAAAATAGATGGCCTTCTCTCTACCACGTCTACAGAAGACAGGCAAGCAGATTTTGCCCTCCTGCAAAACCTGGTAGGGCTATTTTCTACAAAAGGTGAATAGACCCTTAGAAAACTTTTAAGGCATCTAATGTGAATGTCAATTTATGGTAAATTCTGCCTCATTGGCATTTGAGAGGTTCCCTGCCTGGCTTTTCCTACCCACTCCCTCTAAATTGAAAGCTAACAGTTAGCACTCAAGCACAGACGCCCCAGTACAGTTTCCCACTCCGGAAAGAATTACAGGGAAACCAACCTACTTAAATCTACCTAAATGTGACATCCGCAGGAACGCGGACCAGCCTCAGTGCTGCATTCTTGGAGCTGAACAGACAACTTAAGATAAACAGGTGTGTGCGGAAAGCAACATAAAGGAGAAAATCCAAGACAAACAAAAACACAGTGGGGGCAAACAGTAATAATTGGGTAAAGTAAAGAGAATTAAAAAAAAAAGCCATAAAAAATTAAACTTTCTCACGCATACAACCTTCAATTATTGCCCTCAGAGATTCAAGAAGATATGATCACGATAAAATAGAAAGCTATGAGCAAACAATCAGAAATCAGTAGCCAGAGTTTAAAAACATGATCTCCAAAGCATAACCTGGCCCCACCCCCCCGGACCCTGCTACCAAGTACCAATTAGCCTATGGCTTCAGTTCTGCCCACTGCTCTGTTTTTTATCAAGTCCATGGAGATTTTATTTAGAGTCCTAGTATGTCTTGTGGGTTTTCCATTTTTACGTTGCATCTGTCATTCCTGTATGTGGGGCCATCTCCCATCTTCAAGTTTGTACCATCTTGACCCAAAGTTCCTGTATTTCTATTTCAGTTTAAAAAAAGAAAAGAAAAGAAAAGAAACTGGGTAGTTTTTCTGTAAGACAACACTTTCAATAGAAATTTCGTGAAACAAAAGACCATTCTTTTTTTTTTTTTTTTGGATTTTATGTATTTATTTTAAAGAGAGAGAGAGAGAGTGTGCACAGCAAGGGGAGGGACAGAAAGAGAGGGAGGGGGACAAGCGGACTCCCTGGGAGTCCGACTCGGGGCTTGATCCCAGGACCCTGAGATCAGACACTTACTTAACTGACAACCACCCAGGTGCCCCCAAAGACCATTCTTATTCACTTTGCTTCTGACAGTATTATTCTGGTACATTAATCATTTGCTCTTCACACTCAGATTATACTGTCCAATCAAGAATCGGTAGTACCCTGATTGAAGTCTCTTGGGGGTGTTGGGCATTCTGGCAGTAGTTCCTTTGTATCAGTAGACATGGAATCCAGCCCTGTGTTCTTCTTGCTTACCTGAGGTTGCACAGCGGGTATTAGTAGTTGAACCATTCATTATGCTTAAAATGTCCTTGTTGCTCATGAGAAAAAATTAGATTAGAGGACTCATCCCAAAAAATTGTGAAGAAGAAAGGTAACTGAGTTTGAAAGGTAGCTCAAAAGACTTTAAAGTTTAACTCTGCATATTTCCTTTTTTGTACATTATTTGCATTGTATTTTGATTCGGTCCTGAAAAAAAAAAAACAGAATAACTTGAAGGGTTACTCCAAGTAATTTAGCAACAATTGAGGCCAGCCATTGATGGAAAGACTTAACTCTGTTGATAAGAAATATCCTGAGGCCTTTTTCAGGTTTTGTTGATTGTTTAAGGGTTTTAAAGTAAATAAAATTTTCAGGTACTTATCCAAAGAAAATGAAAACGGGAACTCGAAAAGATATATGCACACCTATGTTCATTGCAGCTATATTTACAGTAGCCAAGATATGGAAACAACTTAAGTGTCCATTGATGGATAAATGGATAATCACACACACACACACACACACACACACACACACACACTGGAATATTATTCAGCCATTAAAGAACGAAATCTTGCCATTTGTGACAACATAGGTGGGTCTTAAGTGCTAAGTGAAATAAGTCAGACAGAGAAAGACAAATACTGTGTGAGTTCACTTACATGTGGAAACTAAAAAAACTAACAAAACAAAAATAAAAATAAACCCAAAAAACAGGTTCATAGGTACAGAGAACATATTGGTGGTTGCCAGAGGTGGGGTGTGGGGGGGGTGGTACAATGGGTGAAGGGGGTCAGAAGATACAAACTTCCAGTTATAAAATAAATAAGTTATGGGGATGAAAAAATAAAATTAAAGAAAATAAATGAAATCACTGAATTCTACTCAAGAAAAACAAAAATTTAAAAATCTGATCGGTACAAAATGTGGAGATTATATGACTTCCCAGTTAAATGAATTAACTCCTGAATTATCAATAAAATGCACTTGTATTTTTTTATAGGAGTCAGATTATGGGAAATAACGTCCTTGAAAAAATTTCATTAACCTGATAGGTTAGTTCAAAGTTTTCCATTGAGCTATATTGCATTCTGTTTTCAAATCCAGAACAACATGGATTATGAATATATTTTTCAGTTTTAAAATTTATAGCTTAATACATATAAATTATAGAAAATTTGGACCAAAAAAAGCAGGTAGAAAAAGGAAAAATCACCCATATTACCATATATAAAATCATTCTAAGTTATTAGCTTTGTGAAGTACATTTGACCTATAACCTCAGTAATTTTGCCAGAATTTTCAGTTTTGCACTGGTCTTCCAGGAATCAAATTCAGGGCAAGTTATATGGTAAGGGTGATCCTGTTTCTGAGAAACAGTAAGTTCTAATTAAGGCTTGGATTTCTTTGGACATTTGACCTCTGTCTTTTGTAGAGAAGGGTGTGCAAAAAGGAGCAGATACCTTGCTGGAGATTATTTCAACTCTAGTCATATTCTCCTTGGCTTCCATGATCAGGGGGAGGAAGTTGAGGGGACTGCTCAGTAAGAGAGTTCTGGTATTACCCGCTGAATTAGGTTTATAGTATAACCATATTGATTTGATTAATTTGGTAAGAGAGATTATACTGTGCTTGCTTGAATAGTTGCACTGGAATTATACCTTTGAATGAATCCTTCCTACCTGCCTATGTCTTCTTACTTGCTTCTGGCTTGGTCCATTATTTGTCCAGATTGGAAAGATTGGTTGAGGGCAGGAAACAGGTGTATTGTGGGGCTTTTTTGGTTTTTTTTAATAAGCTTTTTTTTTAGAGCAATTTTTGTTTTTCTGCCATGGATTTTAATTTATGCATTCCCTTATATGGAAATAGTCTTATTAGAAATAAGTTCCATTGTTTTAATACTCAGATATGTTTTTAAACTTATTTTGAAATAATTTTAGATTTACAGGGATTGCAAAGATACAACAGAGTCCCTATGTGACATTCACCCAAGTTTCGCCAAAGTTAACATCTTACAAAACCATTTATCATGCATTCATCAAAACTAAGAAATGAGTTTTGTACAAAACTATTAACTAGACTACAGACTTTCTTTGAATTTCATTAGTTTTTCCACTAATGTGCTTTTTCTGTTCCAGGATCCAATAGACGATACCACATTAGTCATGATGTCTCCTTAATTTTGTCCAGTCTGTGGCATTTTCTCAGTCCTTCCTTTTTTTAAACGATATGGATACTTCCGAAAAGTACTGGTCAGATATTTTGTACAACGTCCGTCAAGTTGAGTCTGTCTGATGTTTTCTCATGATTAGAGTGGGGTTTTGGATTTGGAGGAAAAATACCACAGAGATAAGATACCCCTCTCACTAGATCATATCTGAGGTACATGCTATCAACACAACTTATTACTGGTGAGGCTAATTTCAATCACTGGGTTAAAGTGATGTCTGGTAGGTTTCTGTAGTATAAATTACTGTTTTTCTTTTCCATGTTCTATCTGTTATAAGCGATCACTAAGTACAGCCCACCCCCAAGAGGAAAGCAATTAAGCCCCACTTCCTGGAGGAAAGACTATCAGAGAATTTACGGAGATACAGCCACCTCAGTGATGAATAAATATTTATAGGGAGAGATAACTAAAGGTTATGAGCCTATCCTAGTTCTCCCTAAGGCTTTGACCACTCATTGTTACGAGCTTTTTAAAAAGATGTCATTTCTTTACTGGAAGGGCTATTCTTAAATTCGTGGCTCTTAACCTTCCCGAAAAGAATGTATTCAATTCAGGAAGCCATAGAGGATCGCTAATGATTCGTATTCTATATTTAAATTTACAACAACGTAAACATAATATTAATTTAAAAATACATAAAATTCTATGAGGTAAGTTAGGCTTTTTAAATGTTTGGCTTTTGTTCTAAAAAAAAAAATTCTACTGCGGTAATAATAATCATCAAGCCTCAAACAACTTCAGTTTTGACTTAAATGAAAAGTAAGTTTCGAACAAACCCTTCGTGTAACCCTTGGAACGCTGCTGAGCTGTTTCTCAAACAGTACCTCCCAGCAGCCGAGGTCTAAACTCAGACTCTGGCCACATTTGAACCTACAAAGCCATGGCAGAAAATAGTCCTTAGTCACCCACGATTCGAGCCAGGGCTTCGCATATTTATGATAATTTGTCTGTGGGGACGGGGCAAGCTCAAATGTAGGAGGAATACACCACATTGCTGGGATCAGGCAGCCTAAACAAAACTTGAAAAATATCTATTGTATCACTACTCCTTTCTGCCAAGTATTCTTCTGCCACGACTCTGCCTACTTCTGGAAGAACATTTGGAGGAATATAAACTCACACAATTAAACACATTGATGGCATGTGTAGTAACACCATCTATGTACCTTTAGTACACGTTTCTGGACTTAAAAATGATAGAGACTTGTTTTTCTCTTTCTCATCTTGGCCCCGCCAGCAATGGTAACGAAACAACCAGTCAGGTTGTTATGAGCTTTTTAAAAAGGTTGTTTAAGTAGCCTTTCTTGAGCCCCAACCATGTGCACAGGGAGGACGCGAGCCCCGAAAGGAATGAAAGATGCTAAGATAACTGTGCTTCAGTTGAGATGTGAAACAGATGGTTACCACTGCCCAGTGTCACGCAAGTGGGTTTTCAGGTCTTTGCTGGTCATGCTATCTCTTTCAATGCCAAAGACCTCACCTTGAGTTTTAGGGGCTCCGCGGAGGTCCAGGGCCCTGTGAAGGGGTATGTCTATTTGGAGCAGTTCAGATAAGACTCTTTAAAACCTCAAGAGATGAACTGGTGCTAAACCTGTGAAATGATTGACAGCAGAAAGGCAGGCTGTTGCTGATAGGTCAAGTATATGTAATTTAGAAAATATAAATAATAGAGAAGCTGTTACGAGTAATGCTGGGACAAGAGGTGTACACAGATAAGCAAGAGACTTACATTCCTGGGCCATTCCTCAGCAAACCTGGATGGCGCGCCCACCTTTATCGATAGAAAACACTCAACAGACAGACAAGGACAGTAGGACACGAAGTCAGAGCACCGCTGACCTATAGCACTCCCAGGTGGTGGTGGGAACCCTGCAGGCATTGGCTGGGCTTCTAACCAGGGCAGTGGTGACAATGGTGGCTTGCAGTCGGCTCAGGCTGATGCCTCTCTGTTCAGAGGGTCTTTCTGTGCTCAGTGCCTTCACCTCTGACCCTAACGTGCCCTCCCACGGTCTTGACCCATCAGCCTCACTACCCCTCTCTTGGTGCAGGTAATTCTCATGTAGCTTTTTTGAGGGAGAGCTCGACCTTCCTCCAGGGTTCTCTTTCCAATCTATTGTTACAGCATAAATTCTGCAGTTTGCTTTTTCCTTGGCCTTCTGCTTTTATTTCCAAAAGCCTTTCTGACCAGGCTTTGGCACATCGAAAGGTTTTGGCTTTCACATTTATTGTGTGGGCATGAAAAGTCTGTTTTGGCAGTCAAACACTTTTTACTTGTTTTTCTCCCTGTATTGCCCTAATGTCCCTAATGGTAATGTGGCTATCACTCACATATAAGGAAGTTCAGACAAAGATAATCAGTTCAGACAAAGGAAAGGTTAATAATTCAATGTATTATCTGCAATGATACCAGTGTTCTCGATGGGACGCATTAAACTCTTCCAGGTCAAGCACTGCCATATGCACTAGCTTATTCAACGCTCCCAGAAACCCCATGAGCTAGGGGCTGTGGTTATCTTGAATTTGCAACCAGAGAAAGCCAGGTTTCACTCTTAGAGTAGAGAGGAGACAGGATGATACAGTAAAAACCACCAACTGGATCCTTAGTTTCACTCAACTTCTTGGAAAATGCATGTCACTGTTCACAAAGAGAACAAGAACAGTGAGAAAACTATCCTGGTAACTGAAAAAACCAAACCCAAACCCCAAATAAACCTCGAAGAATGTTGGGATGGTAGTTGAGTGACTTGTGTTGCCTTTGGAGGCGAAGATGAACACATCTTTACTCTTGCAAATAAAGCAAGAATGTCAACTACCCAGTGGATGTGGGGACAGTGAGCCAGCTCTGGTAATTTCAGGGATGCTCTTTCAGTACTTGGCCTTTAAATTCTTGGATCTTTCTACTGTTTTTCACATCTAAGAAAAGATGGCTCGAGATGTGTGCCTAAGAGAACACCAAAACTAGCAATGCTTTTGGAATAATAAAGGAAGAAAGTAGGCATAATTTCTCTTTCTGTTTTCCTTTTTTTAAATGATGTTAGGTAGACAGGCTTGGATTTACTGCATAACTGCATATTTTGCTTTACTTGAGGGTTTTGAATCAGGTCTTAAGTTCAGCAAGTATGCTTCATTTGAATTCCTCACAAACTTTTTTTTTAAATAATTTTTATTTTGTTATGTTAGTCACCACACAGTACATCCCACAAACTTTTTTTTTAAGATTTTATTTATTTATTTGAGAGAGAGACAGAGGGAGTGAGCAAGAGCACTGAGCGTGGGGGGAAGAGGGTGAGGGAGAAGGAGAAGCAGACTCCCTGCTTAGCAGGAAGCCCAACGTGGGGCTCGATCCCAGGACCCTGAAATCATGACCTGAGCTGAAGGCAGATGTTTAACCGACTGAGCCACCCAGGTGACCCCTCACAAACTTTTTTTAAAAAAGACTTCTTTTTAAGAACAGTTTTAGGTTTACAGTTAAGTTGAAGGGAAGATACAAAGATTTTACCTATACCCCCTGCCCCTACATAGGCACAACCTCCCCCATTATCACTACCACTGCCCCAAATAGTACTTTTTTTTTTCACCAAAGATGAACTTACTTGACACGTCATAGTATTCAAAGTCTGTAGTTTACCTTCGGGTTTGCTCTTGGTGTTATATTTCTATGGATTTGGACAAATGTATGGTGATAGATATCTATTACCTCTTATTAGATATTACATGATACAGAGTACTTTCACTGCCATAAACATCCTCTGTGCTCCACGTATTCATCTTCCTTCCTCCACCTCCCAACCTCTAGCAACTACTGATCTCTTTATTGTCTCCATAGTTTTGCCTCTTCCTAAATTAACGAGGCCTTTTCAGAATGGCTCTTTCAGTTAGTAATGTGTATTTAAGGTTTCACCCTGTCTTTTCAGAGCTTTATAGCTCATTTCTTTTTAGCACTGAATAATATTCCATTGTCTGGATGTACCACAGTTTATCCATTACCTATTGAAGGACATCTTGGTTTCTACCAAGCAATGGGAATTGTGAGTAAAGCTGCTGTAAACATCTATCTGCAGGTATTTGTTGGACATATTTTAAACTCTTTAAGGTAAATACAAAGGAGCACAATTAATGGATCATATAGTATGAGTATATTTAGTTTTGTAAGAAACTGCCAAATTGTCTTCCAGAAAGGCTATACCATTTTGCATTCCCACCAGCAACATATGGGAGTGCCCGTCATTCCACATCCTCGCTAGCATTTGGTGCTGTCAGTGTTCTGCATTTTGGCGTTCTGGTAGGTGGGTCGTGGTATCTTATTATTGTTTGCAGCTCCTTGATGACATATGACGTGGAGCAACTTTTTGTAAACACATTTGCCATCTCTACATCCTCGTCGATGAGGTGTTTGTTAAGGTCTTTGGCCCGTGCTTTAATCAGGTTGTTTTCTTCTTGTTGAGTTGTAGGAGTTCGTTGTATATTTTGGGTAAAAGTCCTTTATCAGATGTGTCTCTTGCAAATATTTTCTCCCAGTCTTTGGCTTGTCTTCTCATTCTCTTGACATGGTATTTCTCAAAGCAGAAGTTTTTAATGAAGTCAATTACCAGTTATTTCTTTCATGGATCAGGCTTTTGGGGTTGCATCTAAGAAGCCATCTTCATAGCGAAGGTCATCTAGATTTTCTCCTATGTTATCTTGTGGGAGATTTATAGCTTTGCATTTACATTTAGGTCTGATCCATTTTGAGCTCATTTTGGCAAAGGGTGTAAGGTCTGTATCTAGAGTCACTTCTTTGCATGCGGATGTTCAGTTGTTCCAGCACCGTTTGTTTAAAAAAAACACAACAACTATCTTTGCTCCATTGTATTGCCTTTACTTCTTTGTCAAAGATCATTTGACTATATTTATTTGGTCTGTTTCTGGGCCCCGTTGTGTATTGATTTACTTGTCTATTCTTTTGCTAATACTGTACTGTCTTGATTAGTGTAGCTTTGTAGTAAGTCTTTAAGTCGGGTAGTATCAGTCCTCCAACCTTGTTTTTCTCCTTCAATATCATGTTGGCTATTTTGGGTCATACGTGCTGAAACTGGAGTGGGGGGTAAAAAAGTCTATACTTGGATTTGATTTATAAATCATGACATAGAGACACAAAATGATACCTTAGAGACTTAAAGAATTGATGTCTCCCTCTCAGAAAATTTTGAATCACTGTATTTTAGACTCTGGGAGTAAAATAGTTAAAATTATCAATTATCAGAAGGATAATTTGGACAGTAATGGGTGGAAGAGCACAAGTGGAGAAAAATGTATCCAAGGCCTTTAAGATGAGGAAAATCACATGATTCACGTCCTCAAAGACAAATTACACAGAGATAGAGAGATAGATGATAGAAACTGATAGAAAGTTAGGTAAACACATAGATATTAAGGATATATGTTCTAAATAGAAAAAAGTAACACTTAAAAATATATTGGACATAACCATTGTGTCTTACATTATTTCTAGTTATTGAAATCACTCAGAGAGTTATACAGTATTGTTTTCCTTTATACATGAGTCTCAGAGATGCGAAGTGATTTGTCCAAAACTGGGATTCAAATAAGTCTTTACCTGGCTTCAAAGCTCACCTTCTTTCCACTATGTTTTATATTGTGGTTTTTGTGTTTTATCAAATGAAGAATAATTTTCACTATATTTTTGTGTTTTAATAGCTCACTATATATGTCCAGCCACAGCAAAAGCACACAGCTGAATATGCCGCAAACATAACTAAAATTGTGTTTGATTATTTTGAAGAGTACTTTGCTATGGATTATGCTCTTCCTAAATTAGGTGAGACTCATTTTTTATTTTCTTATTTTTAATATTGCCTTTGCTTTTACCTAAGTTAAATCATGTCCTCAAGTTTTTGCATTCTTAGTTAATAGTCACCCTTTAGTCTTTTTATTATATGCCTAAAATATGTGTCTAATATTTACTAGATGCTGAAAGATGCACCTGGGATTCTTCCAAGAATAATGTCCATACTTACTTCTGTTCTTACCTGACAAATGCATAGACTTTTACTTCCAAATAAAGACTAAAGTAATGTGTAAAACTGTAGGTTTTGATAATAATGCAGCCAGAAATAGCAACCTAGATTTGTTGATTTCAAAACCATTACCATTCCAATAGCTTACATTGCCTCCCTACCATCAATGTGTTGATAACTAGTAGGGATAAATGATGCTATTGGAGTCCCATATGCTTCTAGTCTTTCTATTGTACAAGACTAATTCTAGATTCTCCAGCAGTTCAAATGAAACACTGATACTCCTTCCATAAATATTTTTTTTCTAATTTGGGGGCGACATGTTTTCTTTTTAAAATAAAATTAAGGCTATAATCAAAATGGTGTAGATATGATACTTCTACCAATAGTAGCTTGAGGGGTATTAGCAGAGACTTTAAATGAAACACCCATATAGATGTTTGTAGGGATAAAATGAAGATAACAACCAATCAACCCAAAATTGATTTCTCTATTTACGTTTATGCCTCTGCTTTAATAAACTATCAGTGCGAAGTGGCTGGGATGCCAGATTCTCTACATGGGCGTGGTTGTGGCTCTGGGCAGCTTTGCAGATGCTCCATTTTCTCTTCAATGGCATCAGCTCCCAACTAGTAGAGAAAGAGATAGGAAGAGAAACAACTGTTCACCAACATCAGAATATACTTAATAAAATGTTTAGACATTAATTTAAAAGTCTCTTTTCTCTTTATCTCACTTGAACCACCCAGGATAAAGTGGGCAGTGGAACTCTCACAAATTTCTCTGTTCTCCTTTTCTCCTCCTCTTTCTCCCAAACGCCTTCTTCTTTATACTTTTAAATGCATTTTCAATCCTTTCCGAGTTGACTCTGTCTTAGACTTTCTGTACAGTTGACTTCTGCATTTATTACACTCCCCATTTATTAAATACACTGGAGTTAATTATAATTTCAAAACTCATTAGAGAAATGAGGTCACAAAAAGCCTTTCACTGAAGGATTAGGTAAAAATTGTACTCCATAATATTATAAAAAATAATGGCCCTTGGGGGGAATACTTCTCCACCCTTTAAGTAGCATTCTTTCGACAAAATAACTAAACCTAAGCATGGAGATAACACAGAAAGGAAACTACTCCTGTAATCCTGACTTTTATTTAATATATGCACTTTTCATTCTTTTACAAAAAGCTTTAAGAATTTTTATGTTAACCAGAAAGGACCTTTGCTTATATGTTAGATAAAAATTTAATTTATTTTTATTTGTGTGCCTCATTTATATGTAATAATATGGAGCGCCTGGGTGGCTCATTCAGTTAAGCATCCGACTCATGATCTCAGCTCCGGTCTTGATATCAGTGTTGGGAGTTCCAACCTTGCATTGGGCTCCACACTGGGTGTAAAGCCTACTTTAAAAAAATCATATGGATTAATAAAGAAATTACATTTTTATTATAGTTCATTAGCTGAAGAATCTGTATTCTGTCCACTAATCAAGCTCAACATCTCTGTTTGGGATTTAACATAGAACTGATGGGCACCACCTCTTCCTGTCAAATGTTATACCAAAGACTATAGGCCCAAGTGAAAACGAAGAATAGAAATTCCTGGTAGAATCCAACATTTTAGGTCTGGAAGAGAATTTAGAAAGAACGTGGTCTATTTCATGTTGATCCAACTTATTTAATGCATGCAAATGGATGGTAATCAGTAAGAAATTCGGTTGATCTCAAGTTGTACAGAAATAGGGGAAAAGTGGAATTTTATATTCTCTAATATTCTGCATCCTTGGATAGAAATATATTTCTGTGCTCTTGGAAGCTGTGTACTTGTAAGTCTTCATTTGAAAACTTCACTTCCTAATCCTCACAGCTTATCTTCAAAAACAGATGCTTTCTGTCACCTAAGTAAAAATCTGGGGGGAAAAAAAGGCTAATAAAAGTGAAGTACAGGGAGAAACAAAAGACGTAAAATTATAGAGGACTGAAAAGAGCATTGCCGTTAGTATCCTTTGAAAGCTAAAAGACACATTGATATCTGGGGCCAACAGGAAAAGTTCCATGGAAAGTTTGAGTGCATGAAGGCTGAAAAGTTCGCGCAAATAGATTATTGTTTTTTACTCTAAGAAATTATTTTTAGCCTTTTTAAAAAACATTCTTCCAAAGAACTTAATTTAGTAAGAAATGTTATAAACAAATGCAAAGAACTATTTCTCACGGGATTGCTTCTTTCTCCATAGATGAAATCGCTATTCCAGACTTTGGCACCGGGGCCATGGAGAACTGGGGACTCATCACTTACAGAGAAACGAACTTGCTTTATGACCCTGAGGAATCAGCCTCGTCAAACCAGCAGAGGGTGGCCAGTGTGGTTTCCCATGAACTTGTGCATCAGGTATAGAATCTTGGTATCAAATTAGCTTGTTTTTAAAAGTGGCTTAAGACCATAGGAATAATTGAAATGAATAATAACAAATAAAATCCAGCCAATCAAATAATTCTGCCTGACAGTCTTTCTTAGTGCTAGTAAATATTTTACCCTAAAAACCTTTTAAGACACATTGTTTTGCCTTTACTAAATACACAGGGGACCTCACTCTGACTTTACATAGGCCCAGTAATACCTAAATAAAGACAATAAACCAAAGAGAATTCAAGATCACTTAAAAATCAGGAGAAATAGGGGAAAAAAGCAGGAAATAAATGCTAATTACGTACAGCGTCTGCCACTTCTGTGTCAAATGACAGCATTTACGTGGACAAATAAATGTATCGCTAACTTCTAGGCCTCTCTACCACAAGCATAATAACTTAACTATCTCTTTCTTGCTTATAATTTCAGTGGTTTGGAAATACTGTGACCATGGACTGGTGGGAAGACTTGTGGCTAAATGAAGGATTTGCTTCCTTCTTTGAGTTCCTGGGAGTAAACCAAGCAGAAAACGAGTGGCAAATGGTGAGCCCGAAACACATAAGCTCTCAATGTCTGTTGGCCTCATGCAAGGCGACTGAAACGGTTACACCACGACAGTGTCCCCGAGTCAGGGGCCTGGTGCAGTGGGGAACTGGGAATTCCCTTGTCAGTCTGGAGTGAAGTCAGTTTGTTCCACTCAACTATACCTTGCTGAGGGCCAATGTCCAGGCCTTGGAGGGCAATTGACCACCCCCATCTGAGGATGTTCTCGATAGAGACCCTCAATAACATGTGTCAAAGCAGAAAAACAAAATAGTGAGCTTAGACAACACAGCTCTGTATTCAAGTGTCTGCAGTGTTAATCCTTTGAAAAATCTAAGCCTAATTTTGCAAAGTCCTTACCTTTACATAGGTTGCTGAAACAGTGTGATAAAGAGATAAGAGTATAAACTCAGTGTTATAGGGGATGTGACCTTGAGCAAGTGACATATCCTGAGTCAGTTCTCTCTTCTGTGAAAGAAGAACATTGTTCTTTATGTTGTAAGCTTAAATCTCCTGAAAATACATGTAATTACCATTATCCTACCTCATGTCCCTGAGGGGCCTGGAACAAAGGCATCAATGAACCCTAAAAATATTTTTTTTCTGAAAAGCTAAATCTGTTTTTATCGATATTTAGATGGTGTGGATACTCTTCATCTGTTTGTATATAGGAAAGTCTAAGCGTGTAGATGCGTAAAAGTAGCGAATTACAGGTTGTGTACTGTAGAGACTACTGCCCTCTACTGGAAAAATAAAGACACGACCTTAAATGCCTGAAGCCCTTGGCCGTTTCCATAACCTACTTTTAAAAGTGAGAAAGTTAATTTGCAACAATTCCTGCTTTAACACTTTAATCTACATCAGAGTTTTTCAGCCATGGAACCATTGCCATTTTGGGCCAGATAATTTGGGAGTGGTTGACAATTGTGGGGGTTGTCCTGTGTATAGTACGACATTCAGGAGCATGTCTGGCCCATATATGCTAGAGGCAAGTAACCCTCCCTCGCCAGTTGTAAAACCAAAATTGTGTCCACATATTTCCAGATGTCTGCTGGGGGACAAAATTTTCCCTGGTTGAGAACCACTCATATATGTTGAAAATTGTTGATTTTGTAATTTGTTAAAATTAAACTATATAAATGAAAAAGTATATTGTCCTTTATTTTCTATAAAGTAACCTAAGTCCCCTCTTATTATAAGATATTATAAGAAATTATAATATTTTAATAGTATAATTATTATAATTAATAATATAAGAAATTTAACATTTTAATATTCCAATTCAGTATTTCAAAACACCAATTAAATTTCAAAAGAATTTAGTATGCAGTTTTTTTTTTAAGATTTATATATTTATTTGAGAGAGAGAGCAGTGGGGAGGGGCAGAGAGAGAGAGAATCTCAAACCGACTCCCTGCTGAGCACAGAGCCCAACACAGGGCTCGATTCCATGACCCTGAGATCATGACCTGAGCTGAAATCGAGAGAAGGATGCTTAACTGACTGAGCCACCCAGGAATCCCTAGTGTGCAGTTCTTAAATGAAATTTAATCACATAGTCCAATCCATCCACCCATCCATCCATCCATCCATCCATCCATCTATCCATTCATTTTTTATCCATTCATTCAGTCTTCTGTGTTCAGTGAACACTACAGAAGATCCAAAATGGAATAAAACATACTTCTTGCCCACAAGAAGTTGCCAAGTAAGGGTCTGGTGGGTGGAGGGGAAGAGATAAATATAGACAGATTGTAAGAGAGCCTGGTAAGCACCACAACAGTGGAGCCTCATTTCACAGATGAAAAAGCCAATGCCCAGAAAGGAAATATAACTTTCCAATCTCACACAGACAATTGGTAGCACAACCAAAACTAGAGTCAAGTTTCCTGACCCTGATAACTGAATTCATTCTACTTACTTAAGACTTTTAGGTGCGCAAAATTTAAAATCCAAGTCAAAATTACCTTGCTTGGCAGTTGTCCCTTGACAATAGTGCCTTGCCTATTATAAATGGAATTTGCAAAATTAGAAAATGTAAATGGGGAATATTTTTAATTAAGTAAAACCAATAAAACTTTTGTTTTTTTTATAGTGATTTAACAGAATGAGATTTCAGAATCTAATTGATTAAGAATCAAAATAATAATAGCAGCTAATGTGCTAGGTTTCACTCTGCCAGGTACTAGGCCAACTGCATACCATGCATTATCATTGAATTCTCTAATAATTCCAAAAAGAATAGGCCATTATTATCCCTATTTGATGGGTTAGGGAGCTTAAATGTACATCTAGAAAATGGAAAAATGAGCTATGAACCATAAGAATCTGACTATAGGGCTAGATGTCTCAACCACTCTATTTTGCTGAGAAAACATAGGATTGGAATAAGAAGATGATTATTAGAATAAATAAAATGAATATTTTCTTTGATTAGTTATGAATCATCCAAATTCAAATGATTAGTTGACCAAAAAAAAAAAAAAATCCCAAACATCAATTTTTGATCAACATGCATCCTCACTTAATTCTGAGAACAGATCTGTGAGGTGATATCATTTCCAGTGCACAGATATGGAAATAGGACTTGAAAAGTTTGGCACGTGCCTGAAAGTCATGCAGAAGTAGCAGAAAGAGCATTCACGGATGCTTGTGTCTTCTTGGCCCGTCATTTAGGGGTGAAGTCAAAGGAATTACAATAGAAGAAGGGAATGGAATCAGTATAGATCAATCAGTGCAAAATCTGATTGATTTGAACACCTAACCCTTGTCTTAAGTAATTTGCATCATTTATATTTATCTTCCCCCAAGTGATACATGAATGATATTTTGAAATATGAACCAGTATAAAGGAAGTGCTATCTTTTTTGGGTTTGTTCTGTCATTTCAGAGAGACCAGATATTACTTGAAGATGTGTTACCCGTACAAGAGGATGATTCTTTGATGTCTTCACACCCAATTGTTGTCACTGTGACAACTCCTGCTGAAATAACATCTGTTTTTGATGGAATATCCTATAGCAAGGTAGGGAAAATATAACATTGTTGTGAACACCTTCTTGTTTAGTGACTTTTAGAAAACGCTAAAAATGGAAGGAATGGTGAGACAATGGTAATGGGCTTCAGGAAACAGTGTAGGGCTTTTTCTGGGTGCTGAATATTCAATAGTTTGTACTTTTCAGTCAAAGCGGATCAACGCTGGTCATTGTCATAGGACTTTGAATCAGATTTTAAAAAATCTCTCTTTTCACCTTTGTTTATAGCCTCTCTCATTCTAACTGAACGTTTATTCTTCAAGCTTCAAATTTAAAGTTATTTGATTTGATTTTTTAAAAGACAGCAAATCTTCTTTTTTCTGCTTTGTGGTCTTTGATGCCATGTATGTGGACACCATTTCTAATAGAATCCTTTAGTGCAGCCAGGAAGAACTTAGATCCAACTCGGTTTGAAGGAATGACTTTTATCCATTTTCTGTAAGATAGAAAGCTGACTTTATGAGCATGTTGTAGATGGGGCATTTTTATCCGTTAACCTGGTCTGCAAAGCTTCTGTAACTACAGTGTCCCATTTTCTCCCACAGCGTTTGCTGTAACTCCTGCAAACACACTCGTGCCTGCGTGCGGCCTAATCTAGTCCTTTCCCTTTGGCTGCTCATGGCTTACCCACTATGCTAAGTTGCTCAAAAGCCACTGCCAAGGAATACATGTTGTTATTCTGGATAATACCTAAAGTTTTATTTAAAACAAACTATTATATTTGTTAAAATGAATGCTTGAGTGGAAAAAGCCCTCCCTATTATTACTGCTTCAGAGTTACAGCATCATATTTTTGGCTTTTCCTGTCCTTATTCCCATGGCATCTTTTTAGGCTTCCTTTATTCATTTTTCTTTCACATTGCCCATGATTCTTTTCTCTTTCTGTTAAAATGGACATTTCTAATCCACTTACAGTATGTTCTAATAACTCACATGGAGACTCTTATATTATTCAAATCAGTTTCTTTCTGAGTCCTAGATATTCCATGGGCTTAAGATATTTGGTCAGAAACAAATAAATGTTCTAAGCTTTTAGCCTTCTACTAGGTACAAAAATAATTTATACTTAAATGACAGTAAAAATTGCTAACTTATCGGGGAGGCACATGTTTTTCTAGCAAGTTACTTGAAAATTGACTTAAAAATATATAAATAGTGAATTTTAGTATTAATCTTATAGCATGTGCAAAGAAAGTAGAAAGCAGAGGGATTCATCAGATTTTTCAGATAAAATAAAACCAAATGAGATAAACTACTTTTGAAGAGGATTTTATGTCTAAATGATATTATCTAACTCTATTAAACTATTTGACCAGATAATTCTTCAACTTTCTATTTCCACTAAATGTAATCTTTTTAAAGTATTGAAATATACATTAAGAAGTAAGCAGAATTTTATCGTGGAATTACTTTGCTTATTCACTGAAAAATAGTTTTCTAAAAGTATTTCTACCCTCTCTTTCATTAGAAAAGCCCCATCTGCTGTTCATTTGGTGAAGTGCAATAATTATTTAAGTCCCAAGTCACTGAAATGATGGCCACTTTATCAATTTCTCTTTACCTTTTAGTTATTTTAGAAGCGTAGATACAGGGGCTGTGCCAAATGACATTTTTACCCTAAAACTATAGAGCTATGGCCAAGTAATTTAGTGGGGTAATCTTGAAGGCATGATCTCACAAATACAATATTGAAATACTGGTCACAACAGTGATCGCCGGTGTTTGTTTCCTGCCTATCCTTTACTAGTTCAATTTCTCATTCTTTTCCATCATAGGGAGCGTCCATTCTGAGGATGCTTGAAGACTGGATAACACCAGAGAAATTTCAAAAAGGATGTCAGGTATGATTTCTTACTTTTAATAATATTAAGCATAAGCTACACTGATCTGTGTACACTTTCTTTTTCTCTCCTTATTCAGGGATAGTTTAAAGAGTAAAACATAAAAACGTGACTTCACAGACAGCTAAGGGCCTACACCGTATCTGGAATTACCATTAAGCAGAAATTTCATGGAGAAGTTGAATGGACTCCGTAGTTATTTTGGATACCCTTATATGTGTATTAGCTCAGTCTGCCATGATAAATACTGTCGGCTGGGTCATTTAAACAACAGAAATGTATTTTCTCACAGTTCTGGGGGCTGCGGAGTCTATGACCATGCCACCGCAGATTCGTGTGTGGAGAGGGCTGTCTCTCTGGCTTGCTGCTGGCTGCCTCTTCTCTGTGCCTGGTGGGGCAGAGCAAGAGCTTTCTGGTGCCTCTTATCGGACAGACATTGATTTCCTGCGAGGGTCCCCCCCTCATGACTTCATCTAAACCAGAGGCCTCATCTGCAAAGGCCATCACATTGGAGATTAGAGCTTCAATGTCTGAATTTCAGGAATGCAATTCAGTCCATAGCAACATGATATAAAAGTTTAAACATATCTATAAAAGTCTTCCCGGGGCGCCTGGGTGGCACAGTGGTTAAGCGTCTGCCTTCGGCTCAGGGTGTGATCCCAGCGTTCTGGGATCGAGCCCCACATCAGGCTCTTCTGCTATGAGCCTGCTTCTTCCTCTCCCACTCCCCCTGCTTGTGTTCCCTCTCTCGCTGGCTGTCTCTATCTCTGTTGAATAAATAAATAAAATCTTTAAAAAAAAAAAGTCTTCCCTTACAGTTTGTAAAAGGACTTTTTCCTTTTTAGTAGATTTAAAAAAACGGCAAACATACACATTCCTATTATGATGGAGTCAATGAATAAAGAGGGCCTGCTTCCTTTTGGAAACAGAAATGGTAATTTTCAAAAGCATTTCACACATCCCACTTAAGCTTATGACTCCAGGGGATATTTCAGTTTCATTTTTATTTTTCTAGCAAAACCTAAGCCTCAGTCTCAGGGTTTTATATTGTGAATGTTGCTACAATCTGTCCCTGCAACTGTTCTGTCTGCAGGTTGGCCCCACTGCAGCCTAGAGATGGAATTGTCTTCCTACTTTTGCCCTTTCCTCTCCTTCCTCCCTTCTGCGATACCCCAGGTAGTTCAGCAGAGCAGTGGTGATGATGCCTGGTCCAGAAAGCAGAAAACAGGTCAGAGCAGCTCCCTGCCACCTTTTCTAAAGAGGACCAGCACTTCCTTTGGATGAGATTCCCCAGGACAAAGCCTGCTCCCCATTCCTTCAGCTCTCACAACCACCAAGTCTTCTCATGTGGCATCCGGCACTCTCTATGCTCCCCCAAAAGGAAACAGTCCCCTCCATCCAATGCTAAAATTTCTGGGTGACCAATAAAGTAAGAAATAAGACCAGGACTTGGGAAATAATCAGGAAGTACATCAGTACATTTTACTGCTTTTGTCCATTAATAAAATACACTGTGTGGACTCTGGTGGAAAGGGAAAAGCTATGTGCTTGTTCTTATGTGCACATTAGAACATTCTGTAACTTTTCTGTCAGCTTCAAACTCGCATTTCATCATATCTTCTCTCACTGAGCCCCTTCGGTGAGGAACTCTGTGTTCTATATCTCTGCATATACTCCCGTACCTAGTAGAGTCCATTACACATGTTAGGGCAAGCCAAAAAATGCTTCTTGAGTGAATGAATGGTCTATAATAAATAGCATAAAATACAGAAAGAAACAAAAACAATTCTTTTTTTTAAAAAATCTGTTAAAATTCCATTTGCATAGTTTTCATCCTAAATTAAACTGATCAGTAACACATTCTTGGAATCTTCAAAGCTGACTTCAGATTAAATGATTTTTATAGTAACTTCTAGAAATGTACCAAAAGAGTCTTTAAAAGTGCATAGCTATTCGAATAATTCAGAAATACTCTTGTATTTCCTTTAGCCCATTATCTATGGTATAATTAATTTAAAAGCCAGTTTTGTCTAAAACTAATATTTATCAAGTGAAAACTGTCTTCCTCCACCCTGTGACTATAGATGGAGCTAGAAAATTAACTAGAATGAATAGATTTTAATTATTTCATGCCATCATATTGTTGTGGAATAAATTTACCAAAAAAAACCCCCACTAAAACATTCACTTTTTCCCTATAATCTTCAAACACTAGCTCATATCTGAAAATAATATATGATCAGTATAGGCCACACTCAATACCTCTCAAACCAATTGGAACTTTCTTTCATTCAAGTATCCGAATAGTATC
Source organism: Ailuropoda melanoleuca (assembly GCF_002007445.2). NCBI lineage: Eukaryota > Metazoa > Chordata > Mammalia > Carnivora > Ursidae > Ailuropoda > Ailuropoda melanoleuca. The sequence continues at coordinate 21,671,936 of NC_048228.1, read as the reverse complement.
TCTCCTTGAGTTATCATGCTATGATTGCTGTCCCTGAATCCCACACCCTGATACCATTCAGAATTTTACCTTTGCAAATGCTAATTCTATCCAAAGTGACTCTTCATGAGCTAACCTGGTGTGGCATGAAATCTGGGGATGGCCAGCTGTCTGTTCTCTTTCATGCTCATTACCTTCTTCCAAACTCCATCTCAGACATCAAAGCAGGTGCAAAGTGCGGAGAAACAAGGCCAAAACCATCACCTAGAAAATCTTTAAGGCTGTGCTTGTGCATAAAAAATCATAATAGATAATGGGGTGTTCGTAACAGTACGTGGTCATGAAATCAAGCTGAGAAATATATCCATCCTTTCTTTTTCTCCTAGTATCAGAAGGATAGGACAGGAATGATAGGACAGGAATGGCTCAGCTGAACATGGTCTTTCCCTTCCTGGGATACTAGTAACAGAAGCAGGGCTCCTTTCCTTTTGTGCTTACCACACCAATATCAACTAATGAGGGACTATTATTGGGGGACCTAGGTCACCATAAAATTTTGAGTGGAATGACTGCATTGTGATTATTCAGGGTGAAGAAAGGAATTTCTTAATATAGACAATTCAGAAGTGCACTCATCTAGACAAAATAAAATTGATGTCTTTTAATATACTGTTTATATAAATGTCCATGTAGCCTGTAGTTCAGGAGAAGCAAGATACTGTAGTTTAAAAAGCAATAATAATAACACCACCACTGAAACCTGCACAAGCTGGTCCAGGAGTCAGAATTCTTTCAAGGTTACCACAGGAAACTCTCTTCACCTCTCTAGGCACCAGTTTCCTACAACCCTAAAAATGTGAGAGTTGTGTTAGATAATATTTAAAATCCCTTCTAGCTCCAAGATTGCATGTTCTAAGCTCAAAGCATTGTGAGTATGCATGTAAATTCCACATTAATTTCAAGATGTTACTACTCACTAGAAAGTGTCATTAGCAGGTAGCTATGGTTTTAATTGATTATTACTATTCCAAGTATCCCATTATTTTATTTAGAATGAATGACTTGTGCAAAGCTCTGGAACAAATACATAAAATTGAATATCCAGTATGTGCCTTTCATGTCTTCTCCCTTCCTCTGCCTGCCCTCCAGTGGTAGTGCTGAGCAGTGAACTCATGAAAAGAACAAATACGAAGGCAGCATTCCCAAACCGCTCTCAACCCTCGTCCAGGCTTCTTGGAGCAGTACGGCTAATATCATTTTACCTCTCTGTGCCTGAAAAGAAAGGAATTTAGAAGATAATGTGACTTAGGCACAGTGCCTCCTGAAAATTATAGCAACTTAGAGTGAAAATGTCAAGTGCAAAGTCAACCACTGGTTAGTTTCTTTGAAGTTCAAGGAACACTTAAGAAGCTTCCATTTCTATCAAAGATGTCCATATTTTAAGTGGGACAATTCTTGACAGCAACAAAGGCATGATATGGCAGGAACTTGGGATGGTTTCCTGGAGAACCACAACTATGAGAGTAGGAGAAAACTGGGAATTTTCTTTAGGGACACACCACATTATATCTGAAAACTCATATACAGAGATTTTGTGAACAGGATTGCCAAAAAGAGAGCTTTCTAGTTTAAAAATTCATATTTTAAAAGTAATTGAAGAGTGAAGACACTCTTTAAAGAGAATAATATCCCCAATTTATCCATGACCATCATCATCATTCCTATTATTCAAAACATCATATATCCTTTTCTTTTAGCAGGGGTCTTCTAACTGCTACCTGCTAGCCAAATCTGGCCCACCACCCATTTCTGTAAGGTCTGCAAACAAAATCATGTTTACAATTTTGAATGGTTGAAAATTCAAAAGAAGACTATTTCATGACATGTGCAAGTTAAATGAAATTCAAATATCAGAGTGCATAAATAATGTATCGGAAGACAGACATGGTCATTCATTTACATATTATCTATGGATGTTTTTGTGCTACAGAGGCAGAGTTGAGTAGATACAAGACACTGTATAGCCCCTAAAACTTAAAATCTTTACGATATAGCTTTCTACGGAAAAAGTTTGCTGAGCCCTGGATTAGAGCCAAGCTCACCTCTTTGAGGCATGTTGCCTCAATCACTCATGTGTGATGGGCTCATCTAGTGTCTGAAATGAGAAAACACCCCTGTGAATGACGGTAGGGGATGTACCCAGTGGTGACAGGTTAACACCACCAAGTGAAGATCATAAAATTACCGATCTCTCTTCATATTGGATCACAAATGTTGTGGACTGTTGACTGTTTGCTGAACACTTGACTGCCCGTAAGTATCTTAAATTTCTTGTCCTGAAGAAATTAAACTTTTCCTCTCCTGTCCACAATTCCATTAGACTATTAAAAAGAACAAGCTATATCATTAATAAGGAAAAATATTTGTGCTTTACAAATAAATTATTTGTACCCTGTTTTTATAGGTTACAAAATGTTTTGCATACAATGTATCGTTTTATTTTATTCTAGGTACGCTCGCCATATTATACATTAGAATGAGATATGTCTATGGGCTCACCTTATGTAGAAGTATGGGAAAAGCATACATTGACTTCTTTTTTAAAAAATCTCTAAAGTTTATTTGAGAGACAGAGAAAGACAGAGAGCATAGAGGGAGAGGGAGAGGGAGAAGCAGACTCCCCGCTGAGCAGGGAGCCCAACACTGGGCTCGATCCCAGGACCCTGAGATCATGATCTGAGCTGAAGGCAGACGCTTAACTGACTGAGCTACCCAGGTGCCCCCATACATTGACTTCTAAAATACTCATTCTCTTTCACGTACAGATTTACTTGGAAAAATACAAATTCAAGAATGCAAAAACTGAAGATTTTTGGGGGGCACTTGAAGAGGTAAGGAGTATGTCCCCAAGTATTTCTTTGTCTGATTAACAAATGATTTATCAATCATTTCTTTATCTGACTATTCTGTCCTTTTATTCATCTAATTTGTTAATTATTCCTCATGTTTTTTAAATATCAGGCAAGTAATCTACGAGTGAAAGAGGTAATGGATACGTGGACCACACAGATGGGTTATCCTGTACTTGATGTGAAAGATATGAGGAACATCACACAGAAACGCTTTCTGTTGGACTCAAGAGCAAATCCTTCTGAGCCACATTCACCTCTTGGGTAAGGATCTATAATGCATTTCAAAAGAAAAGCAGAAATTTGATGGAAATGTTGGCCATTTGCTTGGATCTTGCTCTTCAGTACATGATTGATGGGTGATAGTATAAAAGCACAGTGTGTTTGGGGAAACAAAAGCATTCAAAGAGAGCTCCATGGTCTCCAGATTCAAAATGGAGGACTGAGCACATGTGTCCAAGTCCTGTTCTTCCCAGAAATGACTGAGTAAAGGAGCAGAAGTGCTGAAAGAAATGAACTCATAAAGGAAAGAAAATAAAGAGGAGGGGCCATATACATGATAGAATTCTAGAAGACAAGCCAGAAGGAAAACTATTGGTAGAAACCAAACTAAGGAAGATGCAGCCAGATAAAAAGGGACTTGTGGTAGAGGTGGAAATATCTTCCCTATCCCTAGGCAGGCCCTGGGCTCACTGTCCGCATGAAGAGTGGAGTGCACGCGTGAGAAGTGAGGCCGAAAATAGGGCGATTAATTTGAGGTCTAGACTCAGAACAATTGTGGCAGTCAAACACACCCCCATTCCATTTTCCCTTCAGCTGTTGCTATCCTTTCCTCTGTTCAGAGCTCTCAGAAGTCTGCCCGAAGTCTGGCAATGACCCAAGGCAAAAATCCAAAGGCTCTTCCCTCGCCCCCAAATAAATTGACTAAAACAGTGGAGGAAAGCTAAGGATTTGGTTAGGATGCCCAGAGTAAAGCTTTGCTCCTTACGGCACCTGCGGGAAGAATGGGCTAGAGCTGCCAGCTGTCCTTATACATACGCAGAGCTCCCAGTCGGACTTCCTGAGAAAGAGCCTTTTCAAAAATACACCTCCCCTCTCAACAGCAGAGGGATTACATACAAGGTACCAAGAATAGTTAATTTAGCCCTTCTTTCTGAAATATAGGTGGACCACTAAAATCACATGACACATAAAAAAAAATCTAAAAGCAAAGGAGGTAAAATCCCACTTGAACAAAAACCTGTCTCTATAAGAAACATAACCGGGGAAATAGAAAATAAATTTATGAAATACGTTTGGAGATCAAAGAAGCTATTAACACCCATTTTCTAAGAGCAGAATGTCTTTGAAAAAACAAACTTAGAATATAGAATTGCTCTGGCAGATTAAATTTTTGATTGTCAAAGAATTTAATCGACCAAGTAGAAATAAATTTGGGGAACTGTCTCAAGTTATAGGGCGAACACACAGAACCCACAAATACGAAAGAGAAGACAAATACGCAATGACCAGTACCCAACTAACAGATGTCTCTCAAAAAAGAAAACAGAGAAACTTGAGGGGCAAATCATATCAAAGAAATAATAAAGGACACAGGGATTCTGATTAAAAAGTCCCATTGATTACGCATTACAAAAAAGGAAAAGTATATATATATATATATACCTAGCTACATCCTCATGAATGGAACAATCATCTAAAATGGTTGAAGCAAAAAATATTTTCAGCCTCCAATTCTCTACCCAAACTAAACCAAATGTAAAAGCACAACAATGGCATTTTCACACATGGAGCCCCAGAAAATGCTTTCCACACAGCACTTCTTAGAAAGTTACTAGGGGAGGAAGAAGAGAAAAACTATAGATAAATCAAAAAAAAAGAAGAAGACATGGATCCAGGAAATAATGCATCCAACCAAGGAAAACCATGAGAGGGAATGCTGGCCATTAGTGAGCCAGGGGGCTCACAGTGCCATGCCTGAGGGCCGGATGACTGGGCTCAGGTAGGTGATTGCCAGGAAAAAGCAAGTTCGGTTGAGAGAATGAAAAAACCTGAAGAGCTGGTGAAGGCCCATCAGTTAAGTCAACTATAAAGAATAAAACTAGAGAAACCAAATCAAGGCTGTATATAAAAATTGCAGTCCAAAAATATAAACCAGGTAGAATAATTTTATGCCATTGATAAATACAAGGAAAAGGAGTCCACTTGACCCTTATGTTTGGGTGTCAGGGTAAATTTTAAAGACTTAGGGGACCACGAAATCAGCCTATAGAGAAGGAAACATAACTCCAACACACTTCTTGGCCAAAAATATGTGTACAACAGTATGATTTCATAGATGTTACTTATTGGCTTTTAACTTTTATAATCAGGGATGAATAATAAAAATAATGAAAATTTTGTTACAGTGGCAGAGAAGATAGGAAATATAAGCAGAAGAAAAAAAGCTGATAGAAGAAAGGAGTTGGAAGAGGGAGGAGAGGTGGAAGGAAGTGGTGGGTACTAAGTCAGCCGTGTGCTGCTGCTGACGCTAATTCCAACTCAGCCATCATGCTGGTAGCCTGAAATCCATCAGGTGGTGGTTCGTGGAAACCAGCAAACACTGGATTCGGTTCCCCCACTCCCCAAGGGCCAGTTCTTATGTATTTACCAGCACTCCATAGGCTATCCTACGGTTTCTCCTCGCTGGAAAATAGGGGTAAAATCTCCTGTTTTACAGTAGGAGAGAGTAGCAATACTAAAATGTATGAGACAGGAAATGACAGTTTGAGTACATTATTGAAAGGAACAATTACAACCTACAGAAATCTAATAATAATTTTACTTTCTTAAATTTTGACTGTTAATGGGGGAATGGAAGATAAATTAGTATAAGTAAACTAAATCACCCCGTCTGATGGATGAGTAAACAAATACTATCTGGAAAAAAAAAAAGAGCTATTTAGAGTTACACATTTAGACATAGGGAGAATTAAGTCCATAAGTATTTTTTAAAAGAGGATGCTTCCAAGAGAAGGGCTGTCCTGGGGGAAGGGTGGAAAAGGAGAGACTGGCTTTTCAATAGCAGTTTTTCTAGTTTTTGAGAGGATGTTTCTATTTATAAATTGTACAAATGAAATTCTCCTGAATATTTAAACAGCAATTATAAACTCGATCACTCAAATTTTCTTGCTAATATCATTTGTAAGAAACTTCTGAACATCATTACTTAAAATTTTATTAAACCCCATTTGTAATTTTGAAATAAAAACAGCTAAAGACACAGATTTATAAACTGAATTTTAAAAACTTCCTATATGTTTTTATGAATCTGTCAAATTAAAATTCATAGATTATATCAAATTTCTTGGGCATTTTCAGCATAGTGAGAACCAAATCTTTAACTTTACAAACTCAGACTTTTCTAGACATTTTAGCATGACTACTGAGTTAAGGTATCCTAAGAATTTCAGTTAAAATTATAAATACAATGTCATTTCCCTCTAATTTGCCAGACTTTTTTCCCTTTTTAAAATTTAAATTCAATTAGCCAACATATAGCACATCATTAGCTTTTGGTGTCACGTTCAATGATTCATTAGTAGCATAATTAATTTGCCAGATTTTTGAAAACGTTTCAAATATTGTAAAAGCTAATTGCTTTTTTGCAACACAGCCCGTGATTTCACACCAATCACACTTGTGTGAATACAGCTTGTACAGAAAGTCTTAACACTACATCCATTTCTGTATGACTAGTTATTTTTGTATACATTTCTGGGGTGCCAACTGCTGCCAACAGAAGAGAAGGAAATCAGGATCTCAGGACCCCTCGTATGGGGCTGGCCACGAAAACCTGGGCATAGCACTTTGGGGGTATCATCTCAGCCCCCCATGACCCAGATGAGCCCCTGCCTAGACAGGATCCTGGCTAAATGGGAACAGCATAGTGTGTGCGGCACTGGTCACCTGGACAATGTTCCAATTTCACTCTTGCCAATTTTTTTCCAGTTTCCTTGAGAAATAACTGACAAGCGTCATGTATAAAGTTAAGACGTACAACATGACGGTTTGATTTACGTATATTGTGAAACGATTCCCACAATAGGTTCAACTAACACCCATCACCCATACCAATTTTGATGGTCTCTTCTTTCAACTTCTGAATACTTGGTTTGGTGGAGAGACTTTTGCACCCACTGCCACTTCCGGTGATCTCTAATATCCACTGCCCGATTTCCACTGAAAAGGCCCTTTGCCCTCTTTATCTCCTTTTTAATAGTCTCACTGATCTTACTGTATGGTTAATTATATATAAATCATCACAAGATAGTTATTTGGTAGCAATTAAGATAACACGAGGAAGGAAAATTGTAAGGTGTGACAAAGGTGTCCCAGAAAAACTATAGGCTGGTTCTTTTATAGTTACTGTTTTATGGTTTGGCCAAATTTAATACTGCAGGAGCCTTTAGATATTAAAACTTAAAAATATTTCTCTCTTGTGAAACAAGCTTTCACTGGGGAGTTTCACAGTGATTACACTCTCCTGTCATATGTGCCCACTGATACACTGAGCCTGAATTAACAGGCGGGTCAGGGGTGCGCCTGAGGAGGGAGGGCCCCGGGAGACTTTCTTCCTTGAAGAAGTGAGATGTAAGCTGAGTAGATTGCTATGAGGGGATGACTGTGGGGGTGTTCAAAACAGAAACTACATGTATGAAGTCTCCAGAGGTTAAAAAGCGGCATTACCCATATAATATGCAACAGTCACTGAGCTTTGACTAAGTAGCTGGCACACTTGAAGCACTTTAGAGCGCTTTATCATAACAGGTGGGGAACTGGAGAAATAACCGAAAATGATGAAATAACTTATTCAAGGTTACACAGAGTGTAAGTGATGGCACTTTGCTTTGAACACAGACAGTCTGGCTCCAAGAAGCTGAACAGCAGAGAGGCACTGGGCCCAGCGGTGAGAGAGGAAGGCAGGGGCCAGGCATGCACACCATGCCCACGATTTTGAACAACAGTGTGCAAATTCAAGGCCTTCAAAGAGAGAGAATTGGCAGGCTCACCTTTACCTTTTTCAAAGTTCCCCTCTGGCTGCATCACAGAGAGTAGGCCAGAGTGGGGCAAGAGTGGGAGTGGGGGGGCAGTTAGTATGAAAACTGTAGTGAGTGACTCACATGCTAGATGAGGCTGAGGACAGGGTCCTGCACGAGGAGAGTGGCCGTGAGCCGGAGGGCTGTGGCAGGTGTTCCAAAGATGGGGTTGAGCTAAATTTCTCACTAAAGAACAAACGATATGCAGGGAACTGCATTGGATGACTTTGTAGATAACCATCTCATTTTAGAATATTGTTATCTCGTTCTATAGTGGTCATAGCCAAATTTCTACAGAACTGAAAGGTCTTTAGAGACCCACTTATCATAGGTACTCTATACAGTGAGTAACACAACCTGTTTCCCGGCTTTCGATTCAGGGCTTTGAAAATTAAGTCACACTGATAGCACACTTAGGTGTTTCCGACGATCAAATTGCCAAAATTCGAATTGCACTTCCTGTCCAAAGTATCAGAGAATGAAGAGCACTCAGAATTATTAAAGTAGCTACTTTGAAGATACTGGTTGGCACCTGAACTGGACGAACACCAAGAAAACCAGTGGTGCTCACCTTGCTGAGGCCCATGATCAGCCTTTTCTGGAAACATCAGACCCTCAGCTCTACCACAGTGAATGACACTCAGAGGACCTGGGAATCTTGCTGTATGCAAATTCTGAAAATTAATAGTTCATGCCACAACAAAGGAAATTTGAGTTCCTAGACCAACTGAGATCAGTCTGGGAGTGTCTGTATAGACTTCTTTATCTTCTCTTTAGTTTGGAAAGGAAAGATTATGATAGAAGAGCTTTGTTTTCACTCTTTCCTCTTCATAATATATGAATGAATTGAAACCTCGATCTGACTTAGGTGATAATTCAATTATAAAAATCCACATAATGATTTGTGCAATCATTCTGTTAATTATAAACTGTTTATTTTATAGCTACTGTTTTATGTTCTAGCAAATTAGATTGGCCATATTTAATACTGCTATTTAATAGCCTTTGGATATTAAAATTAAAAATATTTCTCTCCTGAGAAACAAACTTCCACTAGGAAAGCTTCATAGTAATTGTTCCCTTCTGTCATGTGTATCCACTGATTCGTTAAGCCAAAGTCATACCGAAAACTGTTTTTAAACTGGTGGGATTGCATTTTTTGAACTACTCCTTGGTTATGCAATCCTCTCCACACATATAAAAAAAATTATTACCCAGCAAATGAAATATATTATCAGGTCTTCACTTTTTAAGTTATAACAAATCTTTAAATTGTATTCATCGAGATTTAGAACATGGAACTATATTAACGTTTATACTTTTCTCTAGTATTTTCTTTAGATTTTACCTTCAGATACTGTTTTTATTTTATTTAGATTCATAAGTACATGATTTTTAGTGATCACTTACCAAAAAGTCAATCTACTTGCTCCATTTTTGTAAAAAAAAAAAAAAGTTATATATGCATAGGAAAACAAACCCAGAAAACGTGCTATCCTGTTGAGAACATTTGTTAAAAATCTATAGCAGTTCCTGAACAAATAAGAGAGAGAAAACATTACATCAAAAGTGATCCTTCATGATTTTTCACTTGATTGAAAACCTAGATCATAATATATGCCCTCCTGACCCCAGAAAGGAATTAGCCCTTTCTCCAGCCCTAGTGTTCACCTATTCTCTGTCCAGATCTAGTTGTGTCTGGTGGGAAATGTGGTTGATTAAGCTGTATTATAAACTCTGTGGCCCCCTCCCTCTTTTCACTCCTTAAATATTCCAAGATTAGGGAATTCTTACTGACCAGAAACTTTTTTACCATCTAAATGGCTCACATGTCTGTAAGTTATTGCTTTAACACTATCATCTCAACCATATCAGAAACAAACAAATTTCCTGTCTCCATCAGGTGGAATGGAATTCTCTATCAGGGACATGTCTTCGGCAGTCCACTTAATATAAACAGGGGGTAAAGGGAAGTAGGCGTTTAATTTTGGGGCAAAGTCCATTTTCTTTAGTGAAAATTAGGTTGACGATCTTTAATACTACCAGAGTTTGTTAGAGTGTTAGATACAAAAAAAGTGAATCATGCCTTTGAAAATGAAATCTGATCCTCCTAAATTTTAGGTAACATATAGAAGACTCTCATTCCATTTATGCAATTTCCGTTTCTTGACATTTTGTACTTAAATCTATTCTTTTACTCAGATTAGATTAGGTCCCGCAAGGGAGTCTAAAACTATAAAATTATATAGTCTTAACCCTCGATCCTTTTAGTTTTGTGATCTCCTCAGACTTCAGAGCAATGTTTTCACGTAACTTCGTAGTATATCTCATGTCCACTTCTAGGCACAGTGTAGTCCCAGAGACTGTGTTTTATGGAGGAATAGTCAAAATATGAAATCTGACTGTGCCCATAGGACACTTGTGTGCTCCATTCTGTCAGTCAGGTCGGCATTGGGGAAATGTAGAGAGGGGAAGAAATGTTCATTTATGTGGCAGCACCAAAACAGAACAGTGGAAGAGTGAAATATGTAGGTAGGATGTGACCTTTAAAAAGTGCTTGTTTATCTGTTGAGAAGCTGCAAGGCATCGCTGTTCGGTTGGCTTCCCTAAAAGCAGACCCTGAGGTGATGGTTCAAGTGAAAGCTACTCACCAGGAAGTGTTTCTAAGAAAGAATGGAAGGCGAGTGGGACAGGGGTAT
>NC_048228.1:21658965-21661057 GCF_002007445.2 Ailuropoda melanoleuca | reverse complement strand
TTTACCTTCAGATACTGTTTTTATTTTATTTAGATTCATAAGTACATGATTTTTAGTGATCACTTACCAAAAAGTCAATCTACTTGCTCCATTTTTGTAAAAAAAAAAAAAAAAAGTTATATATGCATAGGAAAACAAACCCAGAAAACGTGCTATCCTGTTGAGAACATTTGTTAAAAATCTATAGCAGTTCCTGAACAAATAAGAGAGAGAAAACATTACATCAAAAGTGATCCTTCATGATTTTTCACTTGATTGAAAACCTAGATCATAATATATGCCCTCCTGACCCCAGAAAGGAATTAGCCCTTTCTCCAGCCCTAGTGTTCACCTATTCTCTGTCCAGATCTAGTTGTGTCTGGTGGGAAATGTGGTTGATTAAGCTGTATTATAAACTCTGTGGCCCCCTCCCTCTTTTCACTCCTTAAATATTCCAAGATTAGGGAATTCTTACTGACCAGAAACTTTTTTACCATCTAAATGGCTCACATGTCTGTAAGTTATTGCTTTAACACTATCATCTCAACCATATCAGAAACAAACAAATTTCCTGTCTCCATCAGGTGGAATGGAATTCTCTATCAGGGACATGTCTTCGGCAGTCCACTTAATATAAACAGGGGGTAAAGGGAAGTAGGCGTTTAATTTTGGGGCAAAGTCCATTTTCTTTAGTGAAAATTAGGTTGACGATCTTTAATACTACCAGAGTTTGTTAGAGTGTTAGATACAAAAAAAGTGAATCATGCCTTTGAAAATGAAATCTGATCCTCCTAAATTTTAGGTAACATATAGAAGACTCTCATTCCATTTATGCAATTTCCGTTTCTTGACATTTTGTACTTAAATCTATTCTTTTACTCAGATTAGATTAGGTCCCGCAAGGGAGTCTAAAACTATAAAATTATATAGTCTTAACCCTCGATCCTTTTAGTTTTGTGATCTCCTCAGACTTCAGAGCAATGTTTTCACGTAACTTCGTAGTATATCTCATGTCCACTTCTAGGCACAGTGTAGTCCCAGAGACTGTGTTTTATGGAGGAATAGTCAAAATATGAAATCTGACTGTGCCCATAGGACACTTGTGTGCTCCATTCTGTCAGTCAGGTCGGCATTGGGGAAATGTAGAGAGGGGAAGAAATGTTCATTTATGTGGCAGCACCAAAACAGAACAGTGGAAGAGTGAAATATGTAGGTAGGATGTGACCTTTAAAAAGTGCTTGTTTATCTGTTGAGAAGCTGCAAGGCATCGCTGTTCGGTTGGCTTCCCTAAAAGCAGACCCTGAGGTGATGGTTCAAGTGAAAGCTACTCACCAGGAAGTGTTTCTAAGAAAGAATGGAAGGCGAGTGGGACAGGGGTATTACGAAGCAAAGTGCAATATTGAGCAGGTGTTATGGAGGGTAACTATCCAGCGGGGAGGCTCTGGAAACAGTGCTGTAGAGTGCTCCTGACCGATGGGGCAAGGAAGATTCTCATGCCCATCCGTCACTGGCTAAGGGCTGCATCCAAGAACATAAATTCCAAGGAACTCCTGGCTTTTCTTGCTCAGGCAGCTAGAGGGCAGTCCTCTGAGAGAGAGACCCAGGGGCTTGGCTGTTGGCAAGGAAAGCACATTGGGATATGGGGTGTACAAAAATGACAAAGAGATTCCAGGGGTAAGGGTGGAGTGCTGACAATGCTTGCAACATGGCCTAAGACAAATTTATCTATTGGTCCTATGGAACTTAGAGCCAAAAGCATTCCACAGCAATAAAATCCTCAAAGAAAGGTACTAACAACTCAATCCTATAAAACGTTTCAACTGTTTTACAACAAAGGATTACTTCTTTCGTGTAGATGGCAAAATGTATTGTCCCTGTGGGGCGCCTGGGTGGCTCAGTCGGTTGAGCCTCTGATTCTTGACTTTGGCTCGGGTCCTGATCTCAGGGTCCGGGGATCCAGACTGTGGCAGTCTCCCTGCTCCGCGTGGAGTCTGCTTGTCTTCCTCTCCCTCTGCCCCTCTCTCCACTCACGTGCACTCTCTCTCTTTCTGAAATAAATAAATAAATCTTAAAAAAGTAGCCTTTCTAAATTACTTAAATTTTATTTTATTTT
>NC_048228.1:21619244-21658683 GCF_002007445.2 Ailuropoda melanoleuca | reverse complement strand
TTTACCTTCAGATACTGTTTTTATTTTATTTAGATTCATAAGTACATGATTTTTAGTGATCACTTACCAAAAAGTCAATCTACTTGCTCCATTTTTGTAAAAAAAAAAAAAAGTTATATATGCATAGGAAAACAAACCCAGAAAACGTGCTATCCTGTTGAGAACATTTGTTAAAAATCTATAGCAGTTCCTGAACAAATAAGAGAGAGAAAACATTACATCAAAAGTGATCCTTCATGATTTTTCACTTGATTGAAAACCTAGATCATAATATATGCCCTCCTGACCCCAGAAAGGAATTAGCCCTTTCTCCAGCCCTAGTGTTCACCTATTCTCTGTCCAGATCTAGTTGTGTCTGGTGGGAAATGTGGTTGATTAAGCTGTATTATAAACTCTGTGGCCCCCTCCCTCTTTTCACTCCTTAAATATTCCAAGATTAGGGAATTCTTACTGACCAGAAACTTTTTTACCATCTAAATGGCTCACATGTCTGTAAGTTATTGCTTTAACACTATCATCTCAACCATATCAGAAACAAACAAATTTCCTGTCTCCATCAGGTGGAATGGAATTCTCTATCAGGGACATGTCTTCGGCAGTCCACTTAATATAAACAGGGGGTAAAGGGAAGTAGGCGTTTAATTTTGGGGCAAAGTCCATTTTCTTTAGTGAAAATTAGGTTGACGATCTTTAATACTACCAGAGTTTGTTAGAGTGTTAGATACAAAAAAAGTGAATCATGCCTTTGAAAATGAAATCTGATCCTCCTAAATTTTAGGTAACATATAGAAGACTCTCATTCCATTTATGCAATTTCCGTTTCTTGACATTTTGTACTTAAATCTATTCTTTTACTCAGATTAGATTAGGTCCCGCAAGGGAGTCTAAAACTATAAAATTATATAGTCTTAACCCTCGATCCTTTTAGTTTTGTGATCTCCTCAGACTTCAGAGCAATGTTTTCACGTAACTTCGTAGTATATCTCATGTCCACTTCTAGGCACAGTGTAGTCCCAGAGACTGTGTTTTATGGAGGAATAGTCAAAATATGAAATCTGACTGTGCCCATAGGACACTTGTGTGCTCCATTCTGTCAGTCAGGTCGGCATTGGGGAAATGTAGAGAGGGGAAGAAATGTTCATTTATGTGGCAGCACCAAAACAGAACAGTGGAAGAGTGAAATATGTAGGTAGGATGTGACCTTTAAAAAGTGCTTGTTTATCTGTTGAGAAGCTGCAAGGCATCGCTGTTCGGTTGGCTTCCCTAAAAGCAGACCCTGAGGTGATGGTTCAAGTGAAAGCTACTCACCAGGAAGTGTTTCTAAGAAAGAATGGAAGGCGAGTGGGACAGGGGTATTACGAAGCAAAGTGCAATATTGAGCAGGTGTTATGGAGGGTAACTATCCAGCGGGGAGGCTCTGGAAACAGTGCTGTAGAGTGCTCCTGACCGATGGGGCAAGGAAGATTCTCATGCCCATCCGTCACTGGCTAAGGGCTGCATCCAAGAACATAAATTCCAAGGAACTCCTGGCTTTTCTTGCTCAGGCAGCTAGAGGGCAGTCCTCTGAGAGAGAGACCCAGGGGCTTGGCTGTTGGCAAGGAAAGCACATTGGGATATGGGGTGTACAAAAATGACAAAGAGATTCCAGGGGTAAGGGTGGAGTACTGACAATGCTTGCAACATGGCCTAAGACAAATTTATCTATTGGTCCTATGGAACTTAGAGCCAAAAGCATTCCACAGCAATAAAATCCTCAAAGAAAGGTACTAACAACTCAATCCTATAAAACGTTTCAACTGTTTTACAACAAAGGATTACTTCTTTCGTGTAGATGGCAAAATGTATTGTCCCTGTGGGGCGCCTGGGTGGCTCAGTCGGTTGAGCCTCTGATTCTTGACTTTGGCTCGGGTCCTGATCTCAGGGTCCGGGGATCCAGACTGTGGCAGTCTCCCTGCTCCGCGTGGAGTCTGCTTGTCTTCCTCTCCCTCTGCCCCTCTCTCCACTCACGTGCACTCTCTCTCTTTCTGAAATAAATAAATAAATCTTAAAAAAGTAGCCTTTCTAAATTACTTAAATTTTATTTTATTTTATTTTTTTAAGATTTTATTTATTTATTCGACAGAGATAGAGACAGCCAGTGAGAGAGGGAACACAAGCAGGGGGAGTGGGAGAGGAAGAAGCAGGCTCATAGCAGAGGAGCCTGATGTGGGGCTCGATCCCATAACACCGGGATCACGCCCTGAGCCGAAGTCAAACGCTCAAACCGCTGTGCCACCCAGGCGCCCCTAAATTTTATTTTATCTTGAAAAGGAGAAATATCATTCTCCCCATTCTCTGTCAGGGACTTGACTGATCGCAGATGAAGAAAAACAAGGCAAACTTTGAGTTGGAACCTGAATCCAAACACAGATTCATCTTCTTCCTAGGTCTCTTGCATTTCCTGATTGATAGTACATGATATGAGAACAATCAAAGTAATTTAAGACCTCTTTTAGGAGATTTCCAGACTAAAATGTTAAGCATATATAGTACCAAATTACAAAGCTAACCTCCTCCCGTGCTCCCCAAGAAAATAACTAAGGAGCTAACAAGAACACTAAAAAAACACCCTGAAACATGCTTGTCTGATGATTTTTCCTTTGCAGCACACCTGATTCACATGATGCAAAAGAGGCGATATTGAAAGAACGTGAGAATCTTTAAGGGATGGATGGTGGTGGCATAATTTAAGTCTCAATATAATTTCTAAAATGTGTTATTCCCTGCATGGTGTTTTAAGATCGCCTTTTGAATTTGAAAAATGCTTTGTTTTCCTTGACAGAAACTAAGCATATTAGAATGTGTGCAAGTGTGTGTGTGAAAGATCAAGGTTACCATATAATGTATTGTATTTATGCAATATCTTTATTTCAAAGCCCCAAGGCATTTTATTGAAATCATCTTCCTGCTTAGCTAATTTGTTGATACAAAGGTCCAAATTTTAGAGATTTATAGAAATTGAAAGCAGTTTTATGGCCTATCTTCATCACCAAAGAGTGTTATATTAACTCTATCCTATACATTGCATGATCATTGATGAGGAAAACATGCTTGTCTATTGCTTTTTAAGTATTTTTATTTTGGAAATGTTTTTATTTTTTAGTAATAAAAGTTAAATTTTTCTTTTTAAAAAAACTTTAGTTACACATGGAATATTCCAGTTAAATGGACTGAAGATAATGTATCAAGTATTACATTCTACAACAGGTCAGAAACAGGAGGTAAATGTCATTAATTGATTTATTTCTTCTTTTCAATTAATGTGCCACATTGAACTAATATAAGTGTAAAGAAACAACAATAAAGCTGGAATTTATGATGTAAATTTCTGCTAAAAGGGAACTTTTAAGTAATTTATCAATGAATTCAAGCCCTTATCTACAATAATGAGAAATTGTCTACCTTGAGATTTTTTTTTAATGCTTTCCCATGACTGACACAAGAACAAATACCCATATCCAAAGAAGGGTCACACGCCCAACCATTTGATGATCAATGTGTAAGTTTTCTTTTTTTTCCCCCTTCCTCATTTCTTCCCTCCTTTCCTTCCTTCCTTCTTTCTTCCTTTACTTTTTTTTCCCTTTATATCAGAGAAGTAAGTCATGAAATTTCTTAAAAGGTTATGTGACAAGACTGGTTTCTTAAAATCTGTCATTAAATTAGATCTATCAGTTTTCCAATTCAGTATGGCATTAGAATCATTAATGACTCCAAATCATCTTTTCTAAGTTGTAAATTGTCACCAGTAGCTCAAGGCACTATCTATATCTATTTCCATCCATCCATCCATCCATCCATCTATCCATCCATCCATCTCCCTAAATGAATTACTTGGCATGTGCCTGTGTTAAAATTCAGCTGTGACTGCTCTGCTCACTTAAATCAACTGGAAATATATTTTTGTACTCTATCTCCCTTGGTTTATCTTTTCCTTTCTTGAAAAATTTTGTTATTTAAAAACAAGGAGGCCTTATCACATGTTCTCTCTTCCAGATCACTGCAAAAAAAATAATAAATAGGGTAGGTTTTAGCATACATCCCAGAAGACTCCTCCTTTTTATTCTTTTACCATTGCACTTGTTTTATGTTTCCAAATCATTTCTTTTCTAAGACAAATGATACTCTTCTTCACCCCACCCCATGCAAAGCTGGTTTCAGAAAAGCATTTGGCACACACTTTTCACCTGTGGCTTCTTAGGGATAAAAGTAAAGTAAATCATTTATCCTTTATTTACATATGCCTATTTGCTCCTGCAAAATATTCTAAAATATTAATTAGGTATGATTTCCCCTAGCAAGTAAATTTTTATCCTATATCCAGGAGGTTGATTCTTAAAATGGCTTTATTGAGATAAAATTCACGTATTATGTAATCACCCATTTAAAGTGTAGAATCCAGTGGTTGTTCTATTTGCAGATATGTGTTCCAACACCATAGTCAAATTTAAAGCATTTTAATCATCTCAAAAAGAAATTCAATATCCTTTAGCTATCAATCCTTCTGTCCTCTCATAACCCCAGCCCTAAGCAACTGCTAATCTACTTTCTGTTTGCATAGATTTGCCTATTTTGGTCATTTCATATAAACAGAATGATATGTGTAGTATTTTATGACTGGCTTCTTTCACTTAGAATAACATTTTCAAGGTTCATCCATGTCATATCAGTACTTCATTCCTTTTTATTGACAAATTATACTCATACCATATCGATACACCGCTTCCCATTCATCTATTTATCAGTTGATGGGCATTTGGATTATTTCTACTTTTTGGCTGTTAATACTGTTATAAACATTTGTGTACAAATTTTTCTGTAAATCCAGCAGTAGTTTTTTTTTTCACCTTTGGGGTTTTTTACTTTTATTATAAGTTCTTTGGTGTGTACATGTGTGTTTATTTTTACCATAAACCCTACCAGCTCTGCTATTCTCAAGGCAAGAGCCTGTTATGTTGCTTTGCTGCAAAACTTTCTCTTGATCGTTTATACTAACAATTACTTTGATTGTTATGGTCAACATTTCTCCCCAATTCTTCTAGAATTCCCAGATCAATGCCTTTTTATCTTACTCTTTTATATACGATTGTTGTTTTGAATAGTGAGTTCTATGTTTCGTGATCTGCCTTCTGACCGTTTTTTTACTCATAAGCATGTTTGCCAATGGAAAATGGAGAAGACAAAAAAAGACTTTTTAAAATGTGCAATACCACTGGGGCCCCTGGGTGGCTCAGTCAGTTAAGTGTCCAATTCTTGATTTTGGCTCAGGACATGATCTCAGGGTTGTGAGATTGAGCCCCATGTCAGGCTCCACGCCTAGAGTCTGCTTAAGATTCTCTCTCCCTCTCCCTCTGCCCCACTCCCCCTAAAAAAAATGTACAATACCAATGATAAAAGGTATAATGAGACTACCATTCCATTGGAAGGTTTTCAGTGAATTTGGTTTAACATATTACTGCATATTTTCCCCATTGGTTACCATCGGTTAACTGAGAGTTAGAGGAATCTTGGCAGCTGCTTGATATCCTGTTAGCAAATTTAAAAGCATGAATAATTCGTCTATGCTAACAGCATTTTCACGGAATGAGGTTTCCAAAAAAGTGAATTTTCTAGATAACTGAAGTTTACTCAAGTGTTTTATAAAATGGAGTCAGAGTTAACAATAAACATTTTTCTTATATGGATTATGTACTTATTAGAGAGAATATCTGAATAATAAATTTAATCCTTATCAATCAATCAAACAATTAAACAGTTCTTTCAAGTAAGTATTTACCAAGTGTTAACTTATGTGCCAGACACAGAGGCAGGCATGGAGATAATGCTGAGGGAAAAAATCCTTACCCTCTTGGCTCTTACTGTCTAGGGAAGGTGCAGACGAGTCAGCAGGCAAATAAATATGTGTCATGTGCCTGGTGCGGTAATAGCCAAGGGGGCTCGCTGAAGAAGCACCAGCCCAGATTTGGGGGTTCAGGAAAGGTTACTAAAGAAAAAGATGTCTAGGCTGAGAGCCAGGGGGTAAAGGTAGTGTTTAAATGGACGATAGGATTGACCAAGCGTAGATAAGAACTATACTCTAGAGAGAGAATGCTAGTAGAAAAGTGAGGGCAGCTGGAAGCTCTTCTAGCAACTGTATCCCTCTGTCTTTACATTGAACACATTTTTTTGGTTCTAGCTATTGACTTAGCTGTCTTTTCCCTCCCCATAGAATATTTCTTGAGGAAATGAAGCTTATTTATTTTGGTGGTGGTTGTTCTATATCTTCAGCAGGGACCCAGTAATTGTTTAGTGAATGAATGAGTGAAAGAATGAATGAAGAGGCTCTAATGTTCACAGAGCTTTGATGACAGACTTGTCTTTATCTGAAATTTCAGAATCATGACTGCTCACTTAGCCAGAAACAAACTAGACATCTCTTCCTACTTCAAAGTGCCTGCTCCATTTTTAGGCTATGCAATAAGTTCCTGTTTCCTGTTTGGGGACATCTTCAGCTCTCAGCTCAGAGCACAGATGACAAACACGTCCCAAGTGCACTGAATGGGCAATCGGCTCAGGTTACCAGCCCCACCTCCTTCTTCTTGGTTTCTTTGATGATTCATCAGTTAGAAATTTCCCAGGCGATGTTGGGACTTCCCCCAAGGCCTTTTATTTACATTTGTGTTGTACATGATATTTTAAACATTAAAAAAAAAGTAAACATGTAATTTATAACAAAGAAGAGGACCTCTATCACAGACCCTTCTCAGGCTAGTCTAACCTGCCCTGTGTGATCTCTCTTCTCACTGTTTATAGTGTATTTTATGCTATTGGTTTAATCAATCCTTCCTTATTCCTAGTACTGCTACTGTATATTTTGAAGATCATCATTGTTATGTAATCTTCATTTGCTCTGTCTTTTCTTTTTTATGTAAATGACAAACTCCTTGGAGATACAACTTCTACAGCAGATTCCTCGATGGCAGGTCAGGACTACCACCCAATTGCCAACGAGGTTTTGTGCACATCTTAAGACTTCCTAAGAGTTTAGTAAGTCCTTGCTTAATGGAGGCTTGTTTGCCTTCCGACTACTGCGCTGTTAGAGAATGCCCGTAGAGCCTTTATTTGCGCCTCTATCTTTAGTACCAGCTGCTGCGTTGTCAGTGCATCTCCATTTAGGAGTATGTCACCTTTTTGCTTTTTAATCTGCTGCTTTCTAACATTCAGAAGATTTGAAGGTTATCACATGATGTTGGATAACTAATCTTACTAAAACGTAATATTTTTAAATAGATATTTCTAAGTGCATAGGGTTTAGGAGAGGGTCTAGGCCATAGGAAATGGTATAGACTTTGTGATGATTTTTTCATAACTCTTAAAGATTTGAGGATACATTCTGGATGATTTAGATAACCAAATTCTGACTACATATAAATAGAAAATTACTAGAATTTGATGGTAGTTATATTTAAATGTTTCATGTCAAAATAATTATGGGCATATATTTTTTAATATTTAAATTTAATAACAAAAAGAAAGAGAGACTTTCTTCATTCTTTCAAGCTGAGCCTCATGGAAAGCTTGAATTTTGATTGGATCATTATAAATTCAGTTTTGCAGAATCAAAAGCTCAGTTTCATCAATTCAGCCCTGGTCAACCAAGGCTTGGAATATTTATTCACACAAAGCAAACATATAAGAATGCTAATTTGTTAATTTATACAAATAAAAATATACTGGCCAAGGTGAACCAGAATACTCATGTCAGCTAATTAGGTATCTCTTTCCAGGAAGAAAGTTTACTTAATAAGAGTAAAGAGAGAGTTAAGGTAGATCAATTCTTTTAGAGATTCATCAAGCTGTGATAGCCTCATATATTGCATTAACCAGGGGAGTCTAATTATTGCATTTAGAAGCTATTTTGATGCAATGAAAGTTTCTTATTCATGTAACAGTCCAATGGAGGAATTCCTGACCTGCCATCTTTCCTAGGTGGTTCACTCCCAAATAATAACTTAGAAATCCAGTCTTCCTCTTTCTTACGGTTCCATTGCTTCCTAGACCTTCAATTCCTCTGCTGGATCTTTGCATCTGAACAGAAGACAGAGGAAGATAATGGAGGGAGCAGGTCAAGAAGTGCATCTATGACTCTGCCCACAATTTGTGTCCAGTTGTCAATCCCATGTTGCTACCTAACTGCAAGGGAGGCTAATAAATATAGTCTAGCTGTATACCCAGGAGGAAGAGAGAACAGTGTGGTAAATAACTAACAGATCTCTACCACATACACTGTTCTCTGTAGGAGGAAATCTGTTAAAAGATCTGGAATACACGTACCAGCTAAACTGTGTACCTACTTCCCTAGGCAGACTGAGACACACTGACAGATTTTCACGATCCAACTCTTCTTTGCAATTATTTCTTCCCAATCACCAAAACCATCATCGGTGATAATCATTCATCATGGTAGCCAGGTTGCATTTTTCCAGATTTCTGCTTATTATATATTGTATATTAATACTACACCTTTCTTTTTAGGGAGATTCTCTAGGCCACTTGCTGAGATTTAGGAGGGACTTTGTAATTATTACTAACATAATCATTAATACTTTCTTAAATGATTTGTTGAAAATATTACCACAAATGTATAACCAAACCATTTTACAATAGATCATGTTAGTCTTGGTTTCAGAGATTAAAATTTTCTTCCTTGACCCTAAATTCTGATAGTGCTTCCTACTAGAAATTTTTAGCTCCCCAAGTATAAATAGTGTGTCATTAGTTGAAAAGTACTACTCTTGTATTTTTCAGAATAAGTGATGCACAAAATTTAGTAAGATATAAACTGTCATTTTACACTGAAAAATAATTTGCTTAAAGTATCAACGCAGGAGCACCTGGGTGGCTCAGTCGTTAAGCGTCTGCCTTTGGCTCAGGGAGTGATCCCAGCGTTCTGGGATCGAGCCCTGCATCAGGCTCCTTTGCTAGGAGCCTGCTTCTTCCTCTCCCACTCCCCCTGCTGTGTTCCCTCTCTCACTGGCTGTCTCTTTCTCTGTCAAATAAATAAATAAAATATTTAAAAAAAATTAAAAATAAAAAATAAAGTATCAATGCAACAAAGCATCTACATCACTAAAGAAAAATGTTTCTTTCTCTAGAATTATCAAGCTCACAAGAGCTGTCTAGCCATCTAAAGTTTGTAATAATTATTTGTATAAAATAGCATACAGGCATATCTCAGAGATAATGTGGGTTTGCTTCTTCATTACCATAATAGAAAGAATATTGCAATAAAGCAAGTCAAATGAATTTTTTGGCTTCCCAGCACATAACATAAAAGTTATGTTTGCTCTGTACTATAGTCTGTTAAGTGTGCAATCGCATGATGTCTAAAAAACAATGGACGTGCCTTAATCCAAAAATACTTTATTGCTGAAACTGCTAAGCATCACCTGAGCTTTCAGTGAGTCGTGATCACTGAGCACAGATCAGCATAACAAATATAATGAAAATGAAAAGTTTGAAACATTGCAAGAATTACCAAAAGGTGACACAGGGACACAAAGTGAGCAAATGCTGTTGGAAAAAATGATGCCAATGGACTTGCTCTATGCAGGGTTGCCACAAACCTTCAATCTGTAAAAAATGCAGTATCTACAAAGTGGAATAAAACAAGTTGCAATAAAGTGAGGTATGCCTGTAGTAAAGAACTGTTATGAGAGCTCTGTTACTGAAATCTATCTAGGTTGAAATTAAATAGCCCCTGGATGAAATTTTGAAAAAGTAATTGCACCTCTTCTCCACCATCTAGACAAGTAAAAGAAAAAAAAAAAGGAATTTTCTAGAAAGCACTCCTACCCAGAAAGAATTCATTCAACTCATTTATGCATAAAGCTAGCAAGAAACAGAACGAAATGATTTATTAATTGAATTATAGGGCGTTATGTGGCCCTTCAATTTCCACTGTCACATGCAGGTATCCGCCGCTTTCTGACCGTCAGGCTCTGCCACTTCAGTTTTACAAAAGACCAGCATGGTCTGGTGATGGCTTTTTTCATAAAAATGAAAATGTTCTTTGGATTTCTTACAGTTAGAAAAAACAGGTACTGGGGCGCCTGGGTGGCACAGCGGTTAAGCGTCTGCCTTCGGCTCAGGGCGTGATCCTGGCGTTATGGGATTGAGCCCCACATCAGGCTCCTCCGCTATGAGCCTGCTTCTTCCTCTCCCACTCCCCCTGCTTGTGTTCCCTCTCTCGCTGGCTGTCTCTATCTCTGTCGAATAAATAAATAAAATCTTTAAAAAAAAAAAAGAAAAGAAAAAACAGGTACTAATGTAAGTCTTTTGTAAAAAAAAAAGTGGAATTAACACAGCCTTAGAGTGTGGGAGATACTCCTCTTTTTATGCCATTTCAGCTCATGAAAGCTTTCACAGGAATGCTCTACTTTCATATAGAGGGGGAACTCTGTATAGAAAGCAAAAGTGCAAGGTGTTTACAATATACTTTTAAATGAAAAAGATTATGAATCATGAAAACAGTAAAGTCCCATTCTGTGTATTGGGCGCACGTATTTGCACATATACAGAGGATACACACGCAGAAGACAGAAACATTAACTGGGGTGAGTAATTTTCATATTCTCTGTTATACTCTTCTTTTGTATTTTCCAAATACGTATTTGGAACTATAAGGAACACACAAGACTGTTACAATCAGAAAAACAATCAAAAGTAAGTGGAGAAACGAAAGGAAATATAATACGTGCTCCCATGTGCCGCCAGGAGTGGGCACCAGTATTCTAGTCCTACTTACTTCATTCTGTAACTAAACAACCCAACAGTATGTTGTGTTAACAACTGTTGGGAAAGTAGCATGAACTTGGAAAGTCCATAACTACTGACTTCCTGGATCTCAGCTTCCTCATCTATAAAGTGAGAAAAATCACAGTAACTCTAGACAGGCTTGACTAGGTATATATAAAGCACACTGAAATACTGCAGTGTTTAGATGGATTGCCAGGAACTTCTCAATGTTATTTATATTTGTCTCACTATTTATAGAACCGTGGCATATCCCCTTTCATAATAATGAGGATAGCTACCATCTGTTGGATAAATAACTATGTGACCAACACTTTACCAATGTTATCTTATTTAATCTTCACAACAGCCCTGTGAGGGATTTTTATCCCTATTTCCCTTATGGTGAACGAGGACACAGAGAGGTCAAGTGATTTGGCCAAGATCACACAGCTAGTCACTCACAGAGCAAGGGTCTTATCCTAGATCTGTCAGACTCAAAAGTTCATGCTCTTTTTCCTATAACATATGGCTCTGTGCTTAGCAAGAGGCTCTCCTCCAGATACAAACATTCAAAGTGTACGGTTGCCAAAAGATTAGCTTCCTTTCAACAACTTGTCCATGGGAGAATGACAAAGAAAGATAAATACTACATGAGTGAGGTAAAGGTTTATAATTTGTCAAGTACCTACTCTGAACATTCCTAAAAAAAACTATTGTTTTGTTGGAGAGCTTACTCATATATTATGAAAAACTACTGTGTCCTGGATATCTTCCAAACTTTGTGAACACTTCCAAAATGTAAATCTTCCTTCCCCCCAAACTAACTCATCTGCCTCTACTCTGTAATGGCAACATCATTATTTATCCGATCACACAAGCCCATTTCCCCCTCCTCTGACCGTCCACATCAAGTAAGAAAACTGACTGTTGATTTTACCTGTGATGTGTCTTGAAAACATTACCTTTTTTCTTTTTTCATTATCTCCACATTGGAGTAAGCCCTCATTCCTTCTTGCCTTAGATGATTACAGGAGACTAAAATCTTCCAATATATCTCTCGTAACATCATCAAAATTATCTTTCTAGAAAGTAGACTTGAACGTATTATTTCCCTGCTTAAAAATCTTCTCTATCTAACCATCTCTCAGAAGATGGATCCTTCACATGGCACATGGCTCTTGCACTCCAAAGCTCTAGAATTTATTTCCAGCCTTATCTTCCATCTTCCACTATCACGTCCTTACACTGTGACTACATTAAACTATTTGAAATTTCTCAAATATACGAAGTTTTCCCACACCGTTATTTAAATTGTATACTGTTCTTGCAAACAAGAGCGTATGAATTAAAAAGTGTAGATGCAATGCAACAAATGAATACCGGTCATGTAGGAGCACAGCTATTATTTTAAGTGAATATTTTTTACCTCAAACAAAAGTCTCTGTTCCTTCAATGCTGAGCTTCTAAAATCTATATACCAGAGTCCGATGTAAATACTGGATGCTTCTTCAGAAAGAGAGTTAATTTGGCAAATCCACTGCTGAAAAGCATTGATGTAATCAATTGAAATAAGGAAACAGAAGACTTTACAGAGATAAATAAAATTAGAAGAGCAAGTATGACGCGGATTACAAAATCAAGAATGTTGTATTTGGATTTCAGTTCTATTGCAAGCCTTCTTGACATTTTAAAAGCATTACTGATTCTCAAATCATTGTTTTGCTAGGCAATAGCCATTGCCATCAATTTGAATGTTGATTTTAATAAATAAAGTATTCTTTTAGATGTTTACATTTTTATCCCCTCCACAGGCTGCCCAATGAATATTCTTTGTGTAATTAATCCATCATGATTAGCAATATATGGACCACCCCCAAAAGCATGGACCTCTCTGTGTTTTGTCATTGTTTTCTTTTATTGGAGGATTGACAAGCACAGAATTATTTCACTCATTTGGCAAGCTTCTACCAGTAAGAAGTATAAGTCACAAATCACAGGACACTTATTTACATTGGTTATTCTTTTTCGGCTCACGCACTACAGTGACATTCTAAAATTAGGCAACTAAGTAAGAATTAGGCTTTGGGGCTCTGGATCCAAATCAAACTTGACTCCTTGAGCTGATATTTCTTTTCTTTTCTTCTGACCCTCTGGGCCTAATTTCTCTGTGTTTACAGTATATGCAAGCATGTTTCTCATTAGTGTTTATTTGCTACCACAGGAATCACTTTGAACTCTTCTAATCCTGCTGGAAATGTTTTTCTCAAAATAAACCCTGATCATATTGGGTTTTATCGTGTAAATTATGAAGTACCAACTTGGGAACGGATAGCTACCAATCTTTCCATCAACCACACGGTAAGAGTAGCAGTGGTTGTGAATTGTTCTGTTTTTGTTCTAAGAACAGAGTCTTGATGATACTAATTTTTTCAGCATGCATTCCTTTAGGAATTGTGCTACTTACCTTTTTTTCTTCTTCTTTTCAGGACTTTTCTTCTGCTGACCGTGCCAGTCTTATTGATGATGCTTTTGCCTTAGCAAGGTGAGTTTTGTAATGAGATTGGACGATTTAAAATACTGTGGATTTGGTCATAAATCTCTTTTCTTGATGAATTGTAACGAAGTTTAAGCATTAATTATAGTTTAAAATATTCAAAGTCACTATTTATAACATTATTGTTTTTCTTAACTCTCCTTTTTAAAACTCACATAAGCCTCACAGCCAAAATACTGAAATTTGCTCTTAGCAGATACAGAATAGCTCACCTACCCTATTGACTTTGAGTAGGGTTCATCTATGTCAGAGCCCTTGAGCTAATTAGGAGTGACATTTGCAAATGCTCAAAAGTGCACCTTCATAATTTGATTTAATAAAACGACAGTGTGTTTCATTAACTTACATCTATGAGCCTAAGCCCACTCTATGAGTTTATGGCTAGAGTTGTCAACTCTTGTTCAGGTCATTAGGGTAAGAAGAATGAGACATGGTGCTCTAGGATTGATCAGAATTAAGGTATCGCTTAAGAAATTGGGATTTTTTTGTTTTCATGGCCTGAAGGTGACCTACACTTAGGAAAAAAAAAAAAAGTCAACATAGATTAGGAAAATGAAGGGGTAGTAACCACAGTATCTTTGAGATTTTTTGTTTTGTTTCATTTTGTTTTCAAGTAGTCTGACACCACTAATTCAACAGGTGTTTATTGAATTTCTGGTACTTCTGTAGGAGGTAGGGGCAAAACAAATGGGTTTTGTTCGCTTCATAGAGGACTCAACCTAGATACAAGCAGTGTACTGAGAATGAGAGGCTACCTCCTCAAAAAGCCTTCACTGGCCCCTTTGTCTGGGTTTGGGTGTCCCTTTCACGGGCCCCTGTGTTTCACCACAATATTATACTGTCATTTCTTATTAACTGTCCATCTCACCTACCAAACTGTAAGTTATGTGATGGTAGGTACCCAGATCATGTTCCTGTTTATTTTATTCCCGGCTTCTACTGTGACTGGCCCACGGCAGAAGCTCATTAAATATGAGCCGAACACATGTCTGAAGGATAGTATACCAGCACTAAAGGCATGGGAGAGCTATTTTCCACAGACTTCCTAGATGAGATACTGGAAGTCAGGAAGACTTCTTGATATTTTTTAAGGAGGGAATGGATAGGGTTATAAAACAGGCTCTGGAACAATTAAAATCTTGGCTCTGTAAAACCTTGAGTAAATTTCTCAACCACTCTCTGACTCGATTTCCTTATGAGTAAAATGGAGATGACCTTTTAAGACTCTTGTGAGAAATAAATGAAATAATGCACGTAAAGCACCCCAAACCATGTCTGGCCTGTAGCAGGTGCTTAATAAAGTGTACCACTTGACCGTACCAGACACTGTGCAAGCCTGGGAAATTAAGTGGTAAAGGAAGGTAATCAATATTTTGAAATACAATAGAACCATTAAGAATTCTTTTGGGGGAAAACTCTCCTAGGAATGCATCATGGCCTTCTCCAAAGCTCAGAATCTTGGCTGTTAGCAGTTACACAGAACTGCGATATCTTTATAATTTAATTCCCATCACAACACAATGCAGACAGTTCTCTTTGCTTTAAGAAGTAAAAGCCTCTTGAACAGGTCTCTCTGAGAAACTGTGTATAAAGCAAATAATTCACACAATTGAAAGACTTTCTCGCATTTGTTCAGCTCCTTGGCCATAGCCCCGTAAAATTTTGGAGAGATATGGGAAGAAAAAATGTGAAACTCATTTGAAAACCAAAAAACATGTAGAATCACACAGCGACAGATCTGGAAAATACCTGAGCTATCACCTGAGTTATTCAATTGTTACCCAATTTCCTTCTGTAACATGTGAGGGAAACAGGACTCAGGGAAGGAGAGTCCACCAGTGTTGGCTACAGTCAAGTGCAGTTCACTCAGAAACTTGAGGGAGAAAAAAGGAGAAACATGTAGTTAAACAGTGTCTGTGGTAGGATAAGTATGCAGCTGTACTCTGGTGTTCAAAAAGAAATCTCACCAACATGTTTCATAAGCAGGGCTAAAAGAGCACATCTAAATATAAATATATTCTTGATTCCCCTGTCCCCAAATTTGAGGAGTCAGTGTTCTTACTGCCCTGGATGAATACCCAGATGGGCACATTTGTTCAAGGCAAGAAATAAAAATTCTCTCACTTCAAGTCCCCCAGACAGGCTCAGTGTCAGTTTGAGCCCAGTCCAGTAAACCATCAAAGTTACCAACTTCACTTAAAGTTCTTCCCTGCCCCCAACACAGGCTGGTGTCAGGCTAGCCACCTGCAGTGGGAACAAGGTGCTTGACGTCGTCTCCATTTTGTTGCATGGAACCCCTACTGCTCCTCCCTTGCCAGGCTGCCTCTGACTCCTCCAGAGCTAAGGCAAGGAGAGCAGGGAGGGAAAGCAGGTGAAGGGAAGAAAAGATCCTCACATGCTGTCTGTGTTTGGTCCTCTCTGGACTTTGAAGATGTTCAATTCATTTTCTTGTGTGCTGTTTTCATGGGGTATTTGCCATCCATACTCATTTTTACTGCTTAGAGTCTTTCTCTTGCAGTCCCTTGAGGTGGGTAAGTTGAAAATCTCTGAACCACATCTGGTCCATAGGAAGTATCCATATATCTTTTCCCCCACTGAAGTCTGGAAGGATGGGCCACCCCAAGCAGTTCTATCTCTTCACTCTGAGGTTAGAGCGGTAGTCTTTTATCCTTTAGTTTTCTCAGGGTATCAGACACCAGGCCACTGTGCCCCAAGCTCCACAATACACAGGTAAAACTCTTCAAGTGGTTTCACTAAAGCCCCTTTTCCTAGGCTTGTTGTGAGGGAAAACCCTCCTGCATCCCCCCTCCCCTGTGGGAGGAGAGCATTCACAGTACCCTGGCAGCCATCCTCCAAAGCCCTCTGTTAGAATGTCTCATTCTGCCCCTAGCTTCCCCAACCCCTGGAGTAGGCTGGTGATGGGTTATCAGCGAAGGATCACAAAAATCTGTCCTGACCGTGTTGGTTCCGATTTGGGGGGCCTGCATCTTACTTTGGGGTTTAGGCCAACGGGCCTGGTTTGGACGTTAGGCCAGGGGCCTTGCCAAAACAGAGACAGAAAGAATCCTTTTTTGTCCACCTGTTATAGTAGGGTTTTCCTTCTCAATAGCTTTGACTGTGCTCTGTAACCCACTGTGTACTGAAACCAGGAAAGAGGTGAGGAGTAACATAAGGGAAAGCAGAGAGCACTAGCTAACAAGCCTGTGGGTGGGGGCAGGAGTCTCCAGGGTGAGGAAAGAAGAGCAGAAAGGATGGCTTAAAAAGCCCCCTAAGCTAATGATCCGAACAGAATTTCAGTGCGGCTTCACACAGCAGTGGTTCCAATGCTATCCAAGGCGAGGAGCAAGTTAGCAAATTACAGGCCACCAAGTGAACATCAGCCACACCAAGATTACAGACCTCTAGAGTCACTGGTTTTACCATTTTACAGGTGTTTGCAGAGGTAACTAGAGCACAACACAGAACTGGATAAGCAACTTCACCCTCCTACTGTCTGCCCCCACCCCCATGCTGCCTTTTAAAGAAAGGAGTAGAGGGGCGCCTGGGTGGTGCAGTCGTTAAGCCTCTGCCTTCGGCTTAGGGCGTGATCCCAGCATTCTGGGATCGAGCCCCATATCAGGCTCCTCCACTAGGAGCCTGCTTCTTCCTCTCCCACTCCTCCTGCTTGTGTTCCCTCTCTCGCTGGCTGTCTCTGTCATATAAATAAATAAATAAAATTAAAATCTTAAAAAAAAAAAAAAAAGAAAGGAGTAGAGTAATTGGAAAGCGTCCGAAAGGACCTAGTTGTTTGCAAAAAGACTGTTTTAAGCCAGGAATCTGAATTTTGGCAAGTGAACACTGAGAAATCAGACACAATAGGGACTTTTTGAAATTCTCCACACCACCAAAGGCTTTGCTGGGGAACACAAGCACATGGGGCCAGCTGCATCCACCTAGGTACCTCTCCGAACTGTTTCTAATGTCCCAGTGAAGAGCGATGTTTGACAACACACTATGCTTAACTCAGCTTCTCTGAGGACTGTACTGTACTTCCAGGTCACACCCAGGGAAGCAAAAACAAACCTTTTGTTATAGGATTCCCCAACTTCCTGGGTACCTCAGCCCAAGATAAGAGGGCAAGAATTCTCTCATTAGACCCATTTGTCCTCTTTTCCATCAAGTTTGGTGGGAACTTTCTTTAAGTTATAGCCTCCATCTTTCCCAGATAATAGGACAGTTTTATGATATAAGTTCATCAGGCTGGGCTTTTACTAGATTGATGGAAGATTTTTAAATAAAAAGAATGATTGGGATGCTTGGATGGCTCAGTCAGTTAAGTGCCAGATTTCAGCTCAAGTCATGATCCCAGGGTCCTGGAATTGAGGCCTGCCTGGGGCTCCCTGCTCAGGGGGGAACCTGCTTCTCCCTCTCCCACTCCCCTTCCTCCCCACTCATGCTCTCTCTCTCTCTTCCTCTTGCTCACTTTCTCAAATAAAAAAAAAATTCTTTTAAAGATTTTCTTTATTTATTTGAGAGGGAGAGAAAGAGCACGAGTGAGGGAGAGGGGCAGAAGGAAAGGGAGAAGCAGACTCCCCACTGAGCAGGGAGCCTGACGTGGGACTCAATCTCAAGACCTTGGGATGATAACTTGAGCCAAAATCAGACCCTTAACCAACTGAACCACCCAGGCACCCAAAAAATCCTTAATAAAATAAAATAAAATAAAAATAAAATAAAATAAAAATAAAATAAAATTCTTAACCATATCTGGCTTTCAGAACTGCTGTATGCCTATGGATTTAACCAATGGAGTTTGAGACTCAAAGGTGCATAAGAATGCTGTCTTAGGTTGAGCCCCTAGAAGTGGAGTATGGTATGCAGGTTCACGTACGTGTAGTTTATTGAGAGAGTACTCTCATGAGGCAGGGGTATGAAAAACAGGATGGGGGTCACCTGGGTGGTACAGCGGTTGGGCGTCTGCCTTCGGCTCAGGGTGTGATCCTGGCATTCTGGGATCGAGCCCCACATCAGGCTCCTCCGCTGTGAGCCTGCTTCTTCCTCTCCCACTCCCCCTGCTTGTGTTCCCTCTCTCACTGGCTGTCTCTATCTCTGTCGAATAAATAAATAAAATCTTTAAAAAAAAAAAAGAAAAAAGAAAAACAGGATGGGGCAGGGATAAAGAGCTGAGCCATGATACGGTCTCAGATGGAGTCTAGCTTTGCCAGATTCCACTAAAAAGCTATGAATTATGCTGTAGAGTGTGTCCAACTTAAGGGAGGCGGGCTGGCTTGTTGCCTTCCTGAATCAGAGAATTAATGTCCAGGGGTGGGGGATTACATTACCTCTTAGGCAAGATGGATATATTTGGCCAAGGGCTGTTCTCTGAAGAAGGTGGCAGCTGTGAGCCAACAGTGCTGTTAAGGGATCTGAGAAGGGCACTATACATGTCTTTGTTCTCAAAACCAGGTCTTCACATGTGGTCCCACCAGTATCAACACTGCCTAGGAGCTTGTGAGAAATGCAAATTCTTAGGCCCTTCTCCAAATCATCTAAATCAGAAAATCTGCGGGGGTGGGGGGGTGTCTGAGAATACGTGATTTAATGAACTTTTCAGGTGTCACTGATAGATGCTCAAATTTGAGAATCATAGTTCTCAATGATACCGTTCTTCCTCTGGAGAGTCAAATACCAGGAGGGGCTACAGAGTAACATAATTTGTGGGAAATGAAAAGTGCATCAGCTAAGTTTTCGAAATGTTATCCCTAAAATAACCAGCAAACATTCACTCCCAGTCCAATGTTCTGACCATATGATTCAGACTTAGAGAAAACAAGTGATACCAAAATGGAACTATTGTATCAAGCATGTTGGAAAAATAAGGGTATAGGATAAGATATTGATTTTCAATGTTTGAATACAGAGTATTTCCTCAGAACCTCTAACTTTTGGATAATTGGATTCTCTTCTTACTTCTACTTATGCTACCTAATTAGCCAATTCTTCTGGCCCTGGTAACTGAGACCCATTCCTTCTAATTTTTTCACCTACCTAAAATGTACAGACCACTTGGTTTCTGACCAAATGGTCATTCTTCCTAAACTTTCATTATTCTTGTTGCTAAACTGATCCTCAGAGCAACCACTATTCTTCACAAACACCTTAAAAATCACCAGCTGGACATAGTTGTCGCTCTATCCACCAGGGAAAATAGGGAATCATTAAATTTAGAAAATTCTCGAGTTTCAAATATCAACACAAAATTGTATAATTTTTCTTACTAAGCAAGCATTCTCAATAAAACACTCCATTTCTCAATATTACTTGTGTTTTTATTAAGGAGGCTCCATGGTCCAAAATATAATGATTAGGATCTGAGAAAATAGAGGAAATCAGCTCTCTGAACTGGAAACAAACTATCATATCTCATTAATACAAATCAAACGAGGCGAAGATTTTCATTCTTATCTACCTGTCCAATACTACTAGTTCATCCTCAAATCGAACTGTTGGAGAGAATTCAAGATATAATTACAAATACTTTCACATGTAATAGCATTCAATGCATCAGGATTACTAATTCAATAATTCAAAATTTATTATTTAATTTAAATTTTCAAAATATAATTTGAAAAGACAGAATTCCCATCTAAGGTTCTTTTTGGGGCGCCTGGGTGGCACAGTCCTTAAGTGTCTGCCTTCGGCTCAGGGCATGATGCTGGTGTTCTGGGATCGAGCCCCACATCAGGCTCCTCTGCTATGAGCCTGCTTCTTCCTCTCCCACTCCTCCTGCTTGTGTTCCCTCTCTCGCTGGCTATCTCTCTCTCTGTCAAATAAATAAAATCTTAAAAAAAAAAAAACCTAGGCTAAATTTTGAGGCATAATAGATTTCTGAGAACAGTATTTCAAAAGGTTCTAGAATTCCTTTTAAGGAAGAAAAAACTGGATTCTTTAAACTTTGAAATGTCAATAGAAACTTCAAATTTGTGGAGGAACAAAATCCACTTTTATTTATCAATATTGTTTGAAAACGTATGAAAAAGGAAATGTTTTAATGAGAAAAGTTCAATTGGAATGTTTTAAACATTTATAATTCATGAGTATTGTTATGTTTCTTCTTCATATCAAATGTAAATAATTTCAGTAAGATATAATTATCATGGTGCATTTGTATATTTTTTTCTTATAAAGTATTTTTTAAAGATTTATTTATTTATATATTTAGAGAGAGTGGTGGGGCAGAAGGAGAGAAAGAGAGAGAAACTCAAGCAAACTCCTTGTTCAGCATGGAGCCCAACATGAGGCTCGATCCTACAACCCTGAGATCATGACCTGAGCTGAAATCAAGAGTTGGACACCTAACCAAATGAGCCACCCAGGCGCCCCACATTCATATATTGTAATCGGCTTGTGTCTATTCATCGATATTAACCATAGCTAAATGGCTTTTGTTTTATCCGGAATTTTGCCTCAGCAATTTTTCAAATGTACTTTTTAATGCTCTGTCTTCCTCCTTACTATTGAATATATGAAAGTACTAAGGCATCATTGTGAACAAACCGTTTTGATTGGGCCCCCCCAAATAAATGCATTTTCTTGATTGCTTAACAGAAGGATTCTCATTAACATTGAATTCTATGATTTCCATATTAGTACTTTTAGAAAAATGAGTACTAGTCTATGGTTGGGTTTTTTGGTTTTGGTTTTGTTTTGTTTTGTTTTTTTAGTGTATGGTTTTAAATTAATGGGTTTTTTTCTCTCCCTTAGAGCTCAACTTCTAGATTACAAGATGGCTTTAAACTTGACCAAGTATCTCAGAATGGAAGAAGATTTTTTACCGTGGCAGAGAGTGATTTCAGCCATAACCTATATCATTAGCATGTTTGAAGATGATAAAGATCTATACCCTGTGATTGAGGTGATGTTAATGCTCTATCTTATGACAGTAAAGGTGCAGCAATGAGAAGAATAGGGAAGTTGCTGAGACAAGGAGCTTCTGAGAGACACAAAAGCACATCTGGGTGCCAAGTGAAATTAAAGGAAGGTACAATGACATGGCTAGTCAAACTAAAGAGATACTATCTCTATTTTTTTAACTTGAAATGTATCAGTATTTCTGGTGCAGTATACCACCTAACGATATATTTTAGTGTTAGAAAGAACACAAGAACTAATATTTTAGTTACAATAGACAAGATACTCACTAGATCTTATTTTCAATGGATTTATTTATGTTAAATGAATTTATTCTTACTAAAATATAAGTTTGATACCATTATATTTTTGATACCATTGTATTCCTTGTTCTTGCTGCTGTTATTTCCACATTGAGATTTTATTATAGGATAGTCATTCTAAATACTTTGCTTTGGGGTTTCTGCAGCACTTTGGTAGGACACTTGCAATTTTAAAGAAATGCTGGATTCAAATCTCTAGCTCTTCCACTTACTAAATGAAAGAATTTGGACAAACGATTTAATATTTATGAGTCTTCACTTCCTTTGTACAGTAGGAATGTTGGCACTTTCCTGCCTATGGCAATGGGACAGTATATATCATATAAAATAAATACCTTTTGTAAATCCAAAGGCGGTATACATATATGAGTTTTCACTATTGTTATTTCATCAATACTTGATTAATCTTCTTAGTGCAGTAAGTATGTTAGGTGTTACTCCATTTCTTACAAATGTTAACTAAAAAGTAGAGGTCAAAAGGGGCTTACTCAAAGTTTTATTAAACTTTATTAAACATTAGAGAATGATCCAGGATGTTCTTATCTTCAGAACTGAATTGCCATGTTTCCTAAGGAGAAGCCCAGAGTTCTCTGAACTAGTGGGAAAGAAGATTACAACAGGTGGCTGTAGATTATAATAAATAAGAAACTGTTGATAAATAGTAAATTATTACTCATTGTATATGGTGCTTTTATTTCAGGAATACTTCCAAAGTCAAGTGAAGCCCATTGCAGATCTTCTGGGATGGAATGATGTTGGAGACCACCTTACAAAGTTATTTCTTACATTTTTAAAACTAATTTTCATTTAATATTTGTGTATGTTAAAACATGTTAAAAAGTGCTCACGGCCCCAGCTTTGTGTGTATTTGTTTTTTAAGGTTACTCCGTGCCTCCGTGTTAGGGCTTGCGTGCAAAATGGGAGATCAAGAAGCCTTGGAAAACGCTACCCAATTATTTCAGCAGTGGCTAAGTGGGACTTTAAGGTGACTGTTCATGTGTTCATTTCTAGAGGACTTCAAACTTAGAAATGAAGAATTAAAATCTCTGAAACACTGTTCCTTCTTCTAGGCTTCCTGTAAATCTCAGGCTTTTGGTTTATCGGTATGGAATGCAGAACTCTGGCAATGAGACTTCATGGAACTATACTCTTGATCAATACCAGAAAACTTCATTAGCTCAGGAAAAACAAAAACTGTTGTATGGATTAGCATCGGTGAAGAATGTTACCCTTTTGTCAAGGTAAGTTTTTTTTGTTGTTTTTTCTGTTCATATGAGTGGCATTTGATGGTTTATGTGTCACTGTCACTTTAAGATGCAAATTAAAGTAGGATACATTTCCAAGAACATCTATTAAATCTCATTTTTCCTGGCAAGAAACAAAGTATCCATGTAAGAGTGGAATAAAGATATGTAATCTCATATGAAAACATTCTGGGAGTAGGCAGTTTCTAGTTGTGAGCAGTGGTTCAACATTTTCATTCAGGACCTGGGATGTTTCCCTTTCCGTTCTGCCATCCTCGCCATGTTGGATGTCTCATAACCTCTAGAGTTCCAAATATTTTGTCTTCACACAAATATGTTCAGTGAAAGGAGAACAAGAACAAAAGAGTTCCTCCTCACAAAGCTTTGTCTTTTATGCTTAAAGGTGGGTTATCTACGCTTCCCCTAATAACCAGAACTGGATCACACTTGATCGTTCCGGGTTATGCTCTAGGTCTACTACTGGATCATTTGCCAACAGGATGTTCTTGAATTCCTTTGACTGATTAGGGCCATCATCATACTCTGAGGCTGGGGTAGGAGCCTCCCTACTTCCCTAGGATCAAGGATACCTTGACCCAAGCCCAGAACAAAATTGGTTTCTGTGAGCAGAGAAGGAGTATGTGCCACAATACGCATACCACGAATCTCCTGCCACTACACATATGCCCCAAATCAACTAGCATCTGC
Source organism: Ailuropoda melanoleuca (assembly GCF_002007445.2). Taxonomy (NCBI): domain Eukaryota; kingdom Metazoa; phylum Chordata; class Mammalia; order Carnivora; family Ursidae; genus Ailuropoda; species Ailuropoda melanoleuca. The sequence goes on along the minus strand of NC_048228.1, from coordinate 21,635,152 downwards.
CCTAATGTATTTGTTGCTTAGTTATGGTTTCTGAGTTATTTATTGCATTCACTTAACCAACACTTACGATGTCCTTTCTATGTGTAAGTATATAAATTGTGGGAATAAAAATGAATAAGGCATGACATCTATCCTTGAGAAACTTATAGCTCATGAGAGAGACAGAATATAAATAGGAAATTACGATGTAATAACCAATTTATAAGGACTACTGGAAGCAAAGCCAACAATACTCCTTCACCATCTTGCTTTGGGGTAGATGTCAATTCTGCTCTTGGCCCTAAAATAGTCTATCAAGAACTTGATCATTTTTCCATGATTTTCCATTGATTCATTGATCCATTATTTTGATGGGACTGTGCTGATCATCTGATGAGAAAATTAGCAAGTGTTTACCTGCCTTACTAAGACTCTTGTGAATTAGAGGATGAGTGATAAATTACACAAAAATTCAGGACTACCAGTAAAGGGTAGTTTCTGGAAATTCAGTGGTCTAGAGTATGTCATGATATTCCCTCTAGGTACAGCCATGGCATAGAGTTAATAGAAACCTATTGATTTGGTCACGTAATTTATCTTGGACTTCTTTCCATTAGACTGTAATTATAGCTAATTAATCTAACCATATAGGTTACTTTAGAAGGTTGTTTCTTACAATCTAGGGAAGGACAAATAAGATGTAACTTTTATCCTTTAGAAAATAAAAGTATAAGTACTTTCCCTTAATTTACTGGCTCTTTGTTTTTTAGTTCAGGGGGTAATAGGGAAGTGGGTGAAGTGCTTGTATACAATAAATTCAATTAATTTTTTTAAAGTTAATAGTTAACATTTTGAACTGTTTTTCTATTTGTGTTTTCTTAGATATCTAGATTTGCTCAAGGACCCAAACCTTATTAAATCTCAGGATGTGTTTACAGTCATCCGATATATCTCATACAACAGCTATGGGAAGTACATGGCCTGGAATTGGATTCAGCTCAACTGGGAATATCTAGTCAACAGGTGGGATAATCAGAAAATGGCTTGTTGTTCTCTTTATTTGATACCATTGATAAGTTCTTTCTTTTTCTCTTTGCTGTACTTTCTCTCACATCTATACAATATCTGGAATGGCATATTATTAGAAGTAAAGGATCATGGTATTTTCTTTCTAGGGAAGCAATAGACTAGTTAATTTTAGGCCTAATTCTTTTTCTAGAAAATATTGTTTCCAACTGATCTACAGAATTCTGAAGCCTGGAGAGATACCTAAATTGCATTATTTTTAGTTTGGTTAAAACAAGTTAATATAACTCTCTCTGTTGGGTTAGCACCTAGTATAATGTCAGGCACATATTTAATTCTCAAGATTTAATGAAAACTAAGTGAGTTGCTGGATTTAGGTTCAAACTGGAACCTTATATCTTACTGAGCTTATATGGGTGATAATATTTATCTCTCTTGAGCAGGTAATTATACTTTAGGTAATAAAGGGACCTATATTTTCCAGGCAATAGCAATTTTAAAATGGGAAAAAGAAAGGACAAGAGAGGAAGAAATCTAACTAAAGAGATGTTTTCCCAAATTTCTTATTTCTTCAGCCCCATTTAGAAGAAATGTTGCTATTCTTGGTCCTAATCCTCTAAATTTAGTGGTTATTCCCATTAAATTTTTTTCTACAGAATATAAAATGCATATAGATGATATATCCCAAATAAATGTGTAAACATTGACAAAAGACCTTTATTGTCTGTAATCGCCATGCCTCGAAACAGGCCCTGTTATCCTCTCTTAATCTCTCCTGTTTTCCCATCAGCACTACCTCAGTGATAATGACTGCCTTATCAGAAATACTAACTATGAAGATAACTTTTATTTCTGTTCTCTTTTCCACCCACAATTCACCAGGCTGCCATTAGGTTCATTCACATTTCTCATCCTTCTGAGATCCAGATTATATCTTATTATCTTATTATACCTTATTATATCTTTCAACTAAGATACCCTACATTGCTTTCGCCCATTTGTGATGAAGCTTTGCCTTTTCTGTTCTTGCAGTGATTGAGTGTAACTGCTCATCCATCTCTATAAAAATTGACTGGTGTGTGTGTGTGTGTGTGTGTGTGTGTGTGTGTGTATGATGCTTTGTCCATCTGTTTATAACTTTTTCAATGAAATGCATGACTTAGAATTAATAAGTCTTCCTATTCGGAACATGTTGTTATCTGGAGGTAACCCTTCATGTTATGCAAACTGGTACCTTTCCTGTGCTTAATATATGCCTAGTGACATGTAGTGAGTATTTTGTTTTAATCAAAAAGACTATAAGTCTTTCATTTTTTTGGTACATGCTTCAGGAAACCTATGCAGATGAAGAAAAATGCTTACTTTTGAATTATTGTAAAAAAATAAGTAAATAATGTTCCATTTTGCATAATAAAATGGCAATTCTCTTATTGTTTATTAAATATAAAGTACTTTTCAAGGCCTATTTGGATAGTTCTGGTGTGATTTATTTCAAGTAATACATTTTTCATTTTAAAAAATTAGTTCATTGTTGTACCTCTTAATAAGAACTAGAAAAAAGAGGTGTTATTTTGTCATAGAAGTCATAAACATCTGTCCCTAAAATAAATTTATTAGACCTAATCTTGAATTTTACAAAAATAATAAATTGATATACTATTTCCAGTGCCAGTTCCAAAACCCTTGCCCGAGGCTTTTAATATTTCTTCATAGTCTAATGATCTAATTCTCATGAGGTATTATTTCACATAGCCTCAAACATAAAATTATATTACAACCACATGTTGGACAAAAAAATAACGCCCAATATTAATTATGGTTAGTTTGAATAAATAGAATTTCCCTGCTAAAATTGGATAGGATGAATTAAACAAAAATGAGCAAACTTTACACAAATATTTCCAAACTCTTGAATATTTTCCAGAATCCAGAATGAGTGATTTTTCTGCCTAGGTTCCTGAACAATTTATTGTCATCCTAAAATAAATAAGCTGCTTTTTTTTAATAAAGAGCTTTGTCATGTGATTTATATGACGACTGATGGCCACATCATTAATGCCCTTTCTAGTTCAAGACTTAATCAAAATGTTCCAAAGATACTTCTGCAATTAGTCTTTGCTTTTATCTATTCCAGTAAGGTCTTAGATGAAACTGTGAATGTGAATGAACTCAGCAAGTCAGTAGTATGGTGTGCTAAGATTTGTTTTTAATTTATGACTATGGTTGAAAATTAAGTCAATGAGACATGACTGAAACCATTTAAAGACTGCTTCATAGACAAAAAAATTTAGTAAGAATTTAATTAAAAGCTTTATGTGCATTGAAGTAATTTCATTGGATAATATGATAATACTTATGTAAATATTAAGTCCAAGAAGATGATCGTTATATAATATTATTTTTTAACTATTTAAGATAAATCCTTATTTTAGTTTTAAAAGTAATTAATATGATAAATATACAGCATGTTTCCCTTTAAATGTTACACTTTTTATGATATGGGTTTATTGGGATAAACGTATTTTGTTCTTACATTTTTAGTATTTATACAGGTAGTGTCAGTCTTTATTCAATCTATTCATTGCTAGTTCCCCAAAATGTCCTTTAATTTGTAGTCACTAAGAAAAAAATTTACTATTAACTTTGCCCATTTTTCCAACCCTTGCTAATACTGAGAGGTGTCTTTAGAAATATCCTTGCTAATGAAAGACCTAAACATGAGACAGGAAACCATCAACATCCTAGAGGAGAACACAAGCAGCAAGCTCTTTGACCTTGGCCACAGCAATTTCTTCTTAGACATGTTGCCAGGGGCAAGGGAAACAAAAGCAACAATGAACTACTGGGACTTACCAAGATAAAAATCTTCTACAAGGTAAAGGAAACAATCAACAAAACTAAAAGGCAGCCTTCTGAATGGGAAAAGATATTTTCAAGTAACATCTGATAAAGGGCTGGTATCCAAAATCTGTAAAGAACTTATCAAACTCAACACCCAAGAAACAATCCAGTTAAGAAATGGGCAGAAGATATGAGCAGACATTTTTCCAAAGAAGAGATCCAGGTGGCCAACAGACACATGAAAAGGTGCTCAACATCACTCATCATCAGGGAAATACAAATCAAAACCATGATGAGATACCACCTCACACCTGTCAGAATGGCTAAAATACACAACACAGGAGAAAATAGGTGTTGGCAAGATGGAGAGAAAGGGGAACCCTCCTGTACTGCTGGTGGGAATTATTCCCTCCTGAACTGTTGGTGGGAATGAAAAGTGGTGAAGCCACTCTGGAGAATAGTATGACAGTTCCTCAGAAAGCTAAAAATAGAACTACCCAATGATCCAGCAATTGCACTACTAGATATTTACCTAAAGGATGCAAAGACACACCTTTGAAGGATGTCTATAGCAGCATTATCAACAAGAGCCAAACTATGGAGAGAGCCCAAATGTCCATCAACTGATGAATGGATAAAGAAGGGGTGGTGTATATATACAATGGAATACTACTCAGCCAACAAAAAGAATGAAATCTTGCCATTTGCAATGACCTGAGTGGAACTAGAGTGTATTATGCTAAGCAAAATAAGTCAATCAGAGAAAGACAAGTACCTATATGATTTCACTCACATGTGGAATTTAAGAAACAAAACAGATGAACATTCAGGAGGGGAAAAGGGGGGGGACAAATCATGAGAGACTCTTAACTATAGAGAACAAACCGAGGGCTCATGGAGGGAGCTGAGAAGGGGATGGGATAGACGAGTGATGCGTATTAAGGAGGGCACTCGTTATGATGAGCGCTGGGTGTTATGTGCAAATGATGAACCAGTGAACTCTACTCCTGAACCAATACTGAACCGTATGTCAACTAACTAGAACTTAAAGAAAAAAAGAAATATCCTTGCTAATTGAGTATATAAAAACTGATATCTCATTTTAAATTATAATCCTTTTATCCAGTAAGTATTGTATAACATCTGCTATGAGCCTGGCACTGTGCTTGACATTGAAGATATAATAGTAGAAACAGACTTGGATCTCTGTCATGGACCTTAGGGTCTGGTAATGGAGACCAATGTTAATTAAAGAATCACACAAATACATGTACACTTCAAACTGTAATAATTACAAATAGAAGAGGTTCCAGTCACACTGAAAGAGTGTAAAAGGGAAACTGACCAAGTCAAGAGAATTTGGACATTAAGGGCTTCCCTAAGGAAGTGATGGTTGAGCTGAATTCTAAAGGAAGAACAGGAGTTATTTAGGTGAACAAGAGGTGAAGCATTCCTGGCCAAATACCTTCTATCAGAAAGGAGAAAAGAGAAGGGACAACCTTTGCAGGGTCAGTTAAGATTTGGGCTGTTGTTATAAGGGCAGTGCTAAATCACTAAAGGGTTTTAAGTAAGAAAGTGAAATGATTGATTTTACTTTGAAAAGAAAACACTGGTGGTAAAGCACAGACCTAAATGGGGACCAGAGTGAATTTGGAAAAGCAGTTACAGAGCTATTAGCAGTCCCAACAGAAGATAGTGGTAGATTGGACTCTGGATATAACAATGAAGATAAAGAGGTAAGAACAACATTAGAAATAGGACAGAAGTGAGGTGACAAGGATAATGCCTCGATTTCTAGAAAAGATAAGGAGAGGGAGAACAATGAATTCAGTTTTCTATTTATGATGCCTTTGAGTCTCTTTTGAGATGTTGAAGTGAAGATTATTTCAAGGAAGTTATAGTCCCTTGTCAAATGCTACTTAAGGTTTGAGTAAATCCAAGACAGAAAAATGCCCATTAGATTTACTGGCATAAAAGCTATTGGTAACTCTAGGGGCTCCTGGGTGGCTCAGATGGTTAAGCGTCTGCCTTCGGCTCAGGTCATGATCTCCAGGTCCTGGGATGGAGCCCCGCATCAGGCTCCCAGCTCAGCGGGGAGTCTGCCTCTCCCTCTGCCTCTCCCCCTGCTGTGCTCTCTCTGCCTCTCTCTCTCTCAAATGAATAAATAAAATCTTTTAAAAAAAGAAGTTATTGGTAACTCTAGAAAGAATTTTTCAGTGGAGTGATGGTGGCAGAACCTAAATTGAATCAAATTAATAAATCAATCACTGGAGAGGAAATGAAGATATTAAATGTAGAGAACTCTTTCAAAGAGTTTGACTATGAATGGGGAGGTGAGAAAAAGGATGTTAAGAGAGATGCTGGATCAAGGAAGAGAATTTTTTTTTCTTTGTGGAAGATAGTTTTAATATGTTTAATATATTTTATTTTATTTTTATTTTTTTTTAAGATTTTATTTATTTATTCGACAGAGACAGAGACAGCCAGCGAGAGAGGGAACACAAGCAGGGGGAGTGGGAGAGAAAGAAGCAGGCTCCCAGCGGAGGAGCCCGATGCGGGGCTCGATCCCACAACGCCGGGATCATGCCCTGAGCCGAAGGCAGACGCCTAACCGCTGTGCCACCCAGGCGCCCCTAATATATTTTAAAGCTGATGAGAAAGACCCAGTGAAGAATGAGAGATTTAATATGTAAGACAGAAAAGATTCTTTTAAAAATAAAATTTTTAAGAAAGTGGGGAGAGGGGTGCCTGAGTGGCTCAGTCGGCTAAGCATCTGCCTTCGGGTCAGGTTATAATCCTAGGGTCCTGGGATCAAGCCCCTCATTGTGCTCCCTGCTCAGTGAAGGGGCTTGCTTCCTCTCCCTCTGCCTGCTACTCTCCCTCCTTGTACTCTCTCTGTCAAATAAATAAATAAGTAAAATCTTTTAAAAAAAAAAAAGAGCAAGTGGGGAGAAATTGGAGCCAATGCACAGATGATAGAAGAAAAATAGGTATCTTTGTATGTTTGTAACCTAAAAGATATAGGAGTTACTATGCATTTTCTCTGTAAATTAGAAGACAAAGTCATCTTTGTTGAAGAAGGAGGGAAGCAGGAAGATGTCTGGAGGTTGGAAGAGAGTGAAAAACTTGAAAAAAGGAATTCAGGGATTAAGAAAATGAACTGACCAGGGTAATGTAGGAGGACTGTCAACATGGAGGGTCCATTTAAGATTGATATTCATGAATTTGTCATGAAACCTTTTGGAAAAAGTTGTGACCTCCCTTGACAGATTAGCAAACACAGAGGAAATGGGCAGTTGATTTCATCCAAAACTGAAGTTTTGCTAGAAACAAGTTGTTAAACTGTAAGGGAGTTTATGGCTTAAAAAAAAATGTTATTGAAAGTGGTATCCCATGAAATCTAAACTATATAAGGAAACAAATGGAAGAAAAGGAAGAGTTCATGGTCCAGGAGAAAGTAAGGATAGGGATGGTCAATGGCCCAGAAATCCAGATAAAGTCAGAGAATGGTCATAGTGAAAACTGACAGGTAAATTTTATCATGGAGGGTGCATGAATGAACAATTTTAGAGACAGTGTACTTATGGATGATCACAAGGTATGATCATGGGAATTGGCGGCCAAGGTAAAGATATCATTAGGAATGAGAATGTAAAGAAACTAAGGAGCTGAGATGTTGTGTTTGTCATCGATGTGGACCTTGAAATCACAGCTTGGAGTAGAGAGAAAGACTAGGAGTCAGGTGCATAAATTAGATGAGGGGGAATAACTAGCAGGAACAGAGGTTTTTAAAAAGAGTGGAGAAATAATGGTCCATAATCCACAATAGCAGAATGAGCACATCAACTCCATTTCTGACTTGCTTCTATGAAGGATGTGGGAAAATAAACATTCTCGAAATGAGAAGAAATATTCCCTGGAAAGGGATAGTTCCAGAAGGCTAGGTGGAAGGGATCAAGAGATTTGGAGATGTCGGAGTCTGTCAAGGGCGAGGAAGTACAGCATATATGTTATTGGGACAGCATTGAGAATAGATGCCTCAGAGTCTTATATTTGGGAGAATGACTGATGACATTAAGTAAAAGGAAACTGCTTACGTTAGACTACTAAGACATGAAAGAGGAAAGACATGGTGGATTTCAATTCAATGGTGTCTGTGATAAGAGTGAGCACTGGACCTAGTTCACTGAAAATCATGGTTAATTATTAGAACATTTCCTGTTTTTTCCCATTGGTACATTTTCTCTATGTTTCTTTTGCAAACTGCTGAATCATTTCTTTGATAATTTCACGTTGGCATATTTCTCCCTTTTACCAATTGGTAAGTGTTCTTTGTATAGTGAAAATATTTGCTCTTTTCACAATAAAAAAACGAATTTTGACTTAATTTTATGAGCTTTTTAGTACAAAAATTTTTAAAATACACACAACAAACATTATTAGCTTTTATCTGCATGGCTTCTGCTTTTGTTATGTGGTAATTTTTAAATGTAAAATTTCTTCTGCTGTTTGTTTACCTCTCCCTACAGCAGTATGTTTTCTTTATCCTTCCACAGCATTCCGGTGGTTCAAAGTCAATACATAATTCTTGTGGTTGTTTTTCTCACACTGTGATTGGTTGCAATGAGATTTTTATATGTAACACAATTATTTGTATTATGGTCTGTTAGAAAATTTCTGATTCTTGCTCTTTAAGAGTGAAAGTATGACAGGGCCAAGAATAGAGTATCATCTCTAAAATCTTATCTTTGCGCTTAGCTTCAAGTGTCTTTGCGTAGCCTAATATAGATCATATAGGCTGATACAGACAAATACAGTATGCAAGCAGCTAATAAAGCTTTTTGGAGGAAGAGTAAATAGCTTATGTTCAAATTTCTATACCTGTGGGAAGATGCATGGAGGATTTATCAGGGTAAAGGTGACTAGAGCTACTCCGCTGTACGGGAAGCACAGAAATGCAGCAGCTTAAAGGGCTTACACAATTATTTCTCACTCATGTTAGTCTACTGAAGTGAGCACTCCAAATTGTTAAAGCGTTCTGCCCCATAAGGCCTAGGACCTTATCCTGTCGGTGTGGTTGAAGCTTGGAAGAAGGGGAGAAAAAACCAGAAGTCCAAGGCAAGCAATTTTCCTCGACTTAAGCAAGGAGGCAGAGGATGAACGTGGCGCTTCTGCTCCGGTTCCGCTGATAAGAACAGAGCCGCCCGTCTGCACGTAGTTGTGAGGGAGGCGGAGAAATGTCATCTCTATCTGGGTTCTCCTGTGTGCAGGATAAAAGAACAGATTGGGGGAGTCCCACCAGCAGTCACCACATCTGGGACAGTGTTGTGGCTCTGTATACAAAAAGGCTGAAGGATGTACTAAGATTTTTCCTGTAATAGAAATTTTAAATTAAATGTGTTTACTTACTGTGGTTTGGTTATTTAAAAAAAAAATTACTGTTTTTATTTTTATTTATTTATTTATTTTTTTAAAGATTTTATTTATTTATGTGCCAGAGATAGAGACAGCCAGCGAGAGAGAGAGGGAACACAAGCAGGGGGAGTGGGAGAGGAAGAAGCAGGCTCATAGCGGAGGAGCCTGATGTGGGGCTCGATTCCAGAACGCCGGGATCACCCCTGAGCCGAAGGCAGACGCTTAGCGACTGCGCTACCCAGGCGCCCCAAAATTACCGTTTTTAAAAACCCACAAAATCAAAAGGAAATGTCTATGTCTAGAGAAAGGATTTAAAGTTCGAGCACTTATACCCCCTCTTACTTGCTTAAACCCCCTTCAGGTACACTCTCAATGACAGGAACCTTGGCAGGATCGTCACGATAGCAGAACCTTTCAACACGGAACTACAGCTCTGGCAGGTATGAAGTCAAACCCCTCCACACTTGTCTGGGAAGAACAGAATCAAACTTTTTTTTTTTTTTTCCAAATGTAAATGGCGTTTTCTCCATTCAGACCTCAGACGACAAGGAGAAAGAAATAATTCTTATAGCTAATTAAATGTAGACCTATTTTTTCTAAACGGAAAACAAATCAAATAACCAAGAAATAAAGTGTAAAAGTTGAGAAAGCTAAGCCTTTAAAAGGCCTAGAAGGCTACGTGAGACCTTTCAGCTTACCAGTGTGGACAGTATGTCTCCCCTTTCCTCATAAATGTAAGCTAGAATAAGATAGTCACGATTTGATTCCTTTCAAAATTCATAGTTTTGGAATTCAAAGACATTTAGGTTTCAAATATCTCAGTTCCAGGGGGGAAAATGCTTATTAATATTGGAAAATTGAGATTGTATGAATTTTCTGTATGTTACATTGGAGTGTTAACATTCTTCTGAACAAAATAATTCTTATTTTTATAAGTGGCAAACACTACTATGATTGACTTTGGGGGAAGAGTTTGGAAGAAAGACAAAAGAGAGAACCAAGGTTAACAGAGATGTTATTATGAGGCCTTAATAAGGCAACTGAAAGTATATTAAAATATTCCCAACTGCTGAAGTGAAAGGCTAAGCAAAGCCCACATCCCACAGATTGGGTTTTCCAGGGACCATGCTGGTGAATGCACAGAAAATAGAGAAACAGCAGGAGTACAGAGGGGAACGCAGCCGCTAGTGCGCTGCTCTCCTTCCCCAAGATGGCAGAGCCTCTCTGGACCTGACATGCTGCCAAAAGTCCAAAAGCCATGGGTAATGATTGCCAATCTGAGAGACGGGCTCAGTCTCAGCTATGCACCAGGACATGTAACTCACTGTTGTGCAATGATAATGAATTTCCAGGAAAGAAAGAAACAAATCCAGCTTGTAAATAAAAGCCTTGAAGACTAGCTGGGCTGAAAATGACTTTCTTAATTATTTCCCTCTCTTTTCTAGATGGAGAGCTTTTTTAAAAAATATCCAGATGCTGGAGCAGGAGAAACACCTAGGGAGCAAGTGCTGGAAACAGTGAAGAACAATATCGAGTGGTTAAGGCAAAACAGAGACACCATAAGACAGTGGTTTTTGGATTTACCTAGGAACAGTTAATGTATCTAAATATCATATTTTAATTTTGTGAACCTGTTGTTTCTCCTATGACATATTTGGTGGCCGAATTTACAAGCACAATGGAAGGAGTCTTATACGCAGATACTGCTTTTGCTGAGTAGTGTGTTTCTATGTCTTGCAAAGCTTTTAAGTTGTGTTCTTTGTTTATGAAGGAAGATACTAAGAGAGTAGTTAATGTTCTCAGGGATTTCTTCTAAGTGTACTTCATAGGAGATTCTTTGCAAACTGAAGAGAATTTAATAGCCATTTTAATGTCTTTAAATATCATTCTTTATATCTTATATCTGTGAAAATAGAACAATTTGGTCTTAGCTTTACATTTTTAGTACCAAAGAAACACCACTTAATCTTCTCTCTTGATTGATTTTTAAAGTTTAAATACCAGTACTTGAGGGACCAAAATTACCATCTTAATCTTTATTTTATTATTCAGAATTACACATATCTCATATCATTGTATTCACATGTGTCCTACTCCTTTAAATCCTACCAAAGTAACCGAGGTTTAAATTTTACTCAAGGATTGCGTGAATTAGCCAAAGAAATGGCTATTGCCTTTACTATAAAATCAACAAAAGAACTCTCTTCTCCTTTTTAAAATAAATCTGAATGATTAACCTGAAGAAAATATGTTGTTGTTTTCCAGTGTCACTTTACTCTCGAATAATAATGACTGCAGCATTCCCCAAATAATTTAGCATGAGGCAAATACAATTCAAGAACCTAGCTTTTTTCATGCTTGGTACTCTGTCGTCCTGCTCCATTCCCTACAAAGCTCCTTCAATATGCTATGAAATTAGAGGGAAGATAGTGCTTAACTTTGCTCAATGGATTTTAGAGAAAAAAGACTAAATAATTGGAAACTGGTCAGGAAAGAGAGAAGGTTGATTATTCCATAAAACTAAATGGAATTAGAATTTAGCTTTGATCTAACCTAGCAATCTAAGTGTGAAAATGAGGAAACCCATGTATGTCTCCAGCATGACTCTGCATATCTGAGGATATATCTTCTTATACATAACTTTTATGTATAAGCCCTTAGATCCTAATCCATACAGAATAGCACTGATCAAATTTATATTCGTGACGTGATTAAAGACATCAATTTTGTAGAAGCCGGTGGCAAGAATATGTTTAATATGGCACTTGATGCCTCGTAGATCCACAATGTAAGTCCAATAGACAGCAAAAAAGGTAAATGACTACATTTCAGTCTGCTATATCTAGAAAATCAAAATTTATTTGGAAGCTTCAAATAATTTAAGATTGATTTGATGATAACTGAAGCACATGAAAACAAAATCTTAGCTTTGATTTTAGCTACATAATAATGTGCCTTAGTTAAATACTTTCAGACTTTGTAAACTTTCCTACTGCTATTTCTTAATTATTGCTTCTTAATCTACACAGCTAAACTGACAAACTCAAATGCAGCCTGATGGGGAGAAAGATTAAAAAAAAAAAAGAAATTTCCAGACCAGAACTTTAAAAATATTATTTTAAGTGACTTCAGAAGAAAAAACACATTAACACCATAAATCATCAGGAAAGCCCTACTATCCTTATGAGGTTTAACACCCTAACTTCAAATTACTCAACAATCAAAACCAGCACTTGAAGTCTATGTATTGTTTCAAGTCGACGAGGAGTGGGATGGCTTATCCTCCTGCTTTATGTAATAAACACATTTTTTTAAAGAAAAATATAAGTTGAGGGGGATGGTAAATGAAACAATTACAACTTGCCTCCAAGTCATTCTGTTTCATTCCATTTTAAGCACTAAAATGGAAAATGAATTGTTTAGTTCTCTTTACTCCACATGCAAAAGAGCTGCGCACACTCTGTCATAACAACTTCAGTAGTCCATCAGGGCCTTCTCAAACAGCATCTGGTTTTCAAAAGGCTGATGACTGATAGACCTATGCCAAGAACAACTTCCTCTCTGCTTGCTGGTTTGTCCTGATTTTCACAAGGGAGGAAAATCAGTATATTGTTTCCAAAATTAAACTGCAGTATACCATCAACTTTTTAAAATTAACTGGAAGAAATGATCAGCAAGGTCATGTAGCAAGGAGCAGGGCCAGTGTTATTACCTTGGACCTAGGCAGTCTACTCCAGTATTCCAGATCCTTGCTATGCACCCACATAAATATAAACTAGGAGTTCAAATAATAAACCATGAACATAAAAGTGACAGGTAGGGAAGGTCTGGGAAACAGATATATACAGCTGCCCGTTGGAGGCAATGGTATTCCTATAGTTTACCCTCTCTGTTGGTAAAATGTTAGTCCAAAAATAGAAAAATGTAAGGTGGGAGCAAAAATTTAGAACAGTAATTCTCAAAGGAAATTGAGAATAAAGAGACAACAGAAGGTAGGGTAATAGAATTATCAGTGGAGCTTTCTAAAACATTAGCAAATAATAATAGCAAACTTTTTTTGACCAAGTACTGTCCTAAACACTAGCACTCCACATACTTTAATTTCTATATTTACATTTACAGAAACTTCATGAGGTAGGTCCTGTTAATATCCTATTTTCCAGGGGCACCTGGGTGGCTCAGTCGTTGGGCGTCTGCCTTCGGCTCAGGGCGTGATTCCAGAGTCCTGGGATCGAGCCCCCCATCAGGCTCCTCTGCTGGGAGCCTGCTTCTTCCTCTCCCACTCCCCCTGCCTGTGTTCCCTCTCTCACTGGCTGTCTCTCTCTGTCAAATAAATAAATAAAATCTTTAAAAAAATATATATCCTATTTTCCAGATGGAGAAACTGAGACAGAAGTTGTAGAACTTGCTCAGGCCATAAAGTAGTGTCTGGCACCAGCCAGGATTTCGAACCTAGGCAGTTTATCACCAGAATCTATGGGGTTTTTTTTTTTTTTTGGTTTTTTTTTTGCATTTTATCCTAGATTTTAAGTATATTGGATATATTTTACAGACACAACAACACTCAAGAATCTATGGTCTTAACTACAGCATTAGAATAGAAATGTGTGCTTTAAAACTGGAGTGATCTGATGGGGTACCTGGGCGATGTGTATTAAGTAGGGCATGTGATGTAATAAGCACTGGGTGTTTTATACAACTGATGAATCACCGAACTCTACCTCTGAAACTAATACACTACATGTTAATTGAATTTAAATAAATAAAATAAAAAATAAAAAAAATAAATTGGAGTGATCTGGATTTGAATCTCAACTACTTGGCAGTCAAATACATTTAATCTCTCTGTTGCTCAGTGTCCTCATGTATAAAGTGAGGATAAAAATAGTAACTACCGGGGCTCCTGGGTGGCACAGCGGTTAAGCGTCTGCCTTCGGCTCAGGGCATGATCCCGGCATTATGGGATCGAGCCCCACATCAGGCTCTTCCGCTAGGAGCCTGCTTCTTCCTCTCCCACTCCGCCTGCTTGTGTTCCCTCTCTCGCTGGCTGTCTCTATCTCTGTCAAATAAATAAATAAAATCTTAAAAAAAAAATTAATAAAAAAAATAGTAACTACCTCAATGGGTTGTTATGAGAATGAAATGCAAGAATACAGGCAAAGGCTGAATGTATGGGAAATAATAATCACCGAATAAACATTAGATGCTTTTATTGTCATTATTATCGCTCCTAAACCCCACTTATACACTAGTTTGCATAACACAGTAAACTTGGGTTCAAGCATAACCAAAGCTAAGCAAGTGAGGCACTAAGGAGAGGTGATGTGTCCGACTATGGTATTGTTCACACATAGTTCCTGCCCCTCCCTGGGGAGGATTCCATTATCTCACCCCACTGAAATCTAGCATGGGTGTGTGACTTATTGTGGCTGGTGAAATATGAGTAAAAGTGATGTATGCTGATTTGAGTCAAAAAAGTCCAAAGTCAGCACATGTCTGCCATGCCCTCCATTTTTCTTCTGCCACTAGATCCAACAATGTTCCAGATAAAGGTGCCTCTATTTGTCTGAATTCCAGGATGGAAACAACATGGAACAGAACGTAGCCAGCACACAGTGCACCTGCACTGTGAGTGAGAAATGCCCTTTGTTACTGTAAACCACTGAGATTTTGAGGTTGTTTGTCCCTCAGCATATTCTAGCTTAATCTGTCTAGTATGAACACCGAACTACTGTAGTACTCCATCATAGTTATTTTCGTCCAGTTCTCTCGCCTTAAATTACATGAAATTTAAATAAGTCAGTGCCCTTAAATAAGGTTTTATTGAAACACAAGTACAGGTGTTCATTTACGTATTAATTATGGCTGTGCTGAGTGGTTGCCACCAGAGATCTTACGGTCTCCAAAGCCTAAAATAGTTACCTTCTGGGTCCTGTCCAGAAAAAGGATCTTATCTTCACTTCTTCCCTCCTTTTGCATTCAGTTCTTTCCCTTTTTCTCTCTTCTTCCATACTTCAATGCAAGGTTTCTCCATATTGGCACTTTTGACTTGTGCGGCCTGTTAGTCCTTTGCCGTGGAAGGCGATTCTACACATGGTAGAACGTTTAGCAGCATCCCTGGCCCTTACCCTCTATTTGCCAGTAGTGTCTCCCCCATCCCCAGATGTCTCTAGACATGGCCAAGTGTCCTGTAGGAGGCCAAATGTCCCCAGTTGAGGATCACTGCCTAACCTTAAACTTGTGCATAGATGCTATGGGCATTATTTAGCCAACGTGAATGACAGGTGAGGAGAGTATAGAAATTAAAAGACCTTTGAGAGGAAAAAGAAGTTTGGGGAAAAGAATGATAATGAGGAGAAGGCTGAATAAAGTACTCATTCACTCATATATTCATTCAAATAACTAATATTTACAAATATCTATTATAAGGGTGCCTGGGTGGCTTAGTCAGTCAAGTGTCCAACTCTTGATTTCGGCTTAGGTCATGATCTCAGGGTCATGAGATCAAGCCCCTTGTGGGACTCTGTGCTGGGTATGGAGCCTATTTAAGATTCTCTCTCCCTCTCTCCCTGCCCCTCCCCACTCTCTCCCTCTTCCTCTTTCTCTTTTTCTCTTTCTCTCTTTCCCTCTCAAAAAAAAAAAAAAAA
>NC_048228.1:21567384-21619228 GCF_002007445.2 Ailuropoda melanoleuca | reverse complement strand
CCCCCTAAAAAAAAAAAAAAAAAGAAAAGAAAAAAGAAAAAAAGAAAAAAATGTATGTATTATATGGCAAGCTTGTTTGAGGTACTGGTTGGGCTAGATTCAGGAATGGATTTAGAAGACAACTGAGGGGCGCCTGGGTGGCTCAGTCATTAAGCGTCTGCCTTTGACTCAGGGCGTGATCCCGGTGTTATGGGATCGAGCCCCACATCAGGCTCCTCTGCTGTGAGCCTGCTTCTTCCTCTCCCACTCCCCCTGCTTGTGTTCCCTCTCTCACTGGCTGTCTCTCTTTCTGTCAAATAAATAAATAAAATCTTAAAAAAAAAAAAAAAAGACAGCTGGAAGGGGGTTGCCTAGGCGGCTCAGTCGGTTAAGCGGCCAACTCTTGATCTCAGCTCAGGTCTTGATCTCAGGGTTGTGAGATCAAGCTCCATGTTGGGATTCATGCTGGGCATGGAGCGTACTTTAGAAAAAACATAGAAGACAACAGGAAGAAAAATTGAGTCAGGGGATTAATGGAGTGGGATGAAACACAGGGGGCAAGGAGAATGTGGGAAGTCATTGACTAACTTCAGTAAATGACAATACCTTGATATGATACTCCACTGGAAAGCCCTGAAATACTATTTACCATTTACATGAAGAAAATGTTTATTCCTAATGGCAATTTACATTGTCTGATTTAAACTGTATCTGACAATGTGCTAGACATTGTCTATTGTCACTGCACCTCCATTTCTCCCATCTTCTCTGTCCCCATCCTCCTGTATTGCCAAGCTGGGATGCCAAAAATTGCACTTCCCTGGCTTCCTTAAACATGATTTAAGTTTTGCCAACAATATGCACTTCTATGCGACTTGAAAGGAAAAGAGAGAAGAGAGACTGTTCTTTCCAGGAGAGTGCAGGGGATACCAGTTTCTGGGGTAGATGTGAGTTGACAGCTTCTGAACTCATGTCCCTGTGTATTTGCCATCTCTGTGGTACAGGGAAGCTCTGGTGAGACACTCATAGTTTCTTGACTTCTGGGTGATGCTAGCAGTTTCCGATCTCTGGATCAGAATGGTGGTGATATGCAAACTTGAAACCAGGAGCCTGGCACTAATCCTCTGACTTCTGTTCCTCCTGCCCTTTTAATGATGTATAAGAGCCTGATGCCTTGTATTTGAACTTTTTCTGCTTGGTATATCTACAGTATTTTCTGAATGGACCCTTGAGTGATACAAAGTGTAACTACAGATTTTGTTCGGGTTTATGTTTCTATTTTACCCAGTGCTCCTTTCTTGCCATTGTCTTTAGCATATAGGAAGCTCCAAGCTGGGTCCTTTGCTTGGCACAGACCAATGTACTGGATCGACCCACCAGGGAATTCATTCCAGCCTTGGTGAGTTTTAGAATATAGGAGAAATTATGATAGGCAACATTTGAGACGGATTAATATTTGTAATCAAGGAAAAAAGCTGAAGCGGTGTGTTTCCCTTTTGTGTTGGAATACATAGGCACACTAAAATGCATCACTGATAAACCATCAAACTTGACTTCCCTAATTCCTCAAATGTGAAACATGGAGTTACCAAATGATGCAGCAACTCACTACTAATAATATACCTGAGAGAATTGAAAATGTAAGTCCACACCGGAACTGATACATGAATACTCAGAGAATCATCCATAATAACCAAAAACTGGAAATAATCCAAATGTCCATCAACTGATGAATAGATAAACAAAAGGTGGTATAGCCATACTTTAAGGAGGGGTGAAGTAATATGATATATGACTTCACATGGATGAAATTTAAAAACATTATGCTAAGTGAGAGAAGCTAGTCACAAAAAGCCGCACATTGTATAATTCTATTTTTATGAAATGTCCTAAATAGGCAAATCTGTAGAGACAGAAAGTAGATTAAGTGGTTGCCAGGGACTCAGGAAAAGGATATGGGAAGTGATTGCTAATGCTTTCTTTTTAAGATGATGAGAATGTTCTAAAATTAGATAATGGTGGGGCACCTGGCTGGCTCACTCAGTAGAGCATATGCGACCCTTGCTTTCAGGGTCATGAGTTCAAGCCCCATGTTGAGTGTGGAACCTCTTTAAAATTAAAAAATAAAAAATAGGGGTGCCTGGGTGGCGCAGTTGTTAAGTGTCTGCCTTTGGCTCGGGGTGTAATCCCAGCGCTCTGGGATCAAGCCCCACATGAGGCTCCTGCACTAGGAGCCTGCTTCTTCCTCTCCCACTCCTCCTGCTTGTGTTCCCTCTCTCGCTGGCTGTCTCCCTCTGTCAAATAAATAAATAAAATCTTTAAAAATAAATAAATAAAAATAAAAATAAATAAAAAATAAAAAACAAAATAAAATAAAATAATGGTTATGGTTGCACAAATCTGCATATACTGAAAACCACTGAATTGTAATACTACTTTAAAAGGTTGAATTTTATGGTGCATAAATTATATCTCATTAAGGCTATTACAAAAAAAATATTGTCTTCCTTTTTTGGAGTCTCACTGAACTAAATCACATAGCAGTAGTGGCTCATGAGAAAGTCTTATATTCTCTGCAGTAGATAGTGGAAATTTAGTGGCATAAGCACCAAGTGCTTATGAAGTTTGTCTCCTTAAAATTGTTTCTACTTCCAGATTCAAGAATTTGCATTTTTAATTCCAAAAGATCCTTATATTTTTATTCAAAGTTTAAGTTGTTTCCTAAATTACATTTTTCATCATCGGGATTCCATGTGATCTTGACAGAACTAAAAATCACAGTGCTTCATTTCCCACACCTCCCACCCTTCCCACCATGGTGCCCCAACCCCGTGATGCTCAGGAGTGACCACTGAACCCAAGCAGAGCAAATTAACATATTCTAGGGTTATGATACATGGATACTAGAGAAGTCCTCTTTCTGCTGGGGTTGCTGAGACAGAAGATTCCTGGGCCATTCTTGGCCATCTTACTACCACATGGAGAGAAGCCAAGCAGAAAAAGCAGAGCTATGAGAGGAAAGACACAGAATCCTGATGACATTATTTGAGCTCCTGAATCTATCTGTATGTGGACATCCCTTAGATCTTTGGGGAAAAAAATGAATCTACAAATTTTCTCTACATTTAAACTAGTTTAAATTGAGTTTCTGTCACTTTCAATGAAAAGAACCCCAATACTATGTTCCTTCACATTCTCCCAAGAAATATAGTTAGAGGAGAATGCTATTGAAAATACATTGTTAAGACTAATAGAAAGGGTCAACAATTGTTACTGAATGGAAGAAAGGAAGGAAAGAAAGAAGGAAGGGAGGGAGGGAGAGAAAAGAAAGGAAGAAGGGAGGGATAGAGAGAGGAAGGGACCACTTTAGTTGGAAAGGAAGGAAAAGTAAGAAAATTGTCATAATTATCATCACATATCAGCATGTAAATGGAAGAACTCTTCTAATTTGTTTTCTAATATTCCCATAGCAATTTTTTCTCTATTTGAAAACTGAAAGATAGAAAAATTAAATAATTACCCTAGTAACTGAGACCAATGTTATATTCATTATCATGAAAACAAAAGCAATCAATCATAAAACATCCAAGGCCATGAGGAAAACAAATAAAAGAACTACCTCCCCTCCTTGCAAATAAACTGAGAAGAGATACTAAGGGAAGAAGCTAAACCAGATGAAGAAGAAGAAAAAAAAAATGTTTAATGAAGCAGGATAAAGCATATAGCCTATAAGAAATATGTTTGTTAATTCAAGCATGTGTCATACTGTATTATGTGTTTTAAAATGCCTACGGAGGGGCACCTGGGTGGCTCAGTCGCTTAGCGTCTGCCTTCGGCTCAGGGCATGATCCTGGCATTCTGGGATCGAGCCCCACATCAGGCTCCTCCGCTGGGAGCCTGCTTCTTCCTCTCCCACTCCCCCTGCCTGTGTTCCCTCTCTCGCTGCCTGTCTCTCTCTCTGTCAAATAAATAAATAAAATCTTAAAATAAAATAAAATAAAATGCCTATGGAGAACTTTAATTTTCATGACAGATAGCAATTTACTTTTTTAAATTTTATAGTGTGTTACTTTTCTATGAGAAGAAAAACGTGGTCAATTGCAAAGCCTCGTTCTATATCTTTGAATCCTTGCCCTTTTCTGTAATGATATTTACTCATCTAATCAAAAGAATGTGATCTTATAATCTAAGAAGGGATAAAGTCCAGAAGCGGAAATTAGGGTAGCATATTTTTAGGGAATAACCCATAATGCTTTTTTAAAATTTTCTATACATGTAACATACATAGTCAGTGTTCCTTTCAACTAAAGAGTTGCTGTCTTTAGTTTTCTCAGTCTAAAACTTACTTTCCTACATCAAAAATTATAATTATTAAAAGGGAATGTCCCTAACAGACATGCATAGAACATTCCACCCAACAACTATTTAATACACATTCTTCATAAGTGCACCCGCAACATTCTCCAGGGCTGACCATGTGTTAGGACAGAAAACAAGTTTCTATAAATTTAGGAAAATTGAAACCATACAAAGTATGTTCTCCAACAGGAAATCAAAAACAAAAGGAAATTTGGGAAATTCATAAGTATGCAGAAATTAAACAGCACACTCCTAAATAACCAAAAAATTAAAGGAGGAATCACAAAAGAAATTAAAAGATATCTTGAGATGAATGAAAGGAAGAACACAACACACTGAAAAGTATGGGATGCAGCAAAATCAGAAATTCATAGCTGTGAACATGCATATTAAAGACAAGAAAGCTTTCAAATCAATAACCTAAGCTTCCACTTTGAGAAACTAGAAAAAAAGAGGAAACTAAAGCCACTAGAGGAAAGGAAATAGTAAAAATTACAGTAGTAATAAACGAAACTGTTAAGATAAAAAAAAATTAGAAAAATGAAGACCAGCCTTGAAAACTCCCTGAGCAGACAAAACCAGTTTAGTCATACAAAGCTTAGGTTAGCTTCTTTTCCCAGACTAATTTGACCTGGGTCATGTCTTATGTATGCCTCTGAAAATCGTGAAAAGCAAAATGTCATTTGCTTCCCAAAATTGATATGAGGTAACCCCTGGCCAATTCCCTATCGACTAAGAAAATTCTAGTATAATCAATGACGGTAAAGAATCAACAGTCACTGTGTTCTCACTATGTAAGCTGCTTTATAACACTATACCCCTAAGTCTCATTCAGTGTTTTGGTTTGAGTGCTTCTGGTTTGCAAACTGTCTTTTTGATGTGTGCACACGAAACTTTTACTAACTACTATTTTGGTAATTCATTGGTTTTACTTATGCTATTTATGAATTTTGGATGTTTCATGGCATCAGAAGTGGGATCCAAAGAAGACCCGAATGACTCCAAGGCCAGTGAGCAAACAGGTGCTGGTATCCACAGAGCCCAATGAGCCTTCACTGCTTTCTCACCAACCCTGAAATTTGAGGATCTCTCTTGCTGTGTTCTGTTCTCTCTGCATTTTGTGCTCTCCGACTTTATCGTGCATACCTATATTTTGTCTGTTGAAGCTTGTTGGTATGTCACCCAATTTTGTTCAAAAGGGTATTCAAAACGTGATTCCATGTGTTTTAGAACAGTTGTTAGAAAACAGAGCCACTCTTAGTTAAAAGGTCTTAGGGAATCCAAAGGCAAAAGTTGGGTTCCACCTAGTCTATGGACCAGGATCTTGTGCCTTTTTGGAAAATGAGTGAACTTTTGGAATTGTAGGGGCCGCTTAGGGGATTCTGTAACTTAGGGAAGTCCACCTTAATGAAGAACTCTTAAAAGAGAGGATTCCACACCTCTCAGAGACAATGGAATGCATTCTTTGATTAGTATGCAGAAACTTCTAAAAGACAAAGTGATTTCAAAAAACAGCTGTAAAAGGATCCTTATAGCATGCAAATAAAGAATCTTTAGTAAAAACTCTGGCCATCTGAGCATAACCTTAATTTAGTCCATCTGTCAGGAACACAACTTGGACCCAACTGTTGAGTTTTGTATGTGAGACATGGCTATAATTTTTCAAACAAAAGCTATAAGATATCTGTGTCCATCTGTATGTTTATGTATGTCTATGTATGTATGTTACAGATATGTGCTATTTTTCTACTTCTGAATAGTATTGCCAAAATTAATTTGCAAAGAGCTCTATTTAATTGGCTTAAAGAAAATAAAGCATTTATAGAAATCATGTATACTCTCAGAAACATAGAAACTAATCCAAATGTTTTTCAAGTTCACATGATATGGGATAATCTTTGATAAATAAAAGCTAGTTTAATTTTGTTGGTTTAATAAAAACAAGCATGTGTTCAGAGTTGTCAATATTAAAATGTAATGCAAACATACAACTTTTTCTGCCTGTGTTTAGGAATCAAATAAGCTCATCCGATTTCTATACTTTCAAAATTTGTCAACAGAAAAATAACTTAAAATAATGGCTGTTTAATATCTAATCCAAGCATAATTATTAAAAGCAAGTCATTTAAATATATGTAAATAAGATAAACATTTATATTACGTTAAACTAAATAATGGATGCTCATTGCAAATCTAAATCATTTCAAATAAGGTAAACATTAAATGCTAAACATAAGTTTATCTACTTCTGGCTTTTAAATTTTTTCAGGGAGACAAAAGATATTTGGGTCTATTAATAAACACATTTTGTACCACACTGAAAAATTTACTAGAAGGAAGAATATACTTTTAGAAATTATGAAATATATTCATAAATTTGACAGTTCACAGTTGCCTACCCACTTTCCTTATACAGTTACTTTCTTTCACCTTTATTATTTCTAGTGGTTTCCTTACCCACTTGGTATAATGTTATCAGTCATAATTCTAATCACTATCTTAAAGTATACTGTATGTCACTAAAATACCAAATTTACTTGTCAGTTGCATCATTTTTTGTGTGTATGTGTGTGTGAACTCTCACCAGATCTTTAACCGTGGCCATTTTTAAGTCTTTTGTCATTTACAGACAGTTACTGTTTTACACTGATGTTTATGCAAAAGTGTTTCTGCAAAAGTGCTTTATCTTCGGAGACTCATGGAAAAGACCCTGGTAAGTACTCTAAAATGCAGGTTTCTGATAACTTAAAGATTGCAACACTGAAACTGGGTAAGAATTTTTTTTATGGTATTTTTATTTACTCACTTGAGAGAAAGAGAGAGCACGAGAGGTAGTGCACGAGCAGGTGTTGAGGGAGGGGAAGGGGCAGAGGGACAGGCAGACTCCCTGCTGACCAGGGAGCCCAATGTGGGGCTGGATCCCAGGACCCCAAGATCATAACCCCAGCTGAAGGCAGGCGCTTAACCAGCTGAGCCACCCAGGCACCCCTGGGTAGGAATTTCTAAAACTTGAATGGAAAACCTATTGATTCATAAAGATGCTAACTCAAGATCAAACAAAACAATTAGTAACACTGAATGAACTGGTAAGGATAATTACAATTTTTATGACTTTATTTAAAACATTACTAATTCTTTCATGCTTTGTTTTCCAGATTTAAAGAACTCCCTTTTCTCCTCTCTTTCAAGCTATGCATAACTTTGAGCAATTTGGTCAAGTGGATCTTTGTAAATGAAGGTTGAACTATTTAACCTTTTCTCATTACCTGATCCCTCCAGCATTAAGAAACTCTTATTAAATATTCTTATTTTTCATGGCAATACATATATTTGCATAAGTTCAATAAGAATTTGTTCTCCTTGTAACAGGACACAACTGGACAAGTCTTTGGCTTGACCTTTTAGCCTCAGGAGACTTTTGAAAATTGAATCTGAAATTCCTTATAAAAATTCCAGCAATGCAGGGGTGCCCGGGTGGCTCAGTCAGTTAAGCATCTGGCTTCAGCTCAGGTCATGATCCTGGGGTCCTGGGATCCAGCCCAGAGTTGAGTCAGGCGCTCTGCTCAGGGGGGAGCATGCTTCTCCCTCTCTTTCTGCCTCCTGCTCCCCCTGCCTGTGCTCTCTCTGTCAAATAAATAAATGAAACCTTAAAAAAAAAAAAGAAAAAGAAAATTCCAGCAATGCAGATTTAAAAGATCTATATAGTCTATCACTCTTCTTGCTGCACTTATGTAAATAATAAGGCCAAGTTTATTGAAACCAGACTTACTGCAAACAAATTAGTCTTATTAAGGTTATCTTTGACAGAAAAGGGAATGATTATAGAAAAAATATGTTTTAGTCACAGACCTTTGTTGATATCAGATTCTAGAGCTGTTAATTATCTTTGAGGTTTTGTTTTCTACCTGGAAAACTGGACTGGATCCTGAATTCTTCTGAATTTCTCCAGTATTAGGCTAGCACTCTCCAAACTCACATTTCCAATTTTCTTCCACTCTTTCCACTTTGAATCACCAGGAAACAAAAACTGCCTTTTTCTCAAAGTCATGTAAGCTAATGCTGGACAACTTGATACAACCTTCAGAGAAATCATCACAACAGCTCCTGTGCGGACAAACTTCGTGCCTGTTGGTAATAGCACTCAGAAAGATCACCAGGACATTTCAAACTGGAAACCAGGAAAATCTGTCAGATTGCCACCTCACTCCATCTGAAAATGCTTAGAGAAACTGACACCTAGAAATTTTCTCAACTGACTGCTCTCAAAACTTAAAAACTGAATTTATAATTTGTTCAAACTATCAACTTTGTTTTTCTTTTGTTTCCATAGGAATGCCAGCTTAAAAAAAATTATTACCACTCGAGTTATTTAATTGGTTAAATCTTGGCTTCTGGGAATCTGTGCTCCAGGAAATTTTTCAGTCCTTGGCTATTGTTCTCTGTGTACTCATCATTTTAACTTCTCTAGTGTGTTCTATACTCTTGAGGTTTTTAAAAGTCTGTCAGCGGCCCCTGACTTGCCAAATGGTATCCATTAGGATAAGACAACTGGATGAAATCAACAACAACCTCATAATTGATCACTACATGGCCCTCCAGCCTAACGACACAACTAATAGAAACAGTGGGTGTGTGATTCTTCAGCCTGACCACATCAGCAGTGGTAACTGAGACTAACATTATACTGCTTGGTCATACTCTCAGCTTGCTGATAGAACGACCAAAAAGGGGGAATTGTTAAAATCAAAAACAGAGAACAGCCTTGAATATTCCCTGAGCAGACAAAACCAGTTAAGTTGTACAAACAAAGATTAATTTAGCTTATTTTAAAAGACTAACTTGACCTGGGCCAGTTCTTGCTTATGCCTCTGAAAGTCATAAGTAAAATTGAAACTGTTTCCCAAGGTTGATATGAGGTAATGACTGACCAGCTCCCCATAATTTGAAGAAATTCTAATATTATAACCAATCACTGTGAAGAATAAACAGCCACTGTTTTCTCACTATATAAGCTGCTTTGTAACAATATACCCCTGAGCCTCATTCCATGCTTTGGTTTGAGTGCTCCCAGTTTGCAGACTGTCTTTTGGTGGGTGCACAATAAATTTTAATTAGTGCTTTGGTGATCCACTGGTTTTACTTCAGCTATTTCTGAACTTTTGACAAAATAAAGAATAGAAGATAATAGAGGAAATCAATGAAACAAAGAGCTGGTTCTTTGAAAAGAACAATGAAATTGACAAATCTTTAGCTAGATTGACCAAGAAAAAAAGTGAGAACACTCATATTACCAAAATCAGGAATGAAAGAGGGACCATCACTGCCAACTTTAGAGAGATAAAAAGGATTAAAGAGAACAGTATACACAACTGTCTGTCAACATAACAGATAAATTAGGTGAAATGAACAAATCCCCAGAAAAACACAAACTGTGAAACTGACTCAAGAAGAAATAGATAACCTGAATGTATCTATAACAAGTAAAAACATTGATTTAAATAAACACTTTCCACAGAAGGGGCACCTGCGTGGCAGAGTCCGTTGAGCCTTGGACTTTTGGTTTCAGCTGGTGTCGTGATCTCAGGGTCATGAGATCAAGACCCATGAGGGCTCTGTGCTCAGCACGGAGTCTGCTTGAGATTCTCTCTCCTTCTCCCTCTCCCCCTCCCCCTTCCCCCACTCTTGCTCATGCTTTCTCTCTCCCTCTCTCTCTAAAATAAATTTTAAAATATTTTTAAAATGCAGATTCTGCTTCTGTAGGTCTGGAGTGTGGCCTAAGAATCTGCATTTAAGGGGGGGAAAAAAACCACTTTCCACAAAAAAAGCCTAGGATAAGATGGCTTCCCTAGTGAATTCTACCAAACATTTAAAGAAAGATTAGCACCAGTCCTTCACAAACTGTTACAATGGAAGAGGAGGTAGCACTTCTCAAGTCATTCTATGAGGTCATTATTACTCTGATACTAAAACCAGGCAAAGAGCTCACCAAAAAAGACCCCAAAACTACAGACCAGTTTCTCTTTTGAATCCAGACACAAAGATCATCACCAAATGATGAGTGAACCAAATCTAGCAATATTAAAAAAAAAAAAAATTAAAGACCATGATCAGTGCCAACTGGAATTTATCCAGGAAAGTAAGGTTGTTCTGACTTATGAAAATCAATCAGTGATATACCATGTTGACAGAAGAGACAAAATACATGTGATCATCCCCATAGATGCAAAAGAAACATTTGACAAAATCCAGTAAGCCTTCATGATAAAATATTCAACAAGCTAGTAATTAAAAGGAACTTCCTCAACCTGATAAAGGGCATCTATGAAACACCAACAACTAGCAGGTAAAAACACTGAAGGTAAAAGACTGAATGCTTTCTCCCTAAGATCAGAAACAGGACCAAAATGTTCTCTCTTGACTCTTTACTAACATTGTAGTAGAGGTTCTAGCAAGGGCAATTAAGACAGAAAAAGAAAAGCATCCAGATTGGAAAAGTAAAATGATGTCCATTATCACATCATGTGATCTTATACATAGAAAACTGTAACACACACACACACCCCACAAACACTCACACACGCACACACACAAGTATTACTAAATGAGTTCAGCAAGATTGCAGAATAGGTCAACATATAAAAATTAATTGTATTTTTATATACTAGCGATAAAATCTGAAAATGAAATTAAAATCAATTACATTCTAAGACTATCTAAAAGGAAAAAAAACTTAGGAATAAATTTAGTAACAGAAGTCTAAGACTTACACAACTAAAACTATAAAACATTGTTGAAAAAATTAAAGATCTAAATAAAAGGAAAGACATCTCAGGCTCATAATTTGGAAGACTTAATTGTTAAAATGGCAATACTCCCCAAATTTATCTACAAATTCAACATGATCTCTATGAAATCAAAGCTTACTTTTTTTGTAGAAATTGACAACATGGTCATAAATTTCATATGGAAATGTGAAGGACACAAAACAGCCACAGGAATCTTCAAAAATAAGAACAAAGTTGAAGAACTCACATTTCTCTATTTTAAAACTTACTACACAGCTGCAGTATCAATATAATGTGGTACTTCCATAAAGATAGAAATACGTCAACAGAATAGAATTGACAGTCCAGAAAAAAAATCATTTACAGTCATTTGATTTTTGAGAAGGGTGCCAAGACACCTCAATGGGGAAAACACCAGTCTTCTCAGCAAATGGTATTGGGATAACTGGGTGTACACATGCAAAAACAATGAGGCTGGACCTCTTCTGCCATACACAAAAACGAACTCAAAAAATATAACAGATTTAAGCACTAGAACTACAAAACTGCTAGAAGAACACATAGGAGTAAATCTTTGTGATTTGGGATTAGACAATGGTTTCTTAGATATTACACTAAAAGCACAAGCAACAAAAGAAAAAATAAATTAGACTACATCAAAATTCAAAAAATTTCACTGCAAATGATACTATCAATAAAGTGAAAATACAACCTACAGTATAGCAGAAAAAGTCTGCAAATTAAACATCTGATTAGGGACTGGCATACAGAATATATAAAGAACTCTCACAGCTCTATAATAAAAAGACAAATAACCCAATAAAAAATGGGCAAAAGATTTGAACAGACGTTTCTCTAAAGATATACAAATATCCAATAAACACATGAAAAGATATTCAACATCAGCAAGCCATTAGTGAAATGCAAATTAAAACCATGACGAGATACCACTTCACACCCACTAGGATGGCAATAATAAAAAAGACAGACAATAACAACTGTTGGCAAGAATATGGAGAAATTGGAACCGTCATGCATTGCTAGTGGGAATGTAAAATGTTGCAGCTGCTTTGGAAAGCAATTTGGCAATTCTTCAAAATATTAGACGTAGAGTTATTATATGACCCAGCAATTTTACTCCTAGGTAAATGAAATGAAAGCATATGCCCACACAAAAAACTTGTATACAAATGTTGATAGCAGTATTATTCATAATAGTTAAAAAATGGAAACAACCCAAATGAATGGATTTAAAATATAGTATATCCATGGGTTAAGTATATGAATTAAGAAATACACTTCTTGTGATGAGCACCAGGTGTAGTATGGAAGTGTTGAATCACTATACTATACACCTGAAACTAATATAACACAGTATGCTAACAATTGTAATTAAAATGAAAATTTTAAAAAATAAGCCAACAAAAATAAATATGGTGTATCTGTATAGTGGATTACCAAAAAGGAATGAGGTTCTTTATTTCCCTTTCTCCCTTCCTCCTTCCCTCCCTTCCCCTTTCTTTCTCCCTTTCTTCTTTTCATCCTTTCTTCCTTCCTTCCTTCCTTTCTTCCTTCCTTCCTTCCTTCCTTCCTTCCTTCCTTCCTTCCTTCCTTCCCTTTTTCTTTCTTTCTTTTAAATTATAATAACACACAGTGCAATATTGGTTTCTAGAGTAGAATTCAGTGATTCATCACTTACATACAACACCCAGTGCTCATCACAAGTGCCCTCTGTAATACCCATCACCCGCCTAGTCATCCATCTCCTTCCATCAACTTTCAGTTTGTTCACTATCATTAAGAGTCACATATGGCTTGTTTCCCTCTCTCGTTTTTTTCTTTTCCCCATTCCCATATGTTCATCTGTTTTTCCCTTAAATTCCACATATGAGTGAGATCATATGGTATTTATCTTTCTCTGACTTATTTCACTTAGCATAATACACTCTAGCTCCATCCATGTCATTGCAAATGGCAAGATTTCATTCTTTTTTGATAACTGAGTAGTATTCCATTGTATGTATATACAACATCTTCTTCATCCATTCATCAGTTAATGGACATTTGGACTCTCTCCGTAGTGGCTATTTTTGATAATGCTGCTATAAACGTTGGAGTGTATATATCCCTTCAAATATTTATTTTTGTATTCTTTGGGTAAATATGTAGTAGTGCAATTGCTGGATCATTGGGTATTTTTAACATTTTGAGGAACCTCCAAACTGTTCTCCAGAGTGGCTGCACCAGTTTGCATTCCCACAAACATCGTAAGAGGATTCCCCTTTCTCTACATCCTTGTCAATACATGTTGTTTCTTGTGTTGTTAATGTTAGCCATTCTGACAGGTGTGAGGTAACATCTCATCATGGTTTTGATTTTTATTTCCTTGATGATAAGTGATGTTGAGTACCTTTTCATGTGTCTGTTAGCCATCTGGATGTCTTCTTTGGACAAATGTCTATTCATGTCTTCAGCCCATTTCTTAACTGGGTTATTCTTTTGGGGCGGGGGGTTGAGTTTGTAAATTTTTATAGATTTTGAATACTAGCCCTTTATCAGATATGTCATTTGCAAATATCTTCTCCCATTCCATAGGCTGTCTTTTAGTTTTGTGGGTTCTTTCTTTTGCAGAGCAGAGGGTTTTTATCTTGTTGAAGTCCCAATAGTTCATTTTTACTTTTGTTTCCCTTGCTTCCAGTGATGTGTCTAAAAAGAAGTTGCTACAGCTGAGATCAAAGAAGTTTCTGCCTGTGTTCTCCTCTAGGATTTTGATGATTTCCTGTCTCACATTTAGGTCTTTCATCTATTTTGAATTTATTTTGTGTATGGTGTAAGAAAGTGGTCCAGCTTCATTCTTCTGCATGTTGCTGTCCGGTTTTCAAAACACCATTTGTTGAAGAGACTGTTTTTTTTTTTTTCCATTGGGTATTTTTTCCTGCTTTGTCGAAGATTTATTGACCATATAGTTGTGGGTCCATTTCTGGGTTCTCTATTCTGTTCCATTGATCTATGTGTCTGTTTTTGTGCCAGTATCATACTGTCTGATGACTACAACTTTGTAATAGAGCTTAAAATATGGAATCGTGGTGACCTCAGTTTTATTTTTCTTTTTCAGAATTGATTTGGCTACTCAGGGTCTTCTGTGGTGCCATACAAATTTTAGGACTGTTTGTTCTAGCTCTGTGAAAAACGCTGGTGTTACATCGATAAATGTGTAGATTTCTTTGTGTAGTACACACATTTTAACAATGTTTGTTCTTCCAATCCATAAGCATAGAATTGTTTTCCATTTCTTTGTGTCCTCTTCAGTTTCTTTCATAAGTGTCTATGGTTTTCAGAGTACAGATCTTTTACCTCTTTAGTTAGGTTTATTCCTAAGTATCTTACTCGTTTTGGTGCAATTGCAAATGGGACCAATTCCTCTTTCTGTTTCCTGCTGTTTCACTGGTGTATAGAAATGCAACAGATTTGAGGTGCCTGGGTGACTCAGTCAGTTAAGTGGCCAACTCTTGGTTTTGGCTAAGATCATGATCTCAGGGTCCTGGGATCGATCTCTGCATTGGGCTCGGCACTCAGTGGGGAGGCTGCTTAAGGATTCTCTCTCTCTCTCTCCCCCTCTGCTCTTCCCCCACTTATGCATGTGCATATGCTCTAAAATAATAAAATCTTAAGGAAAAAAAAAAGAAATGCAGAAGGTTTCTGAACAGGGGCACCTGGGTGGCGCAGTCGTTAAACGTCTGCCTTCGGCTCAGGGCGTGATCCCGGTGTTCTGGGATCAAGCCCCACATCAGGCTCCTCTGCTATGAGGCTGCTTCTTCCTCTCCCACTCCCCCTGCTTGTGTTCCCTCTCTCACTGGCTGTCTCTATCTCTGTCAAATAAATAAAATAAAAAATCTTAAAAAAAAAAGTTTCTTAACTTTGATTTTATACCCTGCAACTTTGCTGAATTCATGGATGAGTTCTAGCAATTTTTTGCTACATAGAATTTTTCTACATAGAGTATCATGTCAGCTGCAAAATGTGAAAGTTTGACTTCTTCCTTAACAATCTAGAAGACTTTATTTATTTTTATTGTCTGATTGCTGAGGCTAAGACTTCCACTACTAAGTTAAACAGTTATGGTGAGAGTGGACATCCTTGTCTTGTTCCTGACTATAGGGAAAATGCACTCAGTTTTTCCCCATTGAGGATGATATTAGCTGTGGGTCTTTCATAAATGACCTTTATGATTTTGAGGTATGTTTCATCTATCCCTACTTTGTTGAGGTTTTTTATCAAGAAAGGATGCTGTATTTTGTCAGACAGTTTTTCTACATCTATTGACAGGATCGTATGGTTCTTATCCTTTCTTTGATTAATCATGTGGATTGATTTGTGAATGCTGAACCACCCCTGCAGCCCAAGAATAAATCCAATTTGATCATGGTGAATAATTCTTTCAATGTACTGTTGAATTCAATTTGTGTGTATTTTACTGAGAATTTTTGTATCCATGTTCATCAGGGATATTGGCCTATAATTCTTTTTAGTGAGGTCTTTGTCTGGTTTTGGAATCAAGGTAATGCTGGCTTCGTAGAACAAATTTGGAAGTTTTCCTTCCATTTCTATTTTTTGGAACAGTTTAAGGAGAATTGGTATTAACTCTTCTTTAAATGTCTGGTAGAATTCCTCTGGGAATCCATCTGGCCCTGGACTTTTGTTGGTTGGGAGATTTTTGATTACTGATTCAATTTTTTTTATTAATCCTTTTTTTTAAAGATTTTATTTATTTATTTGACACAGGCTGCTTCCAGGCAGCAAGAGAGGGACCACAAGCAGGGGGAGTGGGAGAGGGAGAAGCAGACTCCTGCTGAGCAGGGAGCCCGATGCGGGGCTTGATCCCAGGACCCTGGAATCATGACCCGAGCCAAAGGCAGTTGCTTAACAACTGAGCCACCCAGGCACCCCTACTGATTCAATTCTTTTGCTTGTTATGGGTCTGTTCAAATTTTCTATTTCTTCCTGTTTCAGTTTTGATAGTTTGTAGGTTTCTAGGAATTTGTCCATTTCTTCCAGGTTGCCCAATTTGTTGGCTTATAATTTTTCATAGTATTCTCTCCTAGCTGTTTGTATTTCTGTAGTGGTGGTTGTGATCTCCCGTCTTTCATTTGTGATCTTATCTATTTGGGTCCTTTCTCTTTTCTTTTTGTTAAGTCTGGCTAGGGGTTTATCAATTTTATTAATTCTTTTGAAAAACCAGCTTTTAGTTTCATTAATTTGTTCTAACATGTTTTTTGTTTCTTTATCATTTATTTCTGCTCTAATCTTTATTATTTCCCTTCTGCTGGCTTTAGGTTTATTTGATGTTCTTTTTCTAGCTCCTTTTGGTGTAAGGTTAGGGTTGTATATTTGAGACTTTTCTTGCTTCTTGAGATGGACCTGTATTGCATTATAATTCCTTCTTATGACTGCCTTTCCTGGAGTCCAAAGGTTTTGGACTGTGGTGTTTTCATTTTCACTTGTTTTTATGTATTTTTTTAAATTTCTTCTTTAATTCCTTGGTTAGCCCATTCATTCTTTAATAGGATGTCCTTTAAGCTGCATGTATTTGTGGTCTTTCCAAATTTTTTCTTATGGTTGACTTCAAGCTTCATAGTTTTGTGGTCTGAAAATATGCATGGTATGATCTCAATCTTTTTGTAATTGTTGAGGGTTGATTTGTGACCCAGTATGTGATCTGTTCTCGGGAATGTTCTGAATATACCTGTTAAGTCCAACTGGTCCAGTGTGTCATTCAAAACCATTGTTTCCTTGTTGATTTTCTGCTTTGACAATCTGTTCATTGCTATAAATTGGGGTGTTAAAGTCCCATAGTATTATTGTATTATTATCAATGAGTTCCTTTGTGTTTATTATTAATTGATTTATATATTTGGGTGCTCTCAAGTTGGGGGCATAAATATATACAATTGCTAAATCTTCTTGATGAATAGACCCCTTAATTATAATGCTCTTCTTCATGTCTTATTACAGTCTTTGTTTTAAAATCTAGTTTGTCTGATATAAGTATGGCTACTCCAGCTTTCTTTTGACATCCATTACGATAGATGATTCTCCCTCACTTTCAACCTGTAGGTGTCCTTAGGTGTAAAATGAGTGCCTTGCAGGCAGCATATAGATGGATCTTGTTTTTTAATCCATTCTGATACCCTGTGTTTTTTTATTGGAGTGTTTAGTCCATTTACATTCAGAATCATTATTGAAAGATATGAATTTAGTGCCATTGTGTTATGTTACCTATAGAGTTGGTGTTTCTGGTGATGTTCTCTGATCCTTTCTGGTCTTTGCTGCTTTTGGTCTTTTCTTTTTTCCTCCACTCAGAGAATCCCCCTTAAATTTCTTGCAGGGCTAGTTTAGTGGTCATGAACTCCTTTAGTTTTTGTTTGTCTGGGAAACTCTTTATCTCTCCTTCCATTCTAAATGACAGCCTTGTTGGATAAAGAATTCTTCATTGCATATTTTTCCCATTCAGCATGTTGAATATTTCTTTCCACTCTTTTCTGGCCTGCCAGGTTTCAGTGGACAGATCTGCTGTGAACCTGATCTGTCTTCCTTT
Source organism: Ailuropoda melanoleuca (assembly GCF_002007445.2). Classification (NCBI taxonomy): domain Eukaryota; kingdom Metazoa; phylum Chordata; class Mammalia; order Carnivora; family Ursidae; genus Ailuropoda; species Ailuropoda melanoleuca. Next base: position 21,601,510 of record NC_048228.1, on the reverse strand, counting down.
GTAGGTTAAGGACTTTTTTCTCCTTGCTGCTTTCAGGATTCCTTCCTTTTCTGTGTATTTTGTGTATTTGACTATGATATGCTAAGGTGATGGTTGGCTTTTGTTGACTTTAATGGGAGTTCCCTGGGCTTCCTGGATTTTGATGTCTGTGTCCTTCCCCAGATTAGGGAAGTTTTCAGCTATAATTTGTTCAATTAAGTCTTTTGCCCCTTTTTTTTCTCTCTTCATTTCTTGGGACTTCTATGATACAAATGTTATTATGTTTTAATAAGTTGCTGAGTTCCCTAAGTGTACCTTCATGGTCCATTACCTTTCTTTCCCTCTTCAGCTTATTTTCTATAGTTTTATCTTCTATATCATGGATTCGCTCCTCTGTTTCATCCATCCCCGTTTTTATGGACTTTGCTTGGGACTGCATCTCAGTTATAGTATTTTTAGTTTTGACCTGACTAGATTTCAGTTCTTTTATCTCTGTAGTGAGGGATTCTCTAAGGTCTTCGATGCTTTTTTCAAGCCCGGTTAGTATCCTTATAATCACTATTTTAAATTCTAGTTCAGACATCTGACTTATATCTGTATTAATTAAACCCTGGGCTGTGAGTACTACTTCCTGCTCTTTCTTTTGGGGTGTATTTCTCTGTCTCGTTATTTTGCCCAGAAAAGAAAAAGAAAGAAAAAGAAGAAACAACAACAACAACAAAAAACCCACAAAAACCAAAAAAACCCAAAAATAGCAACAATTAAAAAGACAAAAAACCAAAAAAACTAGATCCTGGGTGTGTTTGGTTAGCTTGTTAAAGGAATCTAGATCCCAAAATAAGAAAGAAAAAAAAAAGATAAACAAAAATAAAGTATGTATAAAAAATAGACATTTAAAAAAATTAGTAAAAAAAAAAAAAGAACTGAAAAAATAAGAGAATAAAGAGGAAAAAAGAAAACAATAAAAAATAAAAATACAAAGAAAGCTCCCCTAGGGCTGAAGCTTTGCAGCCTTCTATGATCAGTAAACTGTGCAAAAGAGTTGTATATGCTGGTCTTTTGCGGAAGGGGCCTGTTGCACTGATTCCAAGTGGACTTGCCCTAGTGCAAGTATACTCCAGGGTGCAGGGAGGTGGGGCTTGGTGTAAGCGGCTCCAGACTCCACTAGGTGGTGGTATTTTGCTCCCTGAAGGCTTTCAGCATGGATAGGTGGGATGAATATGGCTGCACCCAGCAGCCCCAGAGCTGAAAATTTTTGCCCCCCTCACTTTTCAGTGAGCCCCCATAGAAGAGCAGTCTATCACTTTTGTCTCCCGGGTTTCTGTCAGAACCCTGTGTTCACCCTGCCTGCATCTGAGCTTTTTTATCTCAGGCGCATGACTAAGTTTCAAAACTACAAATTTTAGGTACTCTGGCAGCATGGATCCATGCTGTTCCTCCCAGGGAGGGTCTTATCATGCTTCTGCCCTTTGCTGGACCCATCCCAGGACCCATCCTACAGTTAGATGACTGTGCAGTGGTTTGCAGTTTGTGGCAACACAGAGCAGAAGGCCAGCACCTAGACTCACTGTTCTCGGCTGGCTTCCACACTCTTATCCCTGGAAACAGTAGAGCACTTAGGCACCATCTGTTCTTCTTGCAATCCAGGGGATCCTCAGACCCTGGTGTCACACCTGGGATTCTGTTCTGCTTCTCTACTTGAGCACCTTTAAGCCAGGCACATGCGCCACTGCAGCAGACTTCTAAAGGTTCCGATTTTGTGCTCCATGGCTTAAATACTTTTCAGTGGCCCCTGTATGCAGGCTCCCTCCCCGCTGCCATAGCCAAAGCTATATCTCCCCCAAATTCAAGCTTCCACACCTTCTTCCTTCCAAAAGGTGGTCATTTTTCTACTTGTAGACCTCCAGTTTTTTGTTCTCTCAGACCTCCAACTGATTTCTCGGGTGTTCAGAGTGATTTGATAACTAACTAGCTGTATCTGAGGGAGGAGACAAGCTTAGGGTCCTTCTAATCCTCTGCCATCTTAACTCCACCCTCAGGAATGAAGTTCGGATGCGTACTAAAACATATATCTTGAAAATCATTTAATTGTACACTTTAAATAGGTGAATTTTATAGCATGTGAATTATGTCTAAATAAAATGCTTTTAATGGCCTAAAAATTGAAAGAGAAAGAATATCCCCAAAAACACAAAATCAAAATAAAGAGACACCATTTTTTACCTATCAGATCAACCAAAATTAGAGATTGGTAAAAGTCACTGTTGGGAAGGGGGCGGAGAGATGGCTAGTAGCAGTGTGGATTAGAACAGTCTTTTGAATGGGAATTTGTCAACACATTTTACAATTTTAAATATGCTTTTCCTTTGACCCAGCAATCCAATTTTTAGAGATTTATCCCATAGATCCTGCACAAAGACGTTCTTAGTATGCAAGGATGAAAGGTTTTCACCGCTTAGCTCCTGAAAGTAAAAACATGCCAGTCACTAAACTTGTTAAATAAATTATGACGTTTCCATACACTGGAATAAGATACCTGTACGCATACCCACCCATATGTTCTATCTTCTTTCCTATTGTGGGTGAGCTCCTAGCTAAGAACAATGCACTAGGTTTCATCTTTATTCAACTTCACAAAGCACTGTACTAGTAAATCTCTGTTCTCTCTCTCACATCATCAGTGCTTTCTTCTCTAATGGGTTCTTTACATTAGCAGAGAAACATGCTATTATGTCCCAAAAAGTTAAAATATATACCTATTGACCCCATTTCTCTTTCCAGCTTTCTCCTATTTACAGCAAAACTTCTCTAAAGAGTTGTCTATGCTAGCTAGTCATTTTAGAGAATTTAGCAGAAACTACCGAATTTTAAATGGTTATGCTGTTAGAATAGCAATTCTACTATTAGGGTCCCTTTTGGATAAATCCTTATACATGTTTACCCAGAGATACTTTTTTAATTGTCCAACCAATATTATAGAACATTTATTATGTCCAAGGACTGTGCTTAGAAATTGGCACAGTTTCTTTTATCAGAGAATAAAAGACAAAAACAAAACAAAACAAAGAGTTATCTAGGTTCATCTAAAATGTCTCCCTTGAACCCGTTCTAGTGGTGCTTTCATCCCCACTATTCTACTGAAACAGCACTTGTTGAGGTCACCTTGCTAAATTCAAAAGTCAATTCTCAGTTAAAACAATTCTACAGAAAGCAGAAATAATAGTGTCCAAGTATACAGCTAATTGATATATGGCTTAAACTGAAGTTAAATTTAGAATTTCTAGACAAATGAAATGGACCATATTCTTCAGATAATCTCAAGAAACAGTATTTTCAAGAGTTTTGATGTGTTATCAAAACAGTAGTGGGTCTGAGTACAGATTTTTCTCTTTTTCTACTTTAACAGTCAGATGAACTGAGGGAAGTGCTGACATATTCTTACGAAAGTCGAGAAGCAGCTGTCCAAATAGAAGTCTACTCCAAGAGCAGAACCACTGGCAAAGGTGGGACTTTCCCAGATACATGAGTCTGCACCGATCTACTCTGTAGATGGGCTGATCATGAAGGTCCCCAAATTACAGGATGTGGAATATAGCTCCAGTTGTTTAAGACTGTATAAGATTTAAAGAAAATTTTGGCAAGCTTCCTCCTCAGCCATCTCCTTTTAGGGAGATTTAAAAAAAAAACAAACAAAAGAAAAAAGTTCTTGACAAAGTATCATAAAATCTATAATTTTAATCAATATATCTTTGCAATTAATACTTTAAGGTAAATTGCAGATGTATTGTAATTGGAAGGATATATGTCAATATTATAATGAAGATTATCCCTGAGTAGGGTAACTGATTCCCATCTAAGGAATTAAAGGTCTAGGTCTAAGGATCAATGGAATCTCAAATAAATGTATGCTCTTCCTAAAATATTTATCCACAACATAATAATAATAAAGAGAATCTATGCTCTGATTTTTCAGAAAAGTTTAAATGTGAAGTTTATCAAGAAGAAAGCTATAAAAAAATTGGACAAAATGCCTGGTAAACTAACAAATGCTTAACTTGGGGTAAATAAAGAGCTGTGCTTCCCCCCCCTTTCTTTTAAATATAAAGTGATAGACTATACTTTGGATCCAGCTAGGATTAGTGAATGGTTGTACATAAAGTATCACAGTTTCAACTTTTAAATCAAGTGTGGAGTCATAAAATGAGAGTAGAACAGAGCAACATGAAATGTAGATTAGAGCAGTTGGCCTTGATTAAACAAAGCGGAGAAGAGTCTCAGTGGCCAACTGGTATCTGATCTTCTAATTGTATTCACCAAATTCACGCTTCATGTAACTATGCCCCAGAATCTACCCTAAATTCTGGTTCTGCCTGCCATACTTAGATTTTCTTACATGGATATTTTTATTTTCATATTTCATGTTGGTATTGGGGAAGGGAAGGTCTTTATTTCAAGGCCATAGGAATAAGACTAACTATACACAGTTCAATGTGTATGCTTTGATTTCACATGATACCTCACAGATATGGCCATAGGTTTAATGGTGCCTTGTTTTATTAATTGCCAGTCCTATTGAAATGAGACACTGTCAATAACAGGAAATTATGAATACTACGTCAAGGATGTAGCTCTCCATGTAGTAAACTCAAGAATTAGGGCAATCTTGGGTTATTTCGGAGACGGTAGAAGAGGAAGACTCTTTCTTGAAGTTTTCCAAAATACTGATGCAAATGCTCTAAGTGCCTAGGATTGTCTTGCAAGAATCCTTCCTTGTCTTCCTTCCCAAGTTAGGAGTGAATTTCTTTCCAATTCCTAATGTGTCCTTCACTGAGGGCAACAAGGTAAAAGTACCGGCCTTGCTCTGCCCCTTACTCACTTCTCCCCTTATATTCAGGAGCAGGAACTGGACATACATGGATCAGTCCTCCCTTTCTTTCCTCTTCTAGGAGTCTACTTGTTCAGAAAGCGTACATTCTGATCTGTTTTCATCAATAAAACAAGCTTAACAATAAAGGTTCCCTGTGAGGTCGGGAAAGAGGACGTGAAATTACCCAGGGTACTGGGACAGAGTGGTGAGTATACCTAAATCTTTGGGTTCATTACTCTTACTGCACACCTAAACTATGTCCCCCAATCAAGACTTTATCTGTAATAACTCCTTATTTATCTCTCAGTTGGCTGATAATTCAGCTAGGAGGAAGGAGGCATATAAATTATTGAGGCACTGAAACTTGACTCCAATAGAGTTCCTCCCAGAGCTCCACAACGCTCTATTTGTTCAGCCATATCAGTTAACTAGCACTATTTTCCACTATTTGCCTCTGAAATTACATCTTTAAATGTATATCAGTAAATAAAAGTACATTCCTAGCTTTCAACTGATATTTTAATTACAGAAGTTGGAACCTGTCAAAAGTTAAGTCAAGCTACTTCATGGTATTGCTGCCTCGGCATCCATTTTGTTTGGCCAAGAGGCCTACAGTGACTTGAAACTGACGCAAACCCCTCATGCAGTGCAAGCCCTAGAGAACAGCTCGCGGAGTCACATAGAAATATAAGTTCCCGATATGACTTCCCCCAACAGCCCTTGTGATCAAAAGTCCCCCCTTCCTCCCAAGCCCTCCCCCTTGTGTGTTCCCTAGATAAGATACCCATGAAGCTTACCAAAACCCTGCTCTTTTTGTTTCAATCAACGAATTAGGCTTTAGCACAGGGAACCCAAAAGCACTCCACCCGAGGACACTAATGAAAGCACATTTCCCAGGTCTTTTGTTGAGCCACAACTCACCATCTAGCATCCTGTGCTCCACTTAATGACATTAACTTAATAAAGTCATAACAGATCCACTAAAAATTTTTGAGTAGAGAAAAAATATCCTGAAAATAAAGAATGACAAATGCTAATTTGATTTTTTTAAAAATACAAGGTGAATAGAATTAGCAAGAGAATCAAGTACAATTTACTAGGAAGTCTGAAGTGACTAGAGCCTCAACAAACTTTCTTCCTTCTCTGCATCACCACGTTTATTTAAAGCACAAGCTATGATTAGTCTTCCCTTGGTCACCCACTATTCACCCCACAACCCACCACAATATGATTTCTGCACTGGAAATGGTTCTTGCTAAAGAACCATCAATGTATCAATTTCTAAGTCCATGGGCATTTTTTAATTTATCTTACCTGAGCAATCACTAACAAGATAACTGACCACTCCTTCTATATTAGTTTGCTAAAGCTATCATAACAAAACAAACAAAAACATGTCAAAACAAACATTCAAACTGGGTGTCTTAAACAACAGTAATTTACTGTCTCACAGTTCTGAAGGCTAGAAATCTAAAATCAAGGTGTCTGCAGGGCTGTTTACTTCAGAGGACTATGGAGGAAGGCTCTGTTGCAAGCCTCTGTCCATGGCTAGGATGGCTATCTTCATGTTCACACGGTACTCTCCCTGAATTTGTGTCTCTGTGTCCAAATTTCCCCTTTTTATAAGGTCACTAGTCATATTGGATTGGGGCCCACCCCAATTATATCATTTTAACTTGTTTACCTCTGTAAAGACCCTACCTCCAAATATGGTTACATTCTGATGTCCTAGGGGTTAGGACATCAACCCTTAACATCCTCCTTCTTGTCATTTTCCTCCCTTGGCTTCCTCTTATACATCTCTGACAACTCTTTCTTTCTAGCTTTTTGTCCTCCAGCTGCCCCTTATACGTTAGTGTTTTCCAGCATTCTGTACTCCTTCCTCCTGCTTTTTATTCCACATGCAACCCCGCAGGGCTCCATGCTTGCATGGCTTTTAATGTCATATACGTAGGGATGTCTTCAAAATCTATATCTGAAGTCCAATCTTTTGCATTTGTCAAAAGCCATAAAATTGTACAGAACAAAGAATAAATATTAATGTGTGTAAATTAGAGAGAAATCATTTATGAAGTCGGGGGATCCCAGATCAAGTACGGAATGTGACCAAAACATTTAACATATTACAAATTTATTCACAGCTTTACTGAATGGGGTAGAGGGAAAGGGGCTGACCTCTGTAACTGTGAAAGTAAGTGAAGTCTGTAAGACTAAGGGGAGAAGAAACTATACAAGCATTGTGTTTTGTTGATAAAGTTGTTTCCCACAGGAGTTCTGGCTAACAATCCTGATACCACTGTACAAATACAGTATAAATGAACAAGCAAATGGACGGCAGATGGTAGGGGCCAGGTTTTCCACTCTTGGAATGGGAGTTACAGACAGGCAAGGGAATGATCCATGTGGTAACAGATTAGAGTTTGAAGCATCGGTATGAACTCATGTTTAGCTTAATATAGATACAGATGGTTACAGATAGAGATATTTATAGATATGTGTATATAGAGAGGTCAGTATACACACATTCTTTCCTTGATCTGTCAGCTGCCAAAGACTAAAAGCAATGACACCCCAGTAGTGCTGAGCACATTAGCATCCACATCTTGGTTTCTAATACTATTCTTCAATAAAAGAAACCAGGGCTCCTTGGAAAAATGGCTGATTTTAGGCCTGTGGCAAGAAATATACAAGATGAGCCTGGAGCATCTTATAGTGCCAGAAAGCAAGGAAATGTTCAAAAACAAAACAAAACAAAACCTCACAATCACGGAGGAATGTCAAAGGGACACAGGAGCCAACTGGAATAGCTCCCAATGGCCAAAAATGGATTAAATTGTTAAATGAATCCATAACGGATTATAACCCAAATTATAAAAGAAATATCCATGAGTCCATACTGATATGAATAAATGATTAAATGAACTGACAAAGGGGGAAGAGTAAACAAAATCTCCTGTGCATAAGTCCACATAATTGATGTTGAAACCCTGCCCTCAAGGAGGTGGCGCATAGCTCCCTACCTCCTTATGTTAGGGCATTGCACAATGACTTCCTTCCAAAGAGTAGGGAAAGGGAGAGAAAAGCCAATTGCAAAGCGGAGAACTTCACAAACACTATCTCAGCCAGGTGTTCCAAGTCAACACCAGTGGTAAGTCATACTGATAGTATGTACCCTTGATATGATATGATGAGATGGCACTTCACCTCTGTGGTCATGGTCCCAAAACCCATAATCCAAGTCTAACCATGAGAAAAACATCAAACTGTAATAGAACATTCTGCAAAATACCTGACCAGTACTCAAAACTGCCAAAAATAATATAAACATGAATTTAAAAATTCAAAAATAATGAAAGTCTGAGAAATTGTTACAACCAAGAGGAGCCTAAGGACATATAACAATTAAATGTAATGTCATATCCTGGATGGGATCCTGGAACAGAAAAAGGACATTAGATAAGAACAAAGGAAATCTGAATAAAGCATGGACTTTAGCTAGTGAAAATAAAATTCTATAACTATTTACCAAATGTATGAGTGGTTGCTTCATAATACCCTTGATCTTGCCACACTTCTTCGATTGTGATAAGTTGAAAGAGGATGGGCTTTGGCATCAACCAGACCAGATCTGATCTCAGCTTCACCCCTTGATAGCTGTTGGATTCTGAACAAGTTACTTTTCATGAAGCCTATTTCCTCATTTTAAAAAGGTGCTAATGTCTCTTCATAAGATCGCTGTAAAGATAAAAAAGAGATATCTATATATAAAACACCTAGCACCGTAATTGGCACATAGCAGGAGCTCGGTAAATACTAAAATCTGTCCCTTTTGCAAATCACAATGAGACCTAGAAGTCAAAAAGGGCAGGTCTTGTATATTATGTAGGAGGCTGAATGTTTACTTTAAGTCTCATGTTGCAGATTAATACTTTGCCATCTGACACTTAAGGGGTTGGTATCACTTGTCAGAAATTAAAATATTTTGAATGCAATATGCCTTTGATGAGGGATAAACCCTGTATCAGCTGTTAGAACTTTTCATAAATCTTCACCTTGTACTCATTCGGTATTTGCTTGAGATCTAATTATATCTTGCCTATTTGAAAAGTTCTTTCTGAATATCCCTTATTTTATTAAAAAGAGTGGGTAAAAGAGAACAACCATTTAATTCACTATCATGGTTAATAAGAAAAGCAATAGACACAATGAATTTTGGTCATGAATTGTGCCTTAATAAAAGTGAGTTTTCTGATTGCAAAAAGGAAATTCATAACAGTGACCAAAAGTATCCCAGGACTACATATTGTGCTGAATTACAAAAGCATAAGCCAAAAGTAAGAGTACCTTCATCTTCTATTTGGATACCAAAAACAAACCATCAAACAGAACTGATAGGAACCAACACTAATAACAGTAATAAATTTTTAAAAAGAAAAGAACTGTCAGTGGGGGAAAAACATGAAAATGTGACTAGCAAAACAATGCAATATCCAAAGTACTTTCCAGTTCCTCACTGGCTGTGAAAAAAAAAAGCTCTTTTCACTAGATTAGTTCTCACGTAACAAGAATTAAGAGCAGCCTCTAGTGGCAGGTTAAGGATTTTACAAAGTGACCTTGCAGAAACCAAACTGCCTTTATTTCTTTTACTATTTACTCTAAGCAGAAAAGACACTTCATCCAAGGAAACCGAGGAAGCTCAGAGCCAAGTTTGTTAGTAAACTTTAGCAGTTATACATAATTTCACCCCCACCTTGAGTACCCTTAATAAGCTACATTTTGTGGGGCGCCTGAGTGGCACTGTCGTTAAGCGTCTGCCTTCTGCTCAGGGCGTGGCGTGATCCTGGAGTCCTGGGATCGAGCCCCACATCAGGATCCTCCGCTAGGAGCCTGCTTCCTCCTCTCCCACTCCCCCTGCTTGTGCTCCCTCTCTCGCTCGCGGTCTCTCTCTGTCAAATAAATAAATAAATAAAATCTTTAAAAAAAAAAAAAAGCTACATTTTGTTTTCTTCTCTATATACCTAATTTTAAAAACCACCTCAGGGGCACCTGGGTGGCTCAGTCAGTTAAGCTCAGGTAGTGGTCCCGGGGTCCTGGGATGGAGCCCCACATCAGGCTCTCTGCTCAGTAGGGAGCCTGCTTCTCCCTCTCCCTCTGCCTACCACTCTGCCTAGCTGTGCGCACTCTCTCTCTCTCTCTCTCTCTCTCTGTCAGGTAAATAAATTAAAAATCTTAAAAAAAGAAAAACCACCTCAAATTCTTTGTTGACAGAGATGGGCTATTAGCTGAATGAGCTATTATCTGAACCCTGGGATGGGGGGAGGGGGGAGTATTTTATTGTAAGCAATGAGCCACTAACAAAAACCTGAATGAAGACAGATGGGTTTGATGAACTGAAGTCTGGCTCTCACTCTTCTCTATTTTTTAAAAAGAGTTCATTTATTAATTTATTTATTTGAGAGAGAGCATGAACGGAGGGGCAGAGGGAGAGGAAGAAGCAGGCTCCCTGCTGAGCAGCGAGCCCCAGGCAGGGCTCAATCCCAGGGCCCTGAGACCACGAGCTGAGCTGAAGGCAGAAGCTTCCCCGGCTGAGCCGCGCAGGCGCCCCTTTTCTGTCTCTCTGAATCAGGAGTGACCCAAAGTAGAAATACTCTGAGAGGAAAATAGAAATACCTCTTCTGCCGGAGAAACAATGAATCTTCCTGAATCTCATGTCATCTTTTCCGAGTGGGCCCCTGTCTCCGACAGTACAAGAGAAAGGCTGGGAATGTACCAAATGCATGTCTTCTTCCCTGCACTTTTGTTTCCTTGAAACTCCAATCTACTCATTCCAAGCCTTGATTTCTCGCCACTCATGAAATTAAGAATGAAATGAATCAATAGACTCTTCTTCCTCATCAATTACTGCTCCAGAGACCCTGACACTACCCTCCGGATGAGTCAGCCAGTGGTGCTGGGACGGGAGGCTAGGTCTAAGCAACGCTCAGCACGGCACCCTGGGCGCAGGAACCGCCAGAAAGCCTACGAACGTCCAGGACAGGCATTTTTCAATTCCCGCGGAGAAGGGCGCCAGGGAGTTGTTAACACGACCTGGGGACTGCGGCTAAGACACAAGTCGCTCCTCGAGAGAGGTCAAGCACGCAGTTTCACATCTCCTCGCCCCCCTCGACGAGTCCTCAGGCCCCACCATTTGGGAACTGGGGGGAAACCTGGCACGGCTTCACGGTGTGCCTGCGCCTCCAGGTTCTCAGGGCCTCGGACGGCGGCCTCCTCCGCTCCCGCCTCCGCTGGGGCGGCGACCTCCGGAGCCGCAGGCTGCAGCCGCCTCCACCATGCCCAGCCCTGGGGGCGGGGGGGGCTCTGGCGTCGGACCGCGCGCCTCCCGCGTCCGGCCCATGCTTCCCCAGGTCAGGGCGCCGCCCCACGTCGCCACGAGGAGGGAGAGGTGCGCGCGGAGAGGCCCGGGCCACGAGGACCAAGCTTCGGGCTTCTCAAGATATATGGCGCGCTTGGTCGTGGAGAGCAAGAAGGGAAGCTTCGGGAAAGGCTTAGAGGTGACCGAAACCCCGGCCGGGACCTAATTGGGCTTCCCGGCCCGGAATTCCTGCCTCACCCACCAGGCCAGGGGCCAAGGGGGCCGCAGGCGCGTGCCCGGCGTTCGGGGCGGGGCTTCTGCTCCCTGGGGGGCAGATGAGCCCCAAAAAGGGAAAGGGCAGGGGCGGCCGGGTGTGGCTGAGACCAGGGTTGCTGCACCTTGCTTGGATTTAGTCACGTGGAAGTATCCCCGTGAAAGTATTGCTAATTGTTCCTTCACTTGAAAGAGGGGAGTGGAGACAAAATGTTTTAAACCTTGGCAAGCCCGTAACTCCCATGAGATCCCCCTGAAATTACTTCAAGGGAGAGTGAATCATAAAACAATATTACCTTCTTTCATATAATTAATATAATCATTTAATTTTTTAGAGTTACTCTGCTTGTCTTTCACAGGTGCTTTCAAGTAAATTAATTTAGAGTGTATTTTATTATATTTTATTTATTAACAACTCCTACCTCCTCATAGGAGTGCTGCAATGATGAATTAATATTTGCTAAGCACCTGGGAGGTGAAAACTACATAAAACTTGATGGAGTTACTGTTACTGATACAGAAAAACAATAACTCAGTAGGCTTGGTAACCCGTGCCATCTGCTATCTTCACGGAAATTACATTGTAAAAAGGGTTTGCCTAGCCAGGCGGAGCGGTCCAAGGCAGAAATAATTATCCAGGTAACTCGAATTCCCCAGAAAAATGGAATCCTGCTTTTGAAGAAAAAGTGAATCTTGACCGATTTCTGTTGTTTTGTTCAATTATTATTTTCACATTTAAAGTAATCAGTTGTATAACTGTAGTCACCTGGACGACTCGATTTTAATGTCTCCTCCCTGTGATTTAAAATTTTAAGGCAAGGTCTGCATTAACAGATTGGGAATTAAAATAATGCTCTTCCTTTCATAGCAGCCCACTAAGTTACTTTATATTCATATACTGTAATAGAAATTTAAATAAAACACCAAAAAGTTTCAAATATTTTTGTATCTGTATCACTGGTTGCATAGCATTTCTGACTAGTAGAGAGGAATAAGGTTAATAATGTATAATTTTTCTGAGGTATATGGTAACTAAAGAAAAGACAAGCATTGTATCTAGAATTACATTTCCAGTTAAACTTATTTCCACCAGGACACACTTTTAATTATTAGGACAATTGCTTTAGCTCCTGCTCTTTACTTTGTTAATGTCAACAGGGCCAAGGCCATCAAAATAACATGGGTGTTTCATGAGTAATCTGAAGAGTTTTAGAAGTAAATTGTTTTTCTCAATGCAGGGTTTAATGTAGTGTTCTAAAATATCCAGCAAGCAGCTGTAATCAATCATTATAAAACCTCCGTACATGCAAGCACAGAAAACATTAAAATGTAATATCACGAAAGTAGGCCAGACCACTATCATCAACCTATAGTCATCATCATTTATATCATTTATTAAATTATGTAAGGCAGCAGTGCCAAAAAGTGAAGTAATATTGTGAATTCACTAGAGGGAGCAATTCTTTGTAGTAACCTAGTATTACTTAGCTCTATATATCCAGTAGTCCTAGAGTAGATATGGATCCTTAACATAATCTAAGAATAAAAATATGCATAATTCAGGAGAGAGATCCCAGTAAAGATGTACTGTCATTTCAAGGGTTATTTGAAGGTTTTCTTAAATATCTGAGGAGAAAAGGGAATTTGAAAACAGACGAAGTCTTATCTATTAGCATCCCCACTTTGTTTTAATTTTCACACATCTGTACTTTTAGACAAGAAATTACAGCCTACTAAAATTGGCACAGCATCTTATCCATTATCAGCCATCATGGTAACAAGAGCTAGTTTCCAAGTGTCTGTTATAAATGCAAATAAACTCCAGATTCAATGAAGTAAAGATAACTTATTCTAGTAAGCAACATAAGTGACAGATGTTGAAACCAATTCACACTTCTGCTATACATTCTATATTTTGGCTGTTTGTGACTTAACCTCAATTCATTTAGATTTGGATCCCATTTGATATATTTAATACTCGGGATTTTAGCCAGAAAAACATTTCTAAGTGATAATTAATGTGGAATTAATAAGTAGTATTTATACAATTGTGCCTAACTGTATTAAGTTTTGATTGCCTGTTAAATGTTAATTTTAATGATATGGATTTGGCCATTGAAGATAAAATAAACTTTAGCTGTTATCATTGAATTAATGTCATATTTTAATAATATCAAAGATGCTAAATTTTTTTTAATGATAGTTTTATTTTATTTGTGAAATATTTCATTCAATACATATTTAGTGAATTTCTATCTGTAACTGAATACTGTTAGGATCTGGGGATACAAAGAAAAATAAGATTCAAGTTAGCTCACAATTTTGTGATCCTTTTAAAATAAAGTGTTCCACAATAATTTAATTATATTTATGTTTAGAAAGAAAACTATGTATTTAAAAAGCTAAAGTCTTTTAATGAAAGGAATGGCATGTCTTCCTTTTTTTTTTTAAATTTCTGGAAATTAAAGCTCCAAGTTGAAAGAAAAGTTTCAGAGTCTTCCAATATATAAGGCATTGTTTAGATTATAAATTGTCAATTCTGGCAGCTCCAAGTCAAGTATTTACTACTATTTATTTGTATGTGGATGGGCCAGATGTTCTCCAAACTGCATTCCCCGAACTCTTTTCCTTAAAACACTTCTTCAAAAAATGCAATCTGAATACTTGTGCTACTGCATTGATGGATTTAATCTTATTTCTACTTAAGAATGAAGAAAAAAGATAGGTGACTGATGAATTCCTGGTAATGGTCAGTGTTTTCCATACCAAATCTCTCTTCTTTCCCATTGCACTATCTAAAATAGTATTTATTTCTACAGTGTTATAATGTACTGGGTTAACCATAGGCTTTTATGAAGTATAATAATGTATCAAAGTGTCTATGAAACTATATTCTAAAGCATGAAGATGTGTATTTTTCGTTGTACTGGTAGCATCATTTCAAATATTATCATGCTATAAAGTAAAGTGTAAATATCAGAGCCACTAAGGAAGAACCAAAATTGAAATAGAATAGGGGTAAGGATTACACAAGTTGAGAATGGATTAATTTTCTTTGAAGTCAAACACTGAAAACTCACTTTAAACTATGACTTAAAGAAAAGTAATATTGAATTTTCATAAATATCCTATATCTCAATAACAATGAGATATTTTGTTATGGGCATATAATTTATAGAGATAGTTGAGAAAATAGGGACCCATTCATTCTACATTTTAAAATTAATTTTGTTTTAAAATTATATGAGGTTAGCTCTCATTATAGAAAATAAATACATAGCAATAAAAAATTACACTCTATATTCCAAGACATTCTGACCATGTTTTACTTAGTTTATGCTATAATGTCCTTAAAATAAATCTTCAACCATAGTTTAACAGTGGCTTTAGAATTAAAAGGCCATCAGCCTTTCTAAGAAGGGAACTAAATATATTAATTTTTCAGTACTTGGAATATTTAATATTGACACATATAAATAGCCATCCAATATTAAAAGTGGATTCTCCTATCATTATCAGAAATACACTTCCTTATAACTTTTCCAAATTCTAAACCCAGACCAATTCAGTTTTTCAAGAAACTGAATTTAATTGCAATATGTGTTGAAAATAAGTGTTCTCCCTTCTTCTCAATAATAACTAAGATTACCTCATTTCACCAATGCATGGAAAACAAAATTATACCTATCTGGAAAGCCGTGGCCCTTCACTTTTTGTGTATCTTCAGCTTCTAAATGTTAATCCCAGAGGATCCCAGCGACTGGTGAAGGCTCATAGAGTAGGGACATACTTTGTTAGAAGTGAAAAAAGCAGCCGTTCCCCCTCAGTTCTAAAGCAAAGAACATAAGAACTTTGAACTACAATCTAAAAATCTTGGCATGTTAACTAACGTTTTGAAAGGCAAGTATCCATGTTTGAATGTTGGTGTATTTATGAATACTTTGCCTTATATATTTTTCTACTTGATCTCTCTGGTAATATAAAAATAATGATGATAGAAAAATAACTTAGGAGGCTTAGCCTGGAGGAACAACGATAAGAAAAGACCTTGAACATAAAATTTTTCTAAGACAGCAACTCACAAATGGGCTTTTACATTCTTGGGGAAGAGCTCAGAACACCGAGCCTGTGAAACATCAAAAAAAAAAATGTTTACTTCAGACTTAAGTTTGGCATTTTAATATATATTATTCTAGTGGAAATATGATTACTGTCTTAATAAATCTGGGGATGAAGCTGTTCTTTAAAAATATTTCACAATTATCAGGATCTTCATCTTCAAAGCATGATAGATAAGTCAATGTTTGCATAATATTCTTATATGTGGTACAGAAATATTAACCCCAACTTACAGAGGGTAAAACTGAGAAAGTCTTCTTTAATAACTTCAGAGACAATTGGCAAAATGCTATGGTTTTGTTTTCCCCATTTCTGCTTTAAAAATATCATCACATTATGCAGCGCCTGCGTGGCTCAGCCATTAAGAGGTTGCCTTCGGCTCAGGTCACGACCCCAGGGTGCTGGGATCGAGTCCTGTGTCGGGGCTCCCTGCTCAGTGGGGGGACTGCTTCTCCCTCTCCCACGCCCCCTGCTTGTGTTCCCTCTCTGTCTGTCAAATAAATAAATAAAATCTTTTTTAAAAATTTTAAAAAATAAAAATATTATTACATTAGACACAATTATCTAGTAAGTAAAGTATTACAGACATATTGTTGTT
Organism: Ailuropoda melanoleuca; assembly: GCF_002007445.2. Classification (NCBI taxonomy): domain Eukaryota; kingdom Metazoa; phylum Chordata; class Mammalia; order Carnivora; family Ursidae; genus Ailuropoda; species Ailuropoda melanoleuca. The sequence goes on along the minus strand of NC_048228.1, from coordinate 21,585,322 downwards.
TTTATAATTGTGAACATTATCATAGCAATAATTCCTAAGATATTTTTAAGGATGAGGACATTTTTATTGTTCAAGAAAAAATAATATGCTCTTAGGAGCCCCCCAAACTGTGAATTAAGAATTAAGAGTTAAGAATCCTCCATTCTTTCCCCAACTCTGTCATCAGCAATTATATGACTTTGCTTAGCTGATTGAAAGCTTAACCCTTCCAGGCATGGCATGTAATGGACTCTCTAGATGAACCTCAAACAATACACAGTGAAATGACTCCCAGCGGAGAAAGTGATTTATGCTTACCTTCTTTGTATTTTATGATACGCAAGTTGACTTTAAATCTTATCAATCATTCTAATCTACAGTGTTCTGCTTTAAAATGAGGCCAAAGCTGAGTCTGAATCTTAGCTCCAGAAAATATATCCATCTCAGAGAAGTCTTTTTTTTTTTCAATCTTCACACAAAATAAGGAGAACAAGAGGTGTCTTTCCCCTGTCGTTGTCTTTCTGCTTTGCTTCTAGATGGGAATGCAACTGGGAAAACACTAATGACATTCCATGGATCTGCAACTTGTCCGCTGTGTCACCCATGATGAAACTTCTATAAGACTTTGGAGGTTTGTGTAAGGGAATTCCTAAAAATCTGCTATTTATTTTTTGCAGGTGACTGAACAAACATATTTTAGATTAGATGGAAAAGCAGCCTTAAAGCCATTTTGCAAAGTTTATCAAACATTTTAGTCCAGCATTTTTCTGTACTGCATTTTTTTATAGGTGATAATCTAGCCTGTGTTGCAACTCTTCCAGTGAGGAAATCATTTTTTTAGAGAACTGGAAGCATCAAAAGATGCTTTCATATGCTATTTAAAATCGACCGTTCTATAACGTACAGCCTTTTGTTGTTCTTCTCCCCTTTGAAGGAACACAGTATATGCAGGATATACTTATTACATGTTTCCGTGCTCCTGCTTTAAACACATGCACAGATGCTATGTCACCCCTCAGTCTACTCAGGGTATCACCAGTTGTTCTCATACCCTCTTTATGTTATACTGAGTTGTTTTCACTGTCCTGATTGGCCTTTAGTACCCTCGGTGACTTTTCCAATGTCTTTCACTGTATGTGACTCAGACTATATATAGGATCTTAAATTGATGTAAGTCTAGAAATGGACGACTACCCTCGTTGATATGGACACTTTATTTAATTGATGCAGTCGAAAAACACATAACATTTTTAAGCAGTCAGTTCATATTACTGCCTCACGATGAGACTGTAGTTCACTGTTTTGGTTATCTGTTGTTGCATAAAAATTACCTCAAAACCTAGTCAGTGGAGCATGTGACTCTTGACCTTAGGGTTCCAAATTTGAGCCCCACACTGGGTGGAGAGGTTACTTAAATCTTAAAATCTTAAAAGGGGCACTTGGGTGGCTCAGTTGGTTGAGCGTTCTTGGTTTTGGCTCAGGTCATGATCTCGCAGGGTTGTGAAATTGAGACCCATGTTGGGTTCTCTGTGCTCCGCCTGGAGTCTACTTAAGATTCTCTCCCTCTCCCTCTGCCCCTCCCCCGCCATTTGCATGTTCTCTCTCTCCCTCTTAAAAAAGTTGTTTTAAATAAATAAATAAAATCTTTAAAAAAAAAACGAAACCTTAGTGGCTGAAAATAACAGCAAACATTTATTATCTTATACGGTTTCTGTGGCTCAGGAGCTTGACAATACCTCGGCTGGGTTCCTTTGTTCAGTGCCTCTCGTGAGATTGCAGTTAAAATCTCAGCGAGGGCACAGCCTCCTGAAAATCTGGCTGGGCGGGAGGGTCTGCTCCTAACATGGCTCACTTATATGGCAGTGACGTTCATCACCGCTCAGTGCCTTACCACGTGGTCCTGCCCTTAGGGCTGCTTGCGGGTCCTTATGACAGGACACAATATCTGATTTCTCCAGGGTGAATGATCCAAAAGAGAGCAAGGCAGAAGGTACAATATCATTTATGTCCTAGTCTTGCAAGCCACACATTGTCATTTTCATAATGCACAGGTTAGCCCTATCCAGTGTGGGAGGGGACTACACAGAGACATGAATATCAGGAAGCAAGGATTATTTGGAGGCCATGTCACAAACTGATACTAGAACCCACCCTCTGTCTCCCAATGACTAAACTCCCTCCCACAGGTAAATTAAACCCTTACCTTCTCAAGGCCACCAAACGTCTCATCCCATTACAGCATCATCTCAAAGTCTAGAATCTTGTCATCTTAACCAGGCCCAGATGTGGATGAAGCCACTGGATGGCTCTCTTGAGTCATAACCTTAGATCTTTGTTAGGTGTTAGCAAAGGATTTTACCACTCTACTCTCAGATTCATTTTATACCATAATTGCCTGGCAGAGCCTGAATTTGATCTTTGTTCAGAAACCATTCCTTTTCTGGCCTTGGAAGCCATACATCATCATTTCCACAATATCCCATTAGCTACATAGGTTAATTTTATTCATTGTGGGAGGGGACTGCAAGATGTCAATTATAGGAGCCTGGAATCATTGGGTTCGTGAAGGCTGGCTACTACATCCACTAAAATCTTGGATAATTTAATGTTTAGGAAATCCTGTTAAGCCAGCTTCATCCCTTTTGGTATTTATTGATTTTTTTAATCTAAAAATTACCCATATTTATCATTAAATTACAATTGGAGTTTCAATTCTGTATTTCAACCTTTTTGGATCTTTTTTGAATTTTTTTTTAAAGATTTATCTATTTATTATTTTAGAGAGAGAGAGAGAAAGAGAGAGCAGGGGGAGGGGCAGAGGGAGAGAATCTCAGCAGACTCCCCAATGAGTGTGGAGCCTGATTTGGGCTCAATCCCACGACTCTGAGATTATGACCTGAGCCAAAACCAAGTGTCAGATGCTTAACTAGCTGAGCCACCTAGGTGCCTGATCTCCTTGAATTTTAATTCTGTCATATGAACAACACTCCACAACTTTGAATTATTAATAAGTATAATAGGTTATGGAATTTTAAAAAATGCAGTTTATTGATAAAACTGTTGCTAAACATTTCTGTCTCTAGAACTTTTAGACCATTTAGTTGATAAAATAAGTACATATATCTTCACCTGCACCATTCTAGAAATAACACATTAAATTCATTTTCTGTCAAGTATAAATAGGGCTCCATTTTTCCCATGCACATAAAAACATAGTATGCTAATCTCCAAAGGCAAGAGAAACAAAAAATAAAATGAACTGGTGGGACTTCATCAAGATAAAAAGCTTCTGCACAGCCAAGGAAACAGTCAAAAAAACTAAGAGGCAGCCCATGGAATGGGAGAATATATTTGCAAATGATGCTACAGATAAAAGACTGGTATCCAAGATCTACAAAGAACTTCTCAAACTCAATACGCGAGAAACAAATAAACAAATCAAAAAATGGGCAGAAGATATGAACAGACACTTTTCCAATGATGACATACAAATGGCTAACAGACACATGAAAAAATGTTCAAAATCATTAGCCATCAGGGAAATTCAAATCAAAACCACACTGAGATACCACCTTACGCCAGTTAGAATGGCAAAGATAGACAAGGCAAGAAACAACAATTGTTGGAGAGGATGTGGAGAAAGGGGATCCCTCCTACATTGTTGGTGGGAATGCAAGTTGGTACAGCCACTCTGGAAAACAGTGTGGAGGTCCCTTAAAAAGTTAAAAATTGAACTACCCTATGACCCAGCCATTGCACTACTGGGTATTTACCCCAAAGATACAGACGTAGTGAAGAGAAGGGCCATATGCATCCCAATATTCATAGCAGCATTGTCCACAATAGCTAAATCATGGAAGGAACCGAGATGCCCTTCAACAGATGACTGGGTTAAGAAGTTGTGGTCCATATATATAATGGAATGTTACTCAGCTATCAAGAATGATTTCTCAACATTTGCTGCAACATGGACGGCACTGGAGGAGATAATGCTAAGTGAAATAAGTCAAGCAGAGAAAGACAATTATCATATGGTTTCTCTCATCTATGGAACATAAGAACTAGGAAGATCGGTAGGGGAAGAAAGGGATAAAGAAAGGGGGGGTAATCAGAAGTGGGAATGAAGCATGAGAGACTATGGACTCTGAGAAACAAACTGAGGGCTTCAGAGGGGAGGGAGGTGGGGGAATGGGATAGGCTGGTGGTGGGTAGTAAGGAGGGCACGTATTGCATGGTGCACCGGGTGTTATACACAGCTAATGAATCATCGAACTTTACATCAAAAACCAGGGATGTACTGTATGGTGACTAACATAATATAATTAAAAAAATTAAAAAAAATATATAGTGTGCTAAACAGTGGGCAGCTCCAACTTCATCAGGAATTCTAATATATTTTGAAAGATTGACTAATTAGGCAAAAACCTCAAGAAATGAGTCCTGAAGTTTACAATGTCTTAAATTCTCTAGTGTGAAAACTTGAAACTTAACTTAATTGCTAGGGCTGTACACAAAATATCAGCCTTTGGCAAAAGTTATGGGTGGGATAAATTCCTTATCCTTTGCTCACCCCTTAAGAGTAGAAACAATGTTTTTGTCATTGTTTTCTCCATTGGATTTAGCAAAATACTTATGCTCATAGATCCTTAATAAATATTTTTTAAAATTTTTTAAAAGATTTTATTTATTTATTTGACAGAGACAGACAGCCAGAGAGAGAGAACACAAGCAGGGGGAGTGGGAGAGGAAGAAGCAGGCTTCCAGTGGAGGAGCCTGATGTGGGGCTCGATCCCAGAACGCCAGGATCATGCCCTGAGCCAAAGGCAGATGTTTAACGACTGCGTCACCCAGGCACTCCTTAATAAATATTTGTAACTGGTGAATTGGTTAATAAATTATTGACAGATCATGAATTCCCCTCTCCCAAGTTTCTTGGTACCCAATTTTTCTTGCCTGTACCAGTTATCCTACCAAAGTCTTCCCTTAGTGTTCCAAGACCTTTTTCAATCTCCCTCTATTCAATCAAAAGTTGACTATTTTTAAATAAGGAAGAAGTTGGACAGTCTAGTAACATTTAGGGACCGTTGTCAATGCCTGAATCCATATTAGGGCATCTAATGATGCGGATTTTCTGATACAGTTTAGAAGTGAAAAGCTTTGGGCAAGCTTTTGGCTGCCTTACAACCATAATAGGTTGCCATCAATTTGCCTTCTCAGTAAGATCAGTCTTGATTGAACATGTCAGTTGGTGAATTCTCTACCAGGAAAATCTGGTCTTCCTAACAATTGGGATTCCAAAACTATATTCCTCACTATGTGTGCCTTGACATGATTCCTTTTCTTGTTCACCTAACTTAGGAAGCAAGTTTTTAGATGAATAGCATTTCCCTATTTCTGCTAATGGGCTCATCATTCAGTCAATCACATAAACTCAAAAACTTTAAGTTTGTTGAATTTGTGCTTTCCCTAAACCATCTCATCCAACGCAGTCTTTTGGTTATCTTTCTCAGCTCTTCCTCTTCCTTTATCTCTACCATACCCCAGTTTAAACCTTTTAGTTTACCTCTCTTTGCAGTTTGGTTACACATCGTTGCCACATTAACTTACTAAAGTACAATATATATCCATTCATTATTCTGCTCAAAAATCTCACTCCCATCTACTCAGTGCCTACACAATTAACTCCAAACTTCTTAGTCTAGTTTTCAATGTCTGCCACATTCTAGCCACAATTTAGCTTTCCAGGCTTACTTTCCACTACTTTGACACACTGGATTATTCTGTCTGCCAAACTCATCCCACATCTACCATTAAATCTGTATTGCGTTTTTCCCTCTGCCTGAATGTCCTCCTACCACTTCCATTAAAACCCTGCCCATCTTTCAAAACCAAAGTCAAAAGGAATCTCAGACATGCTTTAATCCTACCAGCCAGAAGTATTCTCACTCTTTTCTGAAAGTCCAGGGAACTTTGTACCACGCCTAAGATACTTACTGAATTCTGACTTTGGTTTCAGTTATATGCTTACGTGATTTATCTATTCTTATATATTTTAAACTTCCTGAGAATATAGGTTATATCATTCTGTGTATGGTAGTTAGCACATCTGCTTTACTTAGAGGTGGTTGTTCCTGAGTTGGAGCCATCATGGAATGAGTTGGGTAAGTATTCTACATTGGTTTGGGGTGGTGAATAGGAACACAGTATAGTGTGGTCAAGAGAAAAAGCTTTGGAGGTCAAACAATCTCAGATTTAAATTTGGTTTTACCAGTTTCTAGTTACGTGATTCGTGGCAAATTAACTAATCTCTTGGCGTCTCAGTTTCTTCATCTGGAAAATGGGAATGAATGCTTATTTCATAGATTCGTTGTCATCATTAATGAGGTGTTAGGTGTAAAACACTTATCTTAATAAATAATTATTACCTCCCTATCCTCTAATGTTCCTAGCATAGTGTTTGATAACTTTTTTATTAAATAAATGATTTAGAAAACAAAAACATACCATGTTTAAACATAATTTAAATATGCATGTATATTTAATAATTGAGACAAAACGTTAGAAGGGCATAGAAGAAAGAATAAAAAAGGGAAGAGCAAAGTCAGGAATCAAGATACTACATTTTTTTTTAAATGAGCAAGAAGAAATTTAATTTATGACCAGACTTATAGTCTTAACTCTACAGAATATGCTGGGAATTCCTTACAATTTTCTAATGGGAAAAACCTAATTACCTATTTTTAATTATAACAGTTCACATCTTAAATTTCATATAAAAATGTTTAATACTGCAGCTTATGGGAGGCCCAGCCAGGCTCCAGATTCTCAGCCACCGGGAAATTTCTGTGCCAGACCACCCACTACGAAAGTGAAAAGTTGGTACCTTTGCCAGTGTGGAAATTTCTTCAGATAAGAGCTCTAAACTGTTGCAACCGTTTTTCTTAGGAAGACGGGGGGAAACACATGAGAAATTACTGGACAAACACTAATTGCCCAGGTTTCAAAGTACTAATCAAAAGTGGAATTAATGCTTTTAGCACCACGACTCTCCTGAACTTAAGTCTGTCTGTATGGATTTGGGCTGGCTTGTTTCAGTCTGTTTCTTTGGAGGACACAAAATTATATGAATAAAGCTAGAATTTCAAGGCAAGTCACGCTATTTAGTTATAGCTGATTTGGATTTTTGTTCATTTTTAATCATCTTTCTCCAAATGCCTTTAGAAACAAGTCATTCAAATAGTAATACTGTAATAGCTTTTGCACTCGAAATCTTGTTTTGAGTTTCTTGGGATAACCTTTCATTATGAAAGCAAAAGAAACATCCAAATGGTGGTTTAACCTGGAGAAGGTATAGAAAGTTGTGCAAGGTGGGGGGGAAGGGATAATTGGATGATGGGCATTAGGGAGGGCACTTGAAGTAATGAGCACTGGGTGTTAGATGCAATTGATGAATTGTTAAATTCAACCCCTGAAACTGATAACACACTATATGTTAACTAAATTGAATTAAATAAAAAACTTTTAAAAAGGAAAGGTGCACAAAATTAGTCTTTGCTCGTAACGTTTCCATTTTGGAAAAACTAATATTTGACATCTTTTATCTTAAAGGTATTATCTAATCTACAATTAGGAGCAGTCTGAAAATCTACTTTCTTGGACTAATACAGAAAAGATGTTTGTAAAAGTGCCTGAAATATAATAGACCTTCAATAAATATTATTGTGTTGGCACAAAAGCTTAACAGGTGTGTGTATGTTTGTGTACACAGCTCTCCTTCACCCCCTCAATACTTCCCAGGTAGTGTTAGTGGAGGGCACTGGAAGATGAGATTTTTCTTCTTACACCAGTGCCTCCGAGGATGCCAAAAGACAATCTCAAATCATAGTTCCAAAAGCACTTCTTTTCTGCTCTTCTCAGGGGAGAAGACTATTTATGGGGGTGGGGAAGGGACACTCTACTGAAGCAAGAACTCTTTTGGTTGCAAGTAACAGAAACCCCATTTGAGCTACCTTGGGCAAACCAGGAAATCAATACTGACCTGAGGAACAAAATCTCAGGAAGGGCATGGACCTCAACGATCACAAAAACAAGGACATGGCTAGAGTCTCTCTCCATCCAACTCTAACCTCTGTTTCTCTCTGAGTCAGCTTTCTGTCTTACTGGAGACTGCAACCTTCTACCCTGGAGAACATCATTTTAGAAATCTCTTCCTGAAAAGGACTAGTTCTTCTCTAAATCCTGTTGGAAATTCCCAGAGAGGGAACTGAAGGGCCCACCTAGGTCATACGCCCCTTTTGTGGACAGAGAGACCAAATCCATAATTGGCAGCCTCCACTAGAACAGTATAGTTTAGGTAAAGAGAAGAGCATTTCCTCTAAAAAGAAGACACTTCTGATTCCAGAAGGAGAGCAGAGCTGGACAGACAAAAGAAATAGTCTTAAAATTATACTTTTAAAAATTCGGAATTTTATTTATTAAATATGAAAAGAAATATCTTTTCCAGTTGCTTATTATTTTCTATAAACTTATTTTTCTATCTCTTAGTGTTTATCTCATATTTCTTCTATCTCAAATGTTTTTCTTAAACAGCACCACTAAGTCCCATCCTTTCTCTCCTTCAAATCTGTGCTTAAGATTCACTTCCTTGGGGGGAGCCTGGGTGGCTCAGTCATTGAGCATCTGCCTTTGGCTCGGATCGCGATCCCAGGGTCCTGGGATTGAGCCCCGCATCAGGTTCCCTGCTCAGCAGGAAGCCTGTTTCTTCCTCTCCCACTCCCCCTGCTTGTGTTCCCTCTCTCAAGGTCTCTGTCAAATAAATAAATAAAATATTAAAAAAAAAAAAAGATTCACTTCCTTGGGCTTCTGGTAAAAATGTGGCTAATTGAGTAGATTTATCTCTATTTTACCCCAAATGCTATTAAAAGGGCAAGGAGAGAGAGAGAGAAAGAGGAAGAGAGGGAGAGAGAGAGAACCCTGAGGTGCAAAGAAGAAGGGGGAAGACGGTAACAGATGAAAAGTGACAAAAACTTGTGGAAGACAGGAAGTAGATATGTAGTGGATTAGTTACCTTTGCAATGTAACAAATTGCTCAAACCTTAGCTTCTTAAAACAATAAATATTTATTACGTCACCCAGTTTTGAGGATGAATCTGGGAGCAGCTTAGGCTGCAGTCAAGCTGTTTGTCCAGGGCTGCAGTCATTCAGGGAGCTGGAGAAACCACTTCCAAGCTCTCACACGTGGCTGTTGGCAGGAGGCTTCAGTTTCTCACTATAAAGAAATAGTTTATGCTTGTGAAATACTAACTGCAATAAGGGAAAGAAAGTGTAACAGTAGAGAAGCTAGCTGACGCCACCTAAATCAAGGAAGCAATGTAACATCCGGAAATATTGTTTAGGTGGACATTGTGTGCCTAAGAATACAGCATCGCTTCTGTGATATTCCTGAATATCATAGAAGATATGTAATTGGAATCTAATCACATGAAAATATCACACACACCCCCCAAATTAAAAAACATTCTACAAAATAACTGACCTATAATCTTCAAATGTGTTAAATTCATGGAAGTGTGTTCTGTGCTTTGATGCGGCTATGGGAGCACAGAGAAGGGGCACCTTGACCTAACTGATGCCAAGATGTCAGGGAAGCCAGTGTAGGGATATAAGCTGATACCTACAGTTAGCATAGAAAGGGGCAGTGGAGGGTGAGCAGAGGCAAGAAAGGAGGAAGCAGGTCATAATGTATAAGACCAAGGAAAAATCATTTGATCACATACCAACCCGTGTGTGTTGTGTGTGTGTGTCTAAATTTTTTCTTTAATATTAGCAAGAGTTTGCTCCTTTTCCTATCATATCTAAAATGTCACATTGCAGGGGCACTGGCTGGCTCAGCTGGAAGAGCATGCAACTCCTGATCTCAGGGTACGAGTTCAAGTCCCATGTTGGGGGTAGGGATTACTTTAAAAAAATAAAAGAAAAGAATAAAATGTCATATTTCAAATTAACTTAAGAGGTTATGCCTATTACTTTAGTCTAAGAAATGTGCCTTGGGACACATGTGAAAGAGAACAAATTTGCCCTTGATTGTCTCGGTTACTATAATCATTTTTTTTTCAAACATTAATCATCTCATAAACTAATTAGGCAACATTATTTTCATAGCACTTTTTAATATATTTCCTTTATATGTCTTTTATAAATGGCATTTTTTTTTAAAGATTTTATTTATTCATTCTACAGAGAGAGAGACATCCAGGGAGAGGGGGAACACAAGCAGGGGGAGTGGGAGAGGAAGATGCAGGCTCCCAGCGGAGGAGCCTGATGTGGGGCTCGATCCCAGAATGCCGGGATCACGTCCTGAGCCAAAGGCAGACGCTTAACTACTGAGCCACCCAGGCGCCCCATAAATGGCATTTTCTAATCATGTAAACAAAAGTGTTACAGAAGACTAAATTGTTTTCCCAGCGGCCATTTGTTCAGTGGTTGAAAGAACAAAGCTCTTGTCAGATTGTGCCTGATTTGAGTCCTTTTCGAGACCTGACTCTGCCACCCATTGGCAAGGTAGCCTGAAGCAAGTCACCTCTGAGTATCAGTTTTCTTAATCTGTCAAAGACAAAATAAAACAAGGCAAACAAAAAACAGTGTCTATTTTATAGGATTGTTGTGAGAACTGATTAAAATAATATGTGAACAGCATTTAGCATAGTGCTTGGCTCATTGAAATAGTCAATAAACCAGATCTTTTGCATCACCCTATAGTTATGTTTAGAAAAGATTATGCATAAAATCAGATCAAATATAATGCCAAAAATATATGTAGAGTGCTGTGAAAATACTATTGGCCCGCTGTTTCTTGAGTGTGTAGCTGATTTTTTAATTGATGATTATAGTGCCTGAAACAATCAAAGATAATTTGTCTGCTCTATCTCATCTTGCAATGTCCCAGTCATCCTCCCCTTTGATTTTTTGAATCCCCAGCCTAATCTAGAGTGGCTTCCAAGAAACAGCAAGGACAGGACCACTGCTTCTCCAGTAGAGATGGGATTTTGAAAACCATATAGGCACTGCAAAACGCACCTCATTGTAACTCTCTACCATCCCAACTCCTACATACATGTTCTTGTTCGTATAGGTATTCGTTTGTTTATTTAGCATAGTAAGGTAAAACATCTTTTCTGATATATAACAAGACTTACTAGATGTTTCGTACTTGTGTCACCAAAAGTAACGCCAATCTTTCCATTGTTGCGGTGAAGTGTGCTTACTGTTTATGATAGCAGCTGGGAAATGGGAGTGGGTAGGGTAAATGATCTAAGGAATATTTTGCCACCAATAAATTAATCAAAAATATTTGGGGTTTATGGGGTAACAATGAGCAGAAATAAAAATAACAATGGTGTGTTTGGTCTATGACTTGAGTTAAAGTCTGATTGGGTTAATATTTTTTTGTTGTTATGGGGTTGACTAACATTTTTAACTTCTCAAGTTCCTCATCACTAACCATAAAAGTGAAAAAAGGATTTTGTTCATCGTTTATTGTGATGCACTATATTTTACTGTTTATTATGAATAGTTAAATTGTTAAGAGTGTAAAATTATTTTGGAGATTGGAGATCCTAATCTCTTAACTAGTAGAATGATCCTAGGTTCTGACATTATAAGCTGGACACTTCCGTCATCTGTGTGCCCCCCTCCTCCAACCACTACATACACGTCTCCCTTCTGTTTCCCTCACCACACGCAGTCCCCAAGCTATTTATTAAGAAACATTAAAATGTGTCCAGTACCTTATGAACCCTGATCATCACCCTAAAAATGGTGTATGATCCATTACCCTAGAAGTGCTCTGATACAATAAAAAATGATGGTAGTGATGATTAAAAAAAGATAAAGGTGAAATTTCTGCTATGGAATTCTTTTCCATATCTAATGTGTTGAGAGAAAATTAGAAATGAATTAGAATTAATCTGAGATTTAACTCATGCCAATTCAATAGATTTTAATATCTTTGGCCTTTGATCTTTGTGAACAGAGGTTTTAATTATACCATTTGATCAATAGGCATTTATTGGGGGCACCTGGGTGGCTCAGTCATTAAGCGTCTGCCTTCGGCTCAGGGTGTGATCCAGGAGTCCTGGGATCGAGCCCCACATCAGGCTCCTCCACTGGGAAGTCTGCCTCTTCCTCTCCCACTCCCCTGCTTGTGTTCCCTCTGTCCCTGGCTGTCTCTCTCTCTGTCAAATAAATAAATAAAATCTTTAAAAAGCGGGGGGGGCATTTATTGAAGACCTACTATTTAGCAAGTATGGTTCCAGGCTCCAACAAAAAGCTTTAAAGAAAATGACCCCCAAATCTTAACTCACAGTAACACACCCCACATGGTAATTGACAAAGGAGTGATATAGACAAAAAATAAGTTTTCACGTATGAGTGCCCAGAAAGGAAATTTAAAAAGCAAAAAGGGAGAGAATCGTGAAAGTAGAATTATCTCTAAAAGAGATGTTGGAAGAAGTTAGAAAGGAAAAGGAATCAAAGGGTGGAAATGGGACAACTCTTCTGTGGAGGAAGACATCTTTCTACTGAATTCTAATCTGAAAATGCAGGATGACAATGAAGGTGCTCTCCAACCATGAAAGGAACAGAAATCACCATCAAATACTGCTGAGCCAATAACAATAGGATATAGCAAGAAAAATAAGTACCTTTGTTTGGAGAGATGCAGAAAGGAACTCACATTAACACATAAACTCTACACAGGATTGTATGTTCTCTTGACAATGGGGACAGTGGGAGCCTCAGGCAAAAGGAGCTTCGAAGCTGAGAGTAATAAACTGAACTGAGGTTTATCACTTTGGTGGTCATAATGCCAAGGGTAAAGCTGCCTGGGATGAAAGGAGTGTGTTCACGACCTTTCTGGGATATCCTGCTTGTAGTGGGCTTTGTTAAAATGTTCACAGTCCCTCTGTTGCTGTGAAGAGACATATTCCAATGTTGCATGCTTTACTTATCAGCCCTGATACCTTTATTGTTCATACAAGCACTCAATATTTATGAATACAAATGGTTTACAAGTAGACTGGATAAAACAACTTTTCACGTCTGGAAGAGTAAACACTAGAAACAATCTGAAGCCTTAATTCAAAAGAGGGGACAAATAGGGGATAATCCAGGAGCAGCCAAAATTCTGGGGAGAGCCTACTGAGGTGGAGAAGGGCCAAAGGAAAAGGAGGAAATGAGGATGGCAGGAAATAAGGGGAAGGTAAAGAAAAGGGATGTGAAGAGAGAGACGTAACTTTCTCCCATCCACGAAGTTGTGTGGATAGCTCTTCCTAACCCTCTGTTCTCTGACAAGGCATTGCACGTCAAGAGAGTGTCCAGCAGAGACTTGGGGTTGCCAGTTGCTCCAGCCACTGTGGCCTCATCTCTCCACCTCCATGGTGGCACCTCACCCAGATTCCTTTCTTGTCAAACTTGTTTCCAATCACCCAAGCCCTCTAGTCTACGACCTCTTGGTCAAACTGTCTGTTACCCAGGACACAAATAGATTGAGAGTGTCAGATAACATGGCAATTTTTGTGAGGGGAGAAGACAGTTTGAGTGAGCACTGCAATACCCTTTATCTTATCCCTTTCCCCAGCTACCTGCACCTTTAATAGTAAATGCCCTTTCCCCACCTATGTTTCTCTGTGTCTCTAAGTCACTGTAGGGCAACCTAGTGTGACTCATATCTCTTTTTATTTATTTGTTTTGATGTGTTCACTCCCTCTGGGGAGCTAACTGGTTGAACATTTGAGTCAATTCTATTTTTCCAAGGGAAGTGGGGTAACACAAAGTTGGGTGATGACAAACTTGGGTTGTGTTGCTCTATGGTAATCACATAAAATACTGTGTGCTCTGAAGTTAGAGCACTGACACTACTTGAGTGATGAATATCCTGGAACCACATCTTACACTCAAAGTCCTTTCTCCTAGAACTGATTAATATTCAACTAATACAAATATGTGTGTTCACCCCATGCTTGATGCCTGCTGAGGCTCTGAAACCTTGTTCCCTGAATGTCCCTGTTGCCATCCCCTACCTCCTGCCAGAAAGTCTCACCATCACTGTACAGGCTGCAAGCACACTAGAGAAGAAGTGGTTTTGGAAGAAGCCAGGACATGACTGTGAGAGGAATGGAATGATCCACAGCTCACACCAGATGCACATGCCACCACAGCCAGTTCTCACACCCCTGAGCACAAAGATTCGGGTAAATGTTCTCAGGAAAAATTATGATGCTCCAATAAGCAGGTCAGAGATAGAGTCCAAGGTAGGGTGGGAGCAGGGAAGTTAACCTGTTCAAGAAATCCTTACCAAGAGGTTATTATGGGCTAGGCACTGTTTTGAGTAAAGCAGCTATTTTGGCTAGAAATAAACCAATCTGCTTAAGAAGTACAAGAATTATTCTGCAGGTTGGTTGACAACTCCTGAAAGCTTTATATAACATTACATCTTTCTCTTGCTAGCACCTTCTTTATCTCTTTTCTTGAATGAGGGATAGGGGAAGGGAGAGGTTAGACAGAGGGAGTGAGAGATTTGGAAACGGAATCACCTATCTATTCAGGGATTTGCCCAGCACCACGGTTGCCAATGTTTCCAGGTGAGGGCAGAAGAACTCAGGAGGTGCACTATCTTGAATTCTTTCCCAGTTGTTATCTTTTCATAAGTTCTGTATATTTGACTGGGCAAGTGAGTCTAGGCAGTACTTAGATTTAAAGAAAGAAATAAGTCAGACTGGGAAACAGGCAGCGTCCAGGAGAGGGAAGTCGGGGTGCGACCTGGGCTCCGCGTTTCGGCAGGACGGTGCGTCTGGGCTCAGCCCCGGGGCCAGGCACCCCCACCCCCCGCGCTTTGCTCCGCCCACATTGCGCCTCCATTCTGGCTCCAGCCCGGCTTGCAAAGCTCCGGCTGCACTCACTACCCACCCAGCCTTGCCTCGCAGGGTCCATCCAAAGCGCCTGGGCTGGCGGCCGATCCCCGGAGTCTACTGATCAGCTTGGGTTCTCGACCTTGTGGGCAGCCTCTCTTTCTAGAACTTCAGCTACTCTTCACTTTGTTAAGATACGAAAGGCTGTTCCAGACCTTTCTGTGTACCTCAAGTGTAAAACGAAAGGAAATTCGCTTGCGTTAGAAAGCTTAAACATCAGGTTACTCAAGGAGAACGGCTGGTTCGATAACCCCCATCTCCCCCGCCTCCACCTAACCTCAGCCTCCGGCAGCCGAATGGTCCCTAGGAAGTGGATGCCAGAAGGGTCTGTGCACTGGGCCGGGGACATTGCCAGGTCAGCTCTAGGCGCAGAGCTCGCTATAGGTCCTCTCTCCCACGATCGGATAGATGATTCATTTTTATATGTAACGTTTTACCCCACTCTATAGCTCCGGCTGGTTAATGTTCAACCCCAGGGCTTCGAGAGGCAGCTCTAGGGAGGCAGGCAGGGACGACCCATTCAAGGTATATGGCGGCTGGGGAATGAAGGCACAGAAGCCCGAGAGAGGGTGAGGAGGGATGTGGCGGGGAGGGGGGTGGCGCTCCCCCGGCCTGGGCCTCCCCAGGCCGACTCTGAGACTGCGGAGAAACAAATGGGTCCGCGGTCCCGTCCCCGGCAGGCGTCCCCGGGGCGCAGCCAAGAGGCCCTGCTCAGCCTGGGCCGCGACCGCCAACGACGCCGCAGCCTGGGCCGAGAGCGGCGCGTGCGGGGGCGACGAGAGCGCGGACGCGAGGGCGGCCGCGTCGCCCCAGAACGACCTCAGGGATGGCTCTGTGCTGCCCCAGCGACCCGGCTGCGATGCCAGCCTGGAGCTTCGCGCTGGGGACGCCGGAGGGAGGTGGGCGGGCACGCGGCGGCAGCTGAGGATTAGATTCCGGTGTTGTTGTCCCAAGGGACGTGCAAATACTAGTGCGGAGACACGAAAGGGGTCCTCGGAGGTGCGTGGGTTGCCTTCTGGGCCGCCACTTCTCCGGGTCCCTCCGAAAATACTGTCAGAGCAATGCGAAGCAGCACGTCTTGCCACCGTCCTTCTCCTTTGTTGCCGGGCCAAAAAAATGAACATTAAGATAAAACAGCTGTTCTGGTCAGTAGAAGGCGGTGGGACACGATTGCGCCCGAGCCGCTGTTCAGGCGCTTCAGTGAGGCCCAAGGCGAAGCTACCCTTGGGGGCAAGTTCAGGTGGAACGACGGGACTTTGGGTCCTTCTAAGAGTTGGACCGCGTGGCTCCCGCGGAATCCATGGGTCCAGAAGGTCCTGGCCAGATGTCCAGACTGCCATCCCCTGGAGCTGGGCGGTTGACAAGGCGGGGGGGATGCTGCACGGGGAAAAGGAGGTTCCGGGCTGGGGAGGAGAGCTTCACGCCATTGGAGCCCAGCCTAGAATTCGCAGGCGGGACTTTTTCGCTTTTCTTTCTCTCTTTCTTTCTTTCTTTCTTTCTTTCTTTCTTTCTTTCTTTCTTTCTTTCTTTCTTTCTTCTTTCCTTCCTTCCTTCCTTCTGTCAAAGAAACAAACAAGACCCTGCCTCATCAGATAAAAGTGGCTCCTACGATTTCACGGATTTTAAGCGAGGGCTGGAGGCGCTAAGGTTAGTAGAATACTGTGAATGAACATTGCCTGAGGCCCGCAGAAGAAGGGTTTTATTTTACTTTCTTATGTTTGATATTATATGATTTTCTAACAAAGTGACCTGTCGTCTGTAGCCTTGGGCTCTGGCAGGCAAAACCCCTTCCTTGGCACTGGGGATGGACTGCAAGATCTCTACCTCTGTCCACTCAGCAACCCCCACCCGGTGCCCGCACGCGGCCGCGTGAAATCAGACACGCCCGTCGTCAACCAAACGCAAGCAGCCACGTTAAGTGACGCCAGGGAAGGCCCCGCTAGTCCATCCCGGAGGACAGAGGAAGATACCATCAAGCTTCAGCTGGGGGCGGCAACCCTCCCCAGATCCCCAGAGAAGCAGAGTTGAGGGGGCTGTTGACGCAAGCAGAATGGGGAAAGAGCCCAGGAACTGGATTGCCACTAATCTGGGATTCAAGTCCCATGCGATATGCTGCCCCACTCACTGCCTTCTCAGGGACAGCTGAGACGGTTCTAGGTATCATATCGCCGGACCGAGGAAGATAAAGGTTCCTGCTCAGGACTTCGTGCGAGGGGGTCCAGCGCTGCTGCAAACTGTCGTCGAAGACAGAAAGGTTTTGCTCCTTCTGGGCAGAGGAAACATTGGTAGAGAGAGTCCTGGTTGGGGGGGGGGGGTCTAAGCCTAAGCCGACCGTTTTCTAAGTTGACATAAAAGAAAACAAAAACAAAAACACAAGAACAAACAAAAAACTATGGTATGGATAAAGAAAACAGGAGAGGGAGAAGATGGGGGGACAGGGCAAGGTGGAGGGAGGGGAGCACCTTAAACATTTTTTCAGAAAGAACAGAACTAGGTCTGGAAAGATCCATCAAAGTCAGAGAGTGCAGACATACACTCTGCTCGGGGAGGACCCAATGAGTCTCAACTTCTCTTAGCCCTTCAGAGAGAAGGAAAAAAAAATGCAATCCTTCACACAGCCCTCCAAAAATAAACACCTTTACCATACATTTATTAAATGTTCTTAAATGTTTTTCAAAAAGAATTTATATAGTTCTTTTAGGCATTTTTTGACTGAGTAATTTAAACTTCAACTATCTCCTGTTTTCCACAGTTGCCACTGAATGTTAATACATTGTTACAAAAGAAGTAGCAATGATTTTTTAAAGGCAATAAAGTAGAATTAAATACATCTTCAGTGGTATAGTGTATGTTTTCCAGGCCTTCTCTGTTCTTCAAACAAAATCTAAAATCAACATTTACATAAAATGCATAAAATACTCAGCAAGAAGTGAATGAAGTTACTCATCCCAAGCACAATAAATTCTGGATTCTATCTTTTCAGAATGTCAACA
>NC_048228.1:21530215-21566748 GCF_002007445.2 Ailuropoda melanoleuca | reverse complement strand
GGGGGGGGGGGGGGGGAGGAGGGAAGGGGAGTTGGGAACCAGGGTGATAAATAAACTTTTAAGATTAGAGTAAAATTTCTCTGGTTTCATCTGCTAAAACCTGAAAAGGAAAATTAGTTATGTGTCTAAAATAAGGTTTCTATGTAACACATTATTATTATTTTTTAAATCTCTTCTTCAATTATCACTTTCTCAAGTTCAGTTAAAATGCAATTGTCAGATTAGGGACGCTGGGGGAGAAAGGGTAGTTTTTAAAAAATTCTTTCTGAAAATCTGCTACAAGAAACTTCTCCCGTTTACTTCTCCTCCCTCGATCACCCACGTTTCTTGCTTCCCCCTGTGCTTAGATTAACTGCTGCTTGGGGGGGAGTGGGCGGGGGTGTTAATAAATCAATCAATAGGGACTCTATATTCATAAAGGCCTGTGATCTGATTACATGCCCCCCTTTTTGTCCCTCTCTAAAAAATTTACCTCGGCGAGCCAGAGACTCTCAGCGTAGCCCGCGTCGACGGAGAGCTGCGGGCGGGAGGCTGGGGAGCCCCGGCGACGGCGGCGAAGGCGCCCGTGGATTAGGATGTGGATTGCAGGACAGACTTTTGTTTGGTCACATTCGCGACGCGGGGGCGCGGGGGGGGGGGCGGTTTATCCTCCTGCGACAACGCTCCAGGTTTTTATAGACTCGTCTTAAAAAGAATTCGCTGCTCTTCACAGGGTTAATTTATGGGGCTTTCGAGGAATACTGGGACTTTTAAGATGCTCTGCATTCCCCCCCCCCATTATTTTTGTTGTTGTTACACTCCTAAAGGCACTCCCGGGTTTCAGCACCTCACAGGACAAGGGTGGGGGTGGAAGAAAGAGCAGGGCCGGGAGGCGAAGGGGAGGATTTGCCTCCTAATCAAGCCGCCTACACGGCTCAGGTTGCCCAACAGAGTTTCTAAAATTAAATTTCTAACCAAGTTATGGGCAGTAAAACTCAGATATAGGAACTGGAAGGAAACTGAGACAAACGTGGGCTACATACATCTTTTCCCAGGTCTCCACCAATTTGAATTCGCTCTTAGGGGAATGAAGAGTTTGAGGCCTTAGGAAGTTTAAAAGTTTAAAAACCGAGGACAGGCGGGTGAAAGGGTTAGAGTAACAGGTGAGGGGTGCCTGGGGGAGAGAGGAGGAGAAAGCCTTTAGACCGCAAATTGTCGGTGCGGGGTTCCTGGCCCAGTACCCCAGCCCCTCTGGGCGCGCAGAGGTGGGCGGCAGAGGGCTGAGGCCTACGGGGCCTGGGCTCCTGGGGGCCCGACCTCCCGGCTCGCCATCTTTGATCCCAAGCGGAGGAGGTTGGCGTTCATGCTATAGATTACCTTAAAGGTTCCTTTAAGCACTTTAATACACAACTAGCTCAGAAATCATTAAGAGACCTAGGGAAGGAGAAAAAATACCCTCACACTCACCGGTAATAAGTGTTGACATGCAGCAAAAATCGATTGAGTGGAACCGAGGTGGTGGCAGTAGCGATGGCTGAAGGGGGGACCCGCGTGGGAGCGGGAGGGGCGAGAGGACCGACTCCACTGGCTCGGGAACTAGGCTTTTCTCACTTGAAGGGAAAAAGAGGGGCGGAAAGGGGTCGACGGGCGAGCGGGGATGGGTGTGGGTAACAAGGGGGGCGAAGAGGGTATTTCGTCCTTCTGGAAGTCCAGGGAAAGGAGCTGAGGTGGGAGAAGGGGCTTCTCATCAGTCCCGAGTCTCCGCCCCCAGCCCGCACCACTCGAGTTGGGGATGAGACAACTCTTCCCAAACCTCGACTTCCATTTTTGTTTTCTGCAGATTGATTGATTGCCTCGAAATAGAGTTCTATTTCAGCCAGCAAACTAGGCCGAGGTCCGCCTCCTGTATCCAGCTCTCCCAAGTCACTCTTGGACCTGCAGGAGACGCAAATCCTCCCAGCAGGTCTCGTTAGCGTGTCCAGCCCCCATCCCCAAATCCCCTCTCCCAGTGCCC
Organism: Ailuropoda melanoleuca; assembly: GCF_002007445.2. Classification (NCBI taxonomy): domain Eukaryota; kingdom Metazoa; phylum Chordata; class Mammalia; order Carnivora; family Ursidae; genus Ailuropoda; species Ailuropoda melanoleuca. The sequence continues at coordinate 21,564,755 of NC_048228.1, read as the reverse complement.
TCCCTCCCCTCCCTCGGCCGCCCCTCCCCTCCCCCCCATACCAGGCGGAGCTCGGGGAGGCCCGGACCTCTGGGCTTCGCGGCTCCAGAAGCCAAAGTCCGCCCGTGGGGACCGTTTTCCTCTCCACTGCTCTCAAGTGAACAACAAGGACGGAGGTGACCCTCGGCCAAAGGGCTTTTATCTGCCCCCCACTGCCGCGTGATCCCTCCGTAGGTTAGAGGCAGAGCTTAAAAAAGAAAGAAAGAAAGAAAGTTAATGTGCATTGAGCACTGATCTTAAATCGGGGACATTATCTGCCATCTCTTTAAGTGGCAGCAGCAGCCCCAGACAGAACAAAGACTCAGTGTCTGAGCTTCAAAAGCTTATAGGTAAAGTTTTAGCCAGATAAAAGTAACCTAAGCGCAAAAACACAGGTTTTCTCGGCTCAGAGAAAACTGCTGGCTACTTTTCGCTCCCTATTCCCCGGGGTTGTGTTTGTCCTCCCCCACTGGGGGGAGGAGGGTGACCAGAATAGCAAAGGACCTCAGAATTTACCCTTTACACCGCCCTCCCCCAGCGCTTCGGTAATGAATTCCTTCGGATAAGTCGTATTTGCTACGATTTGTTACGAAATCAAATTTCACATTAAAAAAAAACACGCTGAAAACCACCAACAAAGGAAGAGCGGGTGCTTTAAGTTCTTTTAAACACTCACACCGACCTCATTCCCCGTTTAGATGTCAGAGGATGGGAGGGAGGGCCAGGGCTGTAATTCATCTTGATTTGCTTCATTGTCCCGCAGTTTGCAAACCATAATCCTGTATAATTTCAGGAACAAGCAGGTTTAGAATTAATGGGTCAATATTATTTAAAACAAAACATGGGGAGCGTGACCTTTGCCTCAACTACATATTGCCGTACAAGACTCAGGAAACTCCACTCTGTAACCTCTCAACCCCAGGGCTCTTTGGGAAACTGAAGGGCTGTAGTTATTAGAAATGGTCTTTGTTTCTTTTAATGTCTCAAAAGGATTTGGAAATAGAATGCAATATAACATGAAGAATCTCTCTACTTAAGCCTGAAAGGTAAACGTGGAGGCCTAAATATTTTGAACTAGAGGTGTTTCCTTGTAAACTTATTATAGATGTATTCCTCCTGAGAGGAATGTATATAAACTGTGCGTGTATACATATGCACATAATTCTCCAGAACAATTTACTGGGTGTGCAGAGCCCCCCCCCAAAAGAACAATATTTGAGAGTCATTCCAACCTGACATACTTCCTAAATTTCTCTCTCCTTTCTTCTTTCTCTCTTGTATTATTTGCTAGCAATAATGGAATCCTCTGGGTTTAAGCCAAAGAAAAATCTGGGGGACAAGACCAGACTTTGCAGCTTTTTTTTTTTTTCTGGGAGTGGCTTTTCTTTTTACTTTCTGATGAATGACTATAATTTATTTCTACCAAATTTAAATAAGTCCTGCTGCCTACTGTGTTTAACTAGGTGGGCAGAGGGAACTGGTTTGTTTAGGAAGCAGTGACTGAGAAACCCGGGCCAGGCGACAGAGGAGGGCAGAAAGAATCCAGACCAATTTGTATGTAGTATATTTTACTCCCATGAAATAAAACACATTTTTCATATTTGCTGAAAAGTAAAACAATAATATTGTACGAAATGTTATACACAGGGTAGGTTGTACATAGCAGTTTCAGAAACATCATTGCATCCACCAGAGAAACTATTCTAAAACTGATATTCACACATTTTTTATAATAATAATATGTTAGAAACATACAGTGTGGCATTTAGTATATACATTCTTTTGCTCACAAGCGAAAAACCCTAATCGCTTCTGTATAACATGCTTTATTTTAAAGCCTAATCTTTAAAAACACTGTTGTGATAGTACTAACAACTGCTTTTTATAAAATTAATTTGACATTTCGATATATATACATCCTTTCAGTCATTTTAATGTTAACAATGCTAAACTTAAAAAATAACAAGCTTATAGTAATGTTAAAATGTCATATCCAGTCAAACATTTGTGTGTGTCCTTGCAACTGTTGGAAATACTTTTAGTGAAAGATGTCAGACATTGAGGAAATTCCTTTGAAATCAAAGGAGCTCTCTTTAACTCAGTGGTTTCCTTTTCTCTTTATATCTTCTCTCTCTCTCCCTTTCTTTAGTGCCCACGACCTTCTAGCGTAATTCCCAGTCTTTCAAGGGCAGAGTTGCCCCATCAGGCATGGTCCTAGGATCCGGGTGCTGTGGGCGAGGCTCACACCGGCCGGTCCACGGCATACTGGCAAGCACTCAGGTTGGATGCCGGGTTCTGCACACTGGCGTAGCCGAAGCTGGAGTGCTGCTTTGCTTTCAGTCTCAGGCTGGCCAGGCTCGAGTTACACGTGTCCCTGTAAACATACGGAGGAGTCGGCGGGGCATAAGGACAGGCGGGCGTCGGCACCGCGGAATTCAGCGAGGGGCTGCTCAGGTTGTTCAAGTTATTCAGGCTATTGAGGCTGGAGCCCGGGACACCGGTAACCGCTGAGGGCACCATGCTGGACGACATGCTCATGGAGGAGATGGAATTGGGCGGGGAGAACATGCTCTGTGACGACAGGGGGTTGACGTTCATAGAGTTGAAGAAAGGGAAGCTCTTGGTGGACAGAGAGGCCGACGTGAGACCTTTGGCGGCCCAGTTGTTGTAGGAATAGCCCGGGTACATGTCGTCGTAGGGCTGCATAAGGCCGTTGAACTGCGGCCCAAAGCCATTCTTGCACAGCTCGGCCTGCTGGTTGCGCTCCCGCTTTCTCCATTTGGCCCGGCGATTCTTGAACCAAACCTGGGGGTGGAAGACAAGGGAGCAGACAGATGTCACAGAGAGGATTAATAAAACCTTGATCCCAGAAAGCACCAGAAGCCACCACCTCCAAGAGACAGACACACACACGTATGTGTGCGCGTGCACGCACATACCCGGACCCCCCAAATTTTCCCCAACTGCCCACTGCCCCTCGGGTCCCAGCTGCCTGAGCCTCATCCAAGCCAGGGAGGTCTGGCGGGGTGAGGCCTGAGAGCCCAGGCTCTGAACTGCACCACAAACCCCAATCCAAAAACCTGGCGGCCTGTGGGTGGCTTGTTCACTAACCCAGGCCCTCCTCAGAATTCAAAAACACTTACTGTAAAATAAACGTGGGGCAGCGGGTTTTCCGCCCAACCCTTACCCAGACTCCTTGCAAGCTTGCTTCCCTTCCAAAGCCACAGACACAGTGATGAGGACAAGGGGCTGAGAGGGCACCAGAGGCCTGGGCTCTCTTTCACACAGCTCCTCCCTCCTGTCTCAGACCTCCCCTGCCGCCCCCCACTCCACAGAACGTACTCTCACAACTGGCGCCAGGCCTCGACCCCCATCCTCGCCTAGCAAAATAAGGAATCAAAAAGCAAAAGACCACCTTCCCTTCGGCCTCCTAAACTCCAGAAGCTTGGCTTGTAAATCTCTGGGAATCCAGAACGGGTCGCTCTGCAACCTCCCCCTCCCTTTGCCTGGCCTGTTCTCACCCTCCGCCCACTCCAGGCCAGGCCCCCGGCCCGGCGCTGCTCCCGCCAGGCCCAGACCGTTTGCTTGGCTTTGCAAGCAATCGCCTAACCCGGTCAGCCCCCACCCGCGTTCGGTGGCCCCGACGCAACCCTTCTCTCAATCCACATCGGGCCAGCCCGTCGCCCAGACTGCGGCTTTTGTGTATTGGAGCAAGGCCTGGCCCCGATTTCAGAGCTGACACCGGTGATGTTTCACATTACACATCTCAGCCGGGCCCAGCCGCCTAATCCGCTTTTTTTCCTTTTCCCTTTCATTCTCGATTTCCTTTTTATCCCCCTTCCTCTTTGCACCCGACTGCTATAAAAAAGCACGTTTCACTCCCACTTGGCTGGACACGCAGCGGGCCCGGATGGAGGCAGCCAGAGGGAGCGACAGCCCAGCATGGTAGTGGCAGGGAACTTGGGAGCGATTGCAGAAAACCCGGAGGGGGTGGAGGGAAGAGGTCTTTTCCGAAGGATTCCAGAGAACCATTGATTGTGTTTGTATTTTAATTACTTGCAATTTCCACCGTAGGCCGCCTAAACTTTGCCCCGGCAAGAAGAGTACGTGCAAGTCCGGATACCCTGATGCACAGGAGAGCTAGTGAAAGACTGACCTTGCACAAAACCACGGGGCTGGAGAGCCAGAGTTCTAGCTCTGGGCAGTTAAACTAAAACCATTTTCAACTTCATCCCAGCTGCTATCCACCACATCGCCTCATATCCTACTGAAATGCCACCCAGAGAGTGCCTTCATTCCCTCTGCTTTGGGAAAGGATTTTGGTCTTTTTTTTTTTTTTATCCTCATTGTTGTATATGTTTTCTTCTTCTCTGCTCTGAGGGCTCTATTTTTCTATCCAGAGCTTCCCCCCCTTTTTTCTTTTTTCCTTTTCTTAATAGCAAAGCCTCTGGATCCTGCCATGTGTGTTTCTGCTTCCAGAATCCTAACATGTTTGGAGTTTTCCACTGAGCAGCATAAACCAGGATGTTGCTACTGTTAATTTATTTAAGTTCACTTTTGCCAATCCATAAAGTACAGATTTGCTACAAAGGTAAGCCGCCCCTTTTTTAAAAAAAAAATAATGATAAAACTATTATTGGGAAGAAGGATATGAGTAACAATCTCCTGAGAAAAGATAAATAAACCAAACCGAAAAGTCTTTCTTCTTTTTTCTTTTCTTTCTAAGAGGACTAACAGGATAGTAGGTGTGTATCAAAACTGCTTCTGTAGATCACAAAACTAAGGGATAGGGTGTGGGAGAGACCTGAATGGCTGAAAAACCTAAAAGACTGTGTAAGGAGCACGAGCCGAGTAGAGAGAGAAAAGGCCGGGCTAGGCTGGGCGCGAAAGTTTCCCAAGGAGGACCAAACCTTGCATGTCTCCGGCGGGTATTTCTTGTTCAAAGCGCACAGGTCGAAGCCTGTTCTCCCCTCCTGGCCTGGGAGGGATTTTTACTAGCGCTCCTCTGGCGACTGCAAGCCGGGAACACAATGCCCTGTGCTGGGGAATGCCACGCGGCCCAGCTGGGGAGGGCTCGGGGTGGCGGCGCAGTGAGCTGGTGCCGCTCCGGGCGCCCGCGCCAATGCCTCCCGCCGCTCTCGTAAGGGGGAGCTGTAACCTCGACACCGGGGCCGCCGAGAGGCCTTCTGCCTTTGCAAACGCACACCACCCGCGCCCTCCGGGAGACGCCGCCTTCCACACCCCCTCCGGGTCTATGCGGCCTGCATCTCTACAATGGCTTCCTTCCTAGCCTTCCCAGGCTCCGCGAGGGGTCCTACCCGAACTCGGGCTTCCGTCAGGTTGGTCCACACGGCGATTTCCTCGCGCGTGGACATGTCCGGGTAGCGGTTCCTCTGGAAAGTGGCCTCCAATTCCTGCAGCTGCTGGCTGGTGAAGTGAGTGCGCTGCCGCCGTTGCCGCTTCTTCTTGGACGGGTCTTCGGTGCCCACGTCCTCATTCTTTCCCTGCTGGCTCTTATCTTTCTCTGAAAACGAAACACACAAAGGTTCCCGTCAGCATGTCCACCTGCTACCCGCGAACTCCAGCTGGACCCGGCGGCAGAGGCCGGGGAGGAGATGGGCTGCCAGGCAGGCGAGGAGCGTGTGAGCGGCCTCTCCGGGCCGCGGAGAGCGTTGCGACTGTAGGGTGTGCAGAGTGAGTGTGGGTGTGAGCGCCCCATCTCCTCCCCTCCCCCAGCGTCGCACGTTTTATTTACATGTTTATCTCAGAGTAAAGGCACATTCATTTTTATAGCCTCTGCTTTCAAGTGTATTTACACGCCTCTGCGCAGACACACCAAGTCTCCTCGGACACCCGCACGCGCGCGTTTTACAGAGGCCCCCTCGGATCTCGACGCGGCTTCGGAAGGCTAGTGAAGGTCGATCTGCGGATTCGGTCACCCACCCAAGTTCTTCTACGCTCTAGAAAGACCGCTTCTTCTGCGGCGCAGTGTCAGAAATACTTTTCTAACAGGCGCAGCTTCTCTGGAGCTGAAAGCCTAGAGAACAGGGGGACCGGGTTGGGGGACTGGGGGATGGCCTCTGAACGTCTTCGAATGGAGATGCTGGGATTTTTGTGACCCAGAAAACCTCGGGAGGCCAGGATAGGAATAGGGAAGAGTAGGAGAACGGCTCGCGTCGTTTGCGCCACCTCAGGCTGTCGAGGTAGGGCGAAAGGAACTCGGGGCCAAAAGAATCCTGGCTCCGGAAGTTCTGCGGGAAGCCGACTAAACGACCACTCCCACCACACCTCCCCCAGGAGGGGCCAACTTCCTTGGGGGCGCAAAGGGCCGAGCGGCCAGGGGCGGCTAGAGCCGGGTGTCTGCGGGGCCGCGCGGCGCCTTACCTGCGGCCTCGGGGCTGGAGGTGTCAGAGATGGTGTGCACCTCCAGCCTGTGCTTGGAAGAGTCCAGGGAGCGGGTCTGCCCGGGAGCCAGGACTGAAGCCATGGCCAGTGGCTGGGGATGGTGACAGGAGGAAGACGAGGAGGTGGCCAACAGCTTGGTCCCTACTGCTCGGTGCTCCAAGTGTAGCGGGCCTTTCATGCAGTTCATGGACGAAGGAGCGCGCCGCCCTACAAGTCCTGGGCTGCCGCCCGGCCGAAACCCCGTGGCCGCCGCCGCCTGCTCGGCTTTGCGCTACAGGCGCGGAGCGTCCCCGCTGTGGCCGCCGCGGGCAAAGCCAGGGAGCACCACCCCTGCTGAGTCTTTGAACCGAGCCGCCCCCGTTTCCTTCGGAAGGTTCTAGCGAAAGGGTCCGGCGGCGGAAAGTCAGCAGGCAAACGGAGACATGGGGATGTGAGTAGGAGGGCACAGCTCGGAGCGTCTTTGGGCAGCAGGCTTCCAAGCTCCAAAGCGAAACCAGAGTGGGCAAAGACCCCTTTCTTCCCTCCCTCCCTCCCCCAAGTACCCCTCCAATAAGGAAAGCTAACGGCGTTCGCGATCTGCCCGCCCCCCGCGCGGCAGCCCTGACAGCGAAGTGTCAAGAGTGACAGGGACAGGTAGCTGATATTAGATCCCCCGCAGCGGCGGCAGCGGCTGCGGCAGCGGCGCGGGCCTCTGGACGCACCCTCCGCGGCGCGCACACGCACACCCTCTCGGGCCGTCGAGCCCGAGCACCGACTCGCAGCAGCTCAACTCCCGGCACCCAGGCGAGCGACGGACCAGCTCTGCGGCTCCGAGCTTCCCTGTTGGCCTAACATCTTAAAACCAGAGGCGGGCTTCCTGGTGCCCAGACGTCACTTTGCCGAGCCCTCCCGACCCTCCCAGCCTCCGCCTCCTCCCAGACCCTTCGCCCAGCGGGAGTGACGTGGCTCCGCACCAATCAGGAGACCCCGAGGCGCGGCGGAGGGACAGCCCTGTCTGCACCTATCAGCTGTGTGGGGCCGGGCTAATACCTCACTGTGCCCACCGAGTCTACACCGGCCGGCTCCCGGGAATTCTCCTCTGCCCCGGCCGAAGATCGTCCGGCTTTTAGCTCAGGCGGGGAGGTAGAGAGGTGAGGCTGGGAGTAAAAGGCTCGGGAGAAAGGAGCGGAAAGGTCGAGGGCTGAAAGGTACGAGGATCAACAAGCCTCCCCACCCCTTCCTTTTGTATCACACTACATCCAATTCCAATTGAGAGATGTTTTTCTCTTCCTGGATGGAAAGGAGACATGCTATTTAAAACCAGAAAATTTAAAAAACAGCAACAATCACCTCTCCGAGCTTAAATTTTCCAAACAGCCTGTCAAGTGAATGCTGCGCTAATCTGAAGAAGCTTTACTTTAATTGCAAAGAAGACAAAGCCCTGAGAAGGCAGGCTAATAAATTAGAAATCGAGAAGCAAATGGACCCGTCAAAAGAAAATTACCTTGACTTTAAACGAACAACTGTTTGGTGGTTCACTCTGGATTTATACAAGAATAAAAAGTCGCCTCAGATCACGTTCTCTGTAATGCTTATTAGTCCCCAGACAGAAAATACACAATAGAATAGAAACCCTAACCCAGCATTTTCAAAATGCTGAAAGCTTATCCATTCTACTTAGCGTTGATTAAGACACATATCCTAGATCTTTCAAATTCCTTGTACACTGTATTAAGCTTGTCCTAACCCTAGAGAGAGTCCGCTTTAAATTCGACTCTCTTGTTTACTTTATTATCAATCAGATTCAAATCCATAAAGCCTGCAGAATCAACAACCTTGAGCTAATTATATATAAAATATGCTTTAATGAATTTCCATACAATTAAGAATGTTGCCAAATAACCGATTTCAAGGATAATTTTTCAGTCATTTTCTTTTCCTAGGGAGCTCAAGGCTGTTGAATCTTTAAAGTCCAAGCAGGCAGAGGCAGTAGGGTGGGGGCGAAGGGCAAAAGCCTAGGAGAACACTCAGCTAGGAAAAGCAAAGCCTTTGCATTTATTTTTTAAAAAGAAAAAAAAAAACACCTTTGGGGACATCCAATTCTTTACAGCACTATTTCCAAACCACTTTAATTTCCAAGTAAATTAAAGAAATACAAACATACCATTCAAAATAATTTTTTGAAAGTCCTTTTGTCCTCTGCTTAGGTCATCAGGAGAGCACAAACTAATCTCCTTTGGGTTTCTGCATTGGTGATTGCTTTATTGTGGAGTTAGTGTTATCATCCCTGAATGTGTATTTGTTTGACATTACAGTCAATGATTTGTAACACCAGTATGAGGTAGCTTCAGAAAACTCCCTCCTTGTCCTTGTTCATAAGATTGGGAAACGCATGCAGTCTGGGGCAGAGTGGATGAAACGGACTACAAATATGCTTGTAACCTTCGTGTCTCTCCTTTGCCTTGCTCTCTCTGCCAAACCCTATCTGCTACTCTTCCCCCCATTTTAAACATGCTTGAGAGCCATCCAAGCCATCCAAGGAACCAAATGAGAATTGTTCTTCAGTCTCTCCCCAGAAGTATCATCGCACTTTAAGAAAAATATAGCTGCAAGGAGGAATTTTCTTTATAGTAAGGTGTGAATCAGCATTTCTGTTTTTAACCTTTTATTCCAGTTCACCCCATTCCAAGCATACACACACCTGCTCACTGCAGAACACATCCTCATGTGACAGGTCTGCATTAGCTAAGGCTCATACATCCAGCTATATTAGGTCCTGCAATCTTATCACTAAATTATACATATTACACCAGCAGCCTGTTGGTAAAGAAGGTTAAATTAATTTACATTCTGCTCATTATCTGGTGCTTAAATGACGCATTTTATCCCTGAGATTTGGCGGAGAATCTCCTCAGACCCCACAGCGTTTCACCGAAGACAATGCTCTTACATTTGTAGTGGTTTTTAATCTGATAAGACTCTAATTTGCTTAAGTCTTTTAAATAAGGGTTTTAAATGTTTCTAGCCGTTTTCTTATTGAATTTCCTCTAATTCCCCCAAGATCATAAAGTATATGTGTAAAGTAAATATTTCCTCCCATTGCACTGCCAGCCGATGACCTATAACTAAGTCAATATGAATCTAGCTCTTTTCTGCCCAATGTGTTTACTGATCATATTCCAGTTTCTTCTTTTTAAACCTCAGCATAGCTGCGATCCCCAAAATACCAGACCCATAAAGCTTTCTCTCATGAAGAAACTCCATCACATGAAAGAATGAAAAACTCCCCACATAGTGAGCATACTTTCCTTCTTAGTATTAGTTTCTTTAAGATTCAAACCCCAGAGCTGCGATTTTTTGGTGGAGGCTCTGGGTGTTTCTCAAAACTACTTACTCAGGAGAGCTGAGGAGCTCTACAGAACCATTTAGATATTGAAGCCCATGTCTCATTAAACCCTCAGAATTTTGATTTCAAATCCGTGGCTCTGTTGACTAAGGAACTCACATAATGGCAAATACACATATGAAAGACCTAGTCTCCAAATCAGCTTCCAAGTGGTTGAAAAACCCAAGGGCAAGTGACAACTACTCATAGTGCCAAATTGTGGGAGACATTGGAAGTACTGGTGATCTCCAGGCAGCCTAAAAGCCTAAAAAGATAAAGAATCTTAAATTTTATCTATCCATTGCAAAGTCAAGTGGAGAATAAAGACAATTATCTGGGGATCTCTGGTTAAAGTAAGAACATAACCTGAAGGATCAATCAATCAATCAATCATCTATCTAGATATGCACATACATAATACATAACACCACCCCCAGCCATCAGCTGAGCCAGTAAGGTGTTTCTTTGCACTTTTCCACTCAGAGTTTCAACTCTCTCCTGATCTCCTTATCACTTCACACATGGTGAGCTTGGCTGACCCTCTTCTCAGGCCCAACAGGATTCACTGCATGGATGGTAGGAGTACACCAACATGAAAAGTCTAGATGGTGAAAAGCGAGTAGTGGGAAACTAAGAAACACTTCTCAGTGGGAACAGTGGTGGTGGTGGTTGACAACTTTGGAGACTTAATTGACAAAAAACTTGGGTGCACAGATATTGGTAGTATAGATAATGAGGGGGTTGAAAGTAATCCCATGTATTTCGCAGGTTGAGCACTACCCTTGCGTTTCCCACGCACACACTCTTGTTTGATTGGTTCTAGAAATTTCTAGGATTTCCTAGCCTCCGTCACAGAAATGAACAATCTAGGAAAAAAATCAGGGTGGTCAGTTCAAGGAAACTGGAGGTGCTGTAAGGTATCCATGGAAGGAAGCCCAGTGCGGGTTTGGGTTTTCGATTCTGAAGACATTCAAGAATTCTCAGTTGGGTTTTCTTGCTTATTCTTTCAAAGCAAGACCCTTGAGGAGGGAAATGTGTGACACGGGGTCAGGCGTGTTTTGAGCTGCTGGTATTTGCCACCGATTACCAGTCTTAAGGTCTTATTTAATTTCACACTCTTTAGTGTTAGTTGCACAAAGCCCCTCTGGCCCTTGCGGCCAGATTGGTTGAACTGAGCAGCCAAACTCTTGGGTGCGGTGGCCCAGGTATGGACTGATGCCCAGCCAAGCGATCCACAACTTTTGGGGAAAAAAAAATCTGTCCTCAAAGCTCACCTGGAAGATGGCTCAATTGGATGTCTCCCTGCGCTGTCAGATCATAGGGGGTGGGAGACCTGCTCTGGTCCAGGCCAGCTCAAGGCCGTGGCCCGCCCAGACTCAGCTCAGAGCCGTGTGACAGGCGTGATTGTGTGTGCGTGCGTGTGTGGTGTAAGGCGCAGAGGTCAGATGGAGACCTTGCACCCTGCCCAAGAAGTGGCCCTTCCGCCCCTCCTTCTGTGTGACCTTTCTTCGCACACACAAATCGAGCTGGAAAGGCCCCCTTCCTTGTACCTCCGCCCCCCCCACCCGCTCCAGCCACGAAGGGGAAGCGCCCAGAAATTAAAAACTTTACTGTGGCTATTCCCCCTCCCCACCCCATTCTCTAAATGGATTTAAAAAGTGCTGGTTTGTAAAAAGGGGCAGATTCTTTTCTGAATTATAAATCTGTGCATGTATTGAGCAACACCCACATTCTCTGGGTCCCTACAAGCGGCATCCATATTTTAGTCCCACACACTCAACCACTTGAGTTTTGGAGTAACGGGCTAGGGGTGCTGGGGGGGGACAGGGGAAGGTACCCCCATACTGGCGAGAGAAGAGAAAAGCAGGGATTAGAGGAGGCAGGACTAGTGGGGGGGATGCCTCTGAAACCATGCCACGTGCTATATATATGCCTTTTCACATTAGTTTGTTAACACTACAGGTTTATGAGGCCATCGTTTAACCTCCAAAAACAACTAGCTGTGGAAAAGTCAAATAAAGAGAATGGTATAAATTTGTGTCAGCCATAGGGGAGAAATAGAGATAGATTGGGGGGGCAGAGAGAGAGAGAGAGATAAAAGAGAATGAGATAGACATTCATATCCAGGCCCAGAGAGGAAAACTGGCAAGGGACTGACTAAAGTCACTTTTAAAAACTGGATTAAAACGCGCCTCTTTTTCTCTTTTCTGTATTTCTCCCCTCTAGCTCTTGTCCGGCTCCCTTTTCTATTTCTTTTGCTCTCCTTTCTTTCTGTCTTCCCTCTCCCAGACAAGCTGGTAGCTAACATTCAGCATTAGTTGTCATGGTGACCATAAATCACATAAATCCAAAAATACCCACCTATAATCTGAGATGAAGCTTTTATTTCCCTAGCGAAATAATATTTTAAAAGCTGTCAGCTGACAAAAAAAAAAAAAAAAGGAACCCACCTCATCGTAGTAACCCAAGTAATATATTACTTCTAAAGGTTTAAATTAAAATGTCAGCCTGTTAAAAACATGCTGGGAGAATTTTGGGCACTATTCATGTCAGATCCTTACAATGAAGTTGACTCCATCACTCCTTTTCACTCTTTAACACATATACACAATTTTGCTGCTCATTCTCCTTCTATTAATTTCTTTCCTCCCCTCCCAACTAATTTAGTCTGTCCAGACTCTGCCTTAGGTTGTAGAAGAAAGGAGTCTCCACCTGGATCAGAAAGGGGTTCAACCTCTGCCAGAGCCTTTTGAGGACCTTGTATGTTGGTCCTCTGTTATCAATCATTTCCCCAAACGAAACGTGGGGTTTGGGGGAAGAAAAGGTTCTCATCAGATTCCAAATGGGGCTGATTCCCTAGGGGAACTGAGAAGAAAGAAATGCAGAGAGAAGGACCGGGAGTGGGGGAACAGAGGCATGAACTGACCCGGGCGACCAGTTTCTGTGGTTAAGTCCAGCCTAGGAAAGGTACCTATATTCTCTCATTCCTGCTCTTTTTTCCTCCTGAGAGGAAACTTTCCTATTTGGAGACCCTGGTGGGGGAGGGGGGTGACGGCCACAGTTGGGCCTTTTGTCTTTTACCTTGGGCTTGTTGTCTTTTGCCTATCTTTGGATTACAGGGTATTCGCCTAGATGAAGAGCCATTAATTACCCATTCAGTCAATATTAGGAAGACGACAAAGCTTTTTACATAGGATTAAGAAGACATCAGATTGTTCCATTAGTATATTCCTGCTCACGAATAAGCTTTCGTTATACATTTCCTTTTCCCTCCCGAGTCGCTCTAACAACTGCCGCATACATTAACAGCGGGCGGTGCCGAGTAACAGCCCAACCAGCCTTAGAAAAACTTTGAGCGCGCTTGGTGTCCGTAGCAAGGAACACGGACGACCTGTAAAGCCTACCTCTGCGCGCGGGGATCCCCAGGGACTGACTGCCTATTGCACAACTGGCACCATCTCCCCCGACGGGGAAAAAACCCCACAAAACGCAGAGGCAGCTTCTGCCAATAAGCTACAGAGTTGGCGCGGGGTGGGGTGGGGTGAGGCGGTAGAAGAGAAAATGAACATCTCCGCTCCTTAACCCTGTGCCCCTCTCCTGCCTCAACCTCCACGCCCCTTCTGAGACTGACCCTGTCCCTTGCCCCGGGCCTCATCACTAAGAGCCCTCTACCCTCAAAACGTCCCCCTTCTTCCAGACAACGCTCAGGCCCCAAGCACTGCCGCACGTACCACCGTTTCGCGTTTGGCTCGAGATGGTCGGGACGGCTCTCGGCGGGATCCTTGCTAGCACGAAAGCCGCTTCGTGACGGCCAAGGGAAACCGGCTTATTTGCTTTCAGGGGGGACATGAGGGATCCACGTAGTATGTGCTCGGCAAACATTTGCTGATTGAATGAATGGAGGGTTTGCTGCCGCCGAGGCGGCGGGGGTTACCCGGGTCCTCTGAAGAAGACTGGGACCTAGCTGCTGCCTGAGAGCGTGTGTGTCGCGGCTACGGGCGCCACAAGGGACCTCGGAGTCCCCTCCCAAGGGAAGTCTGAGCACACCAGAGACTTGCGGGAGACTCTTGCGGCTCATCCACTGAGCCAAAGCTATTGAAAAATTAATGGCGTCTCTGGGGAAGGCCCGGCGAAGGTACCCGCCCAAGTATGGTGGCGGAAGCTAGGCGCCGGGGCCTTGGGGCGGCAGCTTGGTCCGATGTCAGCCCGCACACCGGAGCCACCGCCCCGAAACTTTGAGCGTTACTGACAGGGGAGGCTCACTCCCTCCCTTTCCTGAAATGATTTCAGCAAAGAGGCTTCTTTTGGGACACCCAAAGCAAGGAAGTCAAGGATCTCTGTTCTAGGGGGACGTTTTCAGCAGACCCCTGCCCCTCCTTTCTGGGGGTACAGTTTAACTTAACAACTCTTCCTCCTTCCACTTGGATGCCTAGCCATTCCTCTTTCAACCCTCTCTCAAAACCCTGGCCTTAAGGTCCCCAGCCGACCTCATGCCCCCTCTAGTTTCAGGGTTTCAGCCAGGCTGTGGGTCAGCCCAATGACTATCAAGGGGACGAAGGTTCCCTTGGGAAGGAACGCAGAGTTGGAGCCTTCTACTTAGAGACAGTTTTCAGTCTTCAATGAGGACACATTGTTTTTTGGGGGTTGAGGAGAGGGTTGTGCCAATATAAAGCATCGTGATTCCTTTTGCAAACTGCGTGTCATTGTAAACATTTTTTCTTTTTGAAAGCAAAAAAAAAAAGGTTATAAAAAATAAAGGAGAAAAAATCTTTGAAAAGCAGGCTGTGGCCAGGAGTTTGCATATTACATAAGTTAATTGCTTATATTCAGTAGAGGGGACTCTGGCAACCTTCCTTCCGAGGCACTGTAGTTTTGCCTACTCATGTGTGATTTTTTTTTTTTTGTCTACCGTATCCCTAAAAGCCAATAAAATAAAGATTTTCAGCATTTCTCCCTATCACATGACTCTTCTAATTAATGGCATTAAACATGTTTAGGCAGCAATTTTCCTCTTCAGTCCAAAAGGTAGAAAACAGATGGGTGCCAGTGTAGAGGAAGCCCCTTTCACATGCACTAAAATAATCCCGGCCTGAAAGTAATGGTTAAGAAAACAATCGTTCATTATTTCTAGTTCTTTATTTACCAACTAATTATCAAAAGTGAATGCCCGCTGGCCCAAGTGGGGACTGTGACAGGAGCAGAAAGGACCGGCTCTCTGCATCTTCTTGCCCACCTAGGAGGCCCCCATCCCATCTCAAACCTCTCCACCAACGGGCCCTGCCCCCCTAGCTCAGATGGAGACCACCTGTCCTCAGAAACCATTCCTGAGCTCTAGGAGCCCTGGGTTGGGGTGGGGATAGAAGGCATTCTGTATCGCCCCTGCTCCCAGCACAGCAGGAAACCTCAGCCTCAACTTGGCGGCTGCCAGCCCACGCCACGCGAAGCGAGATTGGGTGCTCCCCCAGTCTGGCCAGAGACAGGACTGAACCCGCACAAAATATTTCCCCGGGAGTCATCGGTGTTCTTGATTTTTAACCATATCCCAAACATACTCCGGTCTAATAATTTATTTTTACGACCGATTATCAAACAGAGGAAGAATTTAACACAATCTTAATGACAGAAATCACCCGACGTTATCTCTGCATGGCCCCATTTAACCCCATGGGGTTAATCCCGGACAAGTGAGCGTTTAACTGGCCCAGCAGGAGGACTCGCGATATTGTGGTGTCGAGACTGCTCTGCTCCAGACCACTTAGAAGTTTTATTTAGACAAATGATAATTTTCTCAGATTTACTGGGAAGGCCGAATGCAGGGCCTTTGTTTTCTTCTTAGTAATATGGTTTGTTTACTTGGCGGGGGTCCCAATTCGCCCCCCTCCCGCACACATTACATTTGTATCCTTACACTTTAATCCGGAAAGAGGGGGTTAGGGGCTGAGGGCGGTGGGGGGCTTTATCTCCTCACACTATCAAAGGTCAACAACTTCCTAAGGCTAGGCACTTATTATTATAGGAACTTGGAAAACCCGGAGAATAGAAGAACAGTTAAGTTTGGTTTTTTTCATGTATTCTAAAGGAAAGCTTGTCCCCTCACCCCTACACACACACACAACTAAAGGGTAAGTATCACTTCACGAAGCCCTGTGCAGTGGTTTGGAGACGTTTTAACTTTTACACAAGCCTGCAGCCTTTGAGCAGCAAGGTCCCTCGACTCGTCCACAGTGAAACCAGCTAATTACGCAACGACACCACCAAGACCCGAGGCCTCGCAACCTGCACAACAGGTAGGTTCGCGTCGACAGGGGCACACATTTCAGGACTGCCTTGGCTGCTGCGCGCAGTCGCTACCTCAGGCTCTGCGGGGCTCCAGGGAGCTCTTTCACCTCCCGGCCAGGCGAATCTTTGCCAACACAAGCCTTCCGTGCTTCGCTTCCGCGGTAAACCCCGCACCCACAAGCCTGGGCGGGGCACGGCTGAGAGCTGCAGGGGCGGGGTGGACCCTTGGTGGGGCTGAGCGCAGTGGGACATGGCGGGCGACAGAGGTCGCTGTTGGCCTACTTTTCCGCGCCAGCTAGAGGCACAGAGGTAGGTTGGGGAATGGGTAGGAGCTCAGGCCACACGGAGAGAGCGAGAAAGAGCAAGAGGGAGAGGTGTTTGGTCTCAGGAGTGCAGTATAATTTGGGGAAAGGAATTAACGTCCCTGGGACGGCTGCTTCCTGTCCCACCCAGAGACCAAGTGTCTAAGTCAAGGAGCAGGCTCGCCGAGTGTGGCGGCCTCGCCTGCGCGCGCCTTGCCCGAAGCCCAGAGGCCCGGAGGCGGGTGCCCTGCGCGCGGCCTGCGCTTCGCTCCCGGCCTTACCAGTGGCGCCGGGATGCTGCCGCGGGAAGAGCTTGCTGCTGGCCGCCTCTTTCCGGCTCTCGGGAGAATCTGTGAACTCGACCTTTTTGATTTCGGAGTCTTTGGAGAAGAGGCATTCAACGGCCGCCGGCTGCACGCCTGGGCCACGCGCGCCCGCCCCACAAGCGGGTAGAGAGACGCCCGGGACCGCGGCCGAAAGAAGCGGGGGTGTTGGGGAGGTGGGGGAAGAGCAGGACGAAGAAGAGAAAGAGGGACAAAGAGCAAAGACCCAGTTAGAGGAAAGGGCGGAGGGCACTCCCGTCTCCCGGACCCTCTGGCGGCCCGGCGCAGGGCGACGCACACTTCTCCGCGCCTCTCTGGCTGCCAGCGGCTCCCTCCGGGCGGAGTAGACCCGGGCCGTCGGGACACGGCGAGGGCTCCCCCGCTATCCACAGCCTCCCCCCACCCCCACCCCTGGGGGAGGCCACCGGCGTCCCGGTTCTGATTCCCTTTCTGTCTCGGCCGGCCCCTACTGGAAGAAGCCCTCGCCGCTGCCTCGCCAAGGGGCCGGTGCCCTCTTGCCGCCCTCGCGCGGTGCGGTCTCCCGTCGGGTGACCCGGGCAGGAGAAGCGACTCTTACCTAATTGCACACACGCCGACACTAGTTTGCGGCAGTTGGTCTCCATTCCCCGTTATCTGCAAAATAAAAGAGGAGGAGAGCTGTGAGAAGCTGCGGTCCCCGAGCGTGCAGGGCTCCGGGGAGGCTACCTGTGGGGCGGACAACTTCAAATTCGCTGTTAAGCGCCTACTCCGTGCGGGGTTTGGGGCGTGTTTCTCTGGCCTGACAGCCTCTGGCTGCCCAGCCTCTGCCCCACCCTAGCGCCTGGTCCTGGACATCTGAATGGACCTGAGGGCGACCTCTCCTTCCAGAGTTGCGGTGAATGGGCCCGGGCGCTCTGGACGGATAAACCCGTCGTGTTCTGGGGGACTTTGGCTGTGGAGCTACTCACGAGATGTTTGTGTCAGGGGTTAAGAGCCCGTCTGAACACGGGGCCAAACTTAGCAGTTACAAAATTTGGGGGTGAGTGAAGAGGACTTGTCTCTTGAGGAAGATGTGTGGAAGGCCACCATTAAGCACAGTGCTTTCCGTGAGTGAGGAGCTCAATGAACCTTTGTAGAATATCAGAGTCAACTTGTCACTGTCCTACACAGCAGCTGTCCTCGATTTTCTGTAATTCTGAAATGAACGGGACTCGAAGGTTCTTGGCCTAGGGTGCTCCAGGAGCGAGCTGGCTTCGGGCCTCTCATCCATCAGGAGCCACTTTTCCATATTTAGCCACCCTTTTCCCTGGAGATACTCACCCGGCCATTTATTTACCCTAAAGTAAGATTTAAGATCGCAGAGGAGGGAAACGGGGTGGACCGAATGAGACACAGGGGAATGCGGCAAACGTCCGGAGGGTTTTCCCACCAAGGACGTAGAAATAACTCGTAGAGAAGGGCCCCGCCGATTCTGCCCGGCAAACCAAATCTTTTTCAAATTTCCAACCACAGCGCAGCGAGCCAAGCGTTTAACGCGCGCCCCCTTTCCCGCCACAGGCAAACCGGGAGAGGTGGGCGGCAAGAGACCCTGCCGGCGTGGGTAGAAGAATGCTGCCGCTTTAAAGACAGAAGGAAGGAAAGAAGGTCTCGGGCTCCCGGCCCTTCGGATCCCGGCGCCTGCCTCTCTTCACGCTAACCAGGGTACGCCGGCGGCGGGAGGGCCCACTTCGCTCGGGTCCAGGGCTGAGGGTAGGAGCGGGCGTTGCCCCTTTGGCCCAAGAACAGAGGTGGGACAGAGAGCTGTGGGTCTGGCTCTCGTCTGGGTCGTGTTTCCTGGCTCCCAGGCCTCTCCTGGAAGGAGCCGGGCCTCTTGGGGGGGCCTCTGGCCAAGGTCGCTGCTTAGAGGAGGGGCTGCCCAGCGCTGCGGCGTGGGGACCCAGGGGTTCCCCCCACCCGCTAGCTGGGACGTGGGCGGGGGCTCTGCGGATCCTTGCAGGCCTGGGGGCCCAGAAGTAGCAGTTTGGCTGCTCCAGATTTAGTGATTCTGCAGTAAAATCACAGGATTAGTCCCTGATTGAGATGTCTGTTCGTGAGATATTACAAAATTCATTATCACAGCTTTCTACTAACTCGATATGAAGTAACACAGATGGGATTTTATTAGTCCAGACTTCAAATGTTTACTTATGATAATTTCAGGGGAAATTTGCATGTCATCATCAATTCGATAATCTTTTTTTTTTTTTTTTAACATCTGAACTGGCTGCATTATTAGCGGGTAGCCGAAGCATTGCAGATGGTAACTGCAAATTGTTTTTATTTTTTTAAGGAATGAAATATACAAAAGAAAAAGATGGGGTCGCTCAGTGTAAAGTCAGTCAATTATTACACATTCTCCCCTACTCCCAAGATTCGGTGCTGAAGACCAAACAAAGCAATACAAAACAAATCTTCAAGAACTCTGTTCTAAGGACTGAAAAGAAGGTCAAGGCGTGTTCCTTAGCTCACTCCTAAGTGTCCTTGTGACTTGGGGATTTATTTTCCAGTCAAAATGAGCCCTGAGACCTGCATTATTTATTTATTTTTTTGCTTCATATAAATTACCAGGCCTACTAGATGAATTGAATCTAAGTAACTAGGGAAAATAGTTTTTAAAAATAACCTCCAGTTCCCACCTGCTGATCCTTAAACTTGCCCTGTCAAGGAAGACAAGTCTTACTCGACAAATTTGGCTGTAGGATTTAGGGACCAGCTTTCACCGCTAATCTCACAAATTAAGATGCACAACTTCTCTCGATGGGACATTGTTCTCACCCCAAAAGTTCATGTCCCGGTTTGAATGTATATGCCAGGCAATCTTGTTTTGGCCAACTTGAGTTTTCTATTGTGAGTATGCTAAAAAGCCCCATATAGTTAGTGCAGCACACTGAACCACACTGGCCAAGGCAGGCAGTAAAGCCATAAGAAATAAAACAATTTTCTTAAAAATAATTTTGGATGATTGCCATAAGAGGAAATTGCAGGATAAAGTATAGTTCTAATAATTACAAATCCTTTCACATTTCCCCCCTTTCCATTTATTTTGTTATCCCATAACAAAATCTTTAATGGAAAGTTTAAAAATAAACAGCACAAGAACATATGTTTTAAATGAACTAAATTGGTGAGATTAGCCAGTAAATTAATTTGCAGTGGGTAATCATTTAAGGAAATTAAAATACTGCTTAACACAGTTCTGTATTTTACCAGTTTAAGCCTTCTTTTAAACCAATTAATATTGATGCTTTAGGAACACTTGAAGACAAACATGCTCAACTTCAGGAACAAAGCACCTGAATAATTTAAGTGTAGTTTTGCTGAGGTAAAGTAAAACATTCCGTAAATGAAGTCGCTATTTAATTTTTAGGGAATGTTTGATTACTGAAACCTTGTATGCTTATTTTACGTTACACCAATAAAAATCTTCAATCTATTTTATTTACGTGCTTTGTTTCCTTGACATAATTGGTATTTGAATTTTAGATAAATTTCCTCCAAAATTATATTAAAACCATGTTTAATTCTTATTAATGGCCAAAATTGCAAGGGAATCTCCTTAAATTAGATTGTTTTTTCATACAAATATTTTAGAATGTATGAGTGCCTGTATTATTTTAATTCATAACAGTAAAAGTTTTTTTTTATTTAGTTTACTTTAGTAAGACAGAATACTCTCACACACGAAAAAGAGTAGATAACATACTACCCTATGATTTCTAAATTACTTAGGAAAGTAAAGTCATTGAATTGGAATTAAAAGAGAACCGTAGGTCCCAGATTTAGGAACATAATTTTTTTCTTACTTGACACTTGGAAAATAGTCCTCTCCTCTTTACCATTTAAAACGTATCTCCTGGAGAACAAGATTGGAGCTGACTGGTGATCAATTTAAAGGATTTATAATCCGAAGTAATTGTGTGAGCTTGGCATCCAGGCCGGGCTCCCAGGTAATTCGCTTGGGCCTGAGAGGTCACTAACTGCCAGTTAAGATGGAATCTTTTTTTCCAATTGGTAACAATGGGAAGGGGGCTAATCTTCCAGTAGCTGAAACTTTGTACCCGGCCCTTTATCTTGAGAATGCTAATCCTCAGCCTGAGGATTTGTCCCTGCAGTGTTGGCACCGAGATTTAAGGGAAGATACCTCGTTTTAAATGCCAGCCATGGTCTCGCTTCCCACTCGACTTCAGCAACCCCATAGATTGTAGTGTCAGCGACTGGGGGACAGGAGGAACAGGGCTTTTGCAAGGTCTGTTTGCCAACTGAGTTACTTCGGGGGGGGGGAAGGCAGCCCCAAGAACCACAAATCACCTACGGTGGAGATTCTCCAAAGTGGAACAAATTTCCAAACTCGCATTATCTCACATCCCTGCGGAAGAGACGGCCTCCACTTACCGGCTACCGGGAGAGAGCTGATGTCTCCGCGTCCCACCGCTTCCCGGGGAGATTTCCAGCGAGCCGAGGCGCAGGCTGCACCGCAAGCGCCTGAAAGCCGAGCCCGAGAGGACTGCGGGGTTCCCGAGGGTGCCAAGTTCCAAGGGAGTCCACGGGTGCGCGGCGGCCGCGGGAATCTAGCCGTCACTGGCAGTTTCTTTCTGCTCCTCTCCAGCTTTCTCGCTCTGTCTCGCACTCTCTCTCCCCTCCCTCGCTCTCATCCCTCTCTCTTCCCTCAGCTCGGTCTCAGTGTGGGGAGTGACGTGACGTCAGCAGAGATTCCACCAAACTCCACTGCACAGTGGCGGGCGGGCGGGCAGCCGAGCCCGGCTGCGCGGCGGGCGTTCAAGGAGCGAGCAAAGCGTTCGGGCGAGCGCGGGGGGAGCGGGCAGGGGCGACGAGAAGCGAGGCAGGGCAGGGAGGTGAGGCCGGCTGGCGGGAGAGCCGGGAGCCGGGAGCCGGAGGAAGAGCCCCGAGAGCGAAGGAGGGGCAGGGAGCCGGGCAGGGCTCTGAGACAGGAGCAGACGAGCGGCAGGCGCAAGCAATCCCACTGTGGAAAGGAGGACAGGAGGGGAGGATGGGATGGAGGAGAAGAAAAAGGAAATCTGCGCCGAACCAGGAGCGCTAATAAATCAGAGGGGAGGACCAGGGCGTCCGGGAGACGGAAACGTACTCCTGGGGAGCAAACCAGGACGGAGACGGAGGAAGGGACAGGGAAAGTGGCCCAAGAAATGGAACAAAGGACAGAGTGCATGGGTTTGTTTGGGGCGAGGCATGTGGGGTGTATGAGAGTGCCTGTTTGTCACCTTCTTGCAGGCCTGCAGGGTTGAGAGAGGAGGTCACAGAAACGGGGGATTGCGGAGTGGGGGTGGTGGTGAAGTGAGGGGCGCACAGGAGGCTGGAGTGAGAGTAGGCGGATTGGGGGTGAGAGAGGATGACTGAAGAGAAATCTGGAAAAGTGGGGCGAGCGGGGGGGCGGGGGGGCAAGAGGGTTAGGAGGGCGACAGCCGGGAGCGAGCGGGACTAGTCAGCCAGGGAAGGCCGAGATGTTTGGCCCAGCACTGCGGCCGGGACACCGCGCCCGAGGTCAAGGCGGGTGGACCAAGCACGCTGCACCCGGTGTCCGTGCGCAGGTGGGCACTGTCGCGCACTGACCAGTGTACACGAAAGGAGCCTTGCGCTGGGCAAGGCTCGGGCGTTGATAGAGTCTAGAATTTCCTCTGCTGTACCTACGCTCAACAAGTTCACCCCGGGTCATGGATATCTCATTTTTTAAAATGACGAGGTTAAGGTTCCTGGCGAGCATGGTATTGAATTGCAAGTGATGGTGGGGGTGGAAAGGGAAGCTACCCTCAAATCCACATTTGCTCCTAAAAATCGAAGAACACGTGAAGTTAGAGGAGTCATTTTCCCTCGAAAAGTGTGCCTTACTTCTAAACCCTGATTTTCCGATTTCTTGACTGGAGCAAGGGTGTGTATTTTGGTAGCCAGCAGGATATTTTTTGCTCTGTCCTGCCTATGGGTGTAAGGACTATAAATACGATTCGTCTGGAAGACTAGGTGTGAAGGCTTCTGCCAGGCATACTAGACAAAGTTCTTTCAATTTCAAGGGCGTCCTGTTAATGTATGGTTTTGGAAAGCGGCGGAAAGCAATCACAGCCCCCGGTTTGGTTTTCCCATCAATATTAATTTCTGCATGGGAGCAACACTCTCCCAGGTCCGCCATTAAAGAACCCTCTCCCTTGGTCCTCGATAGAGAATAAACTTCCTTCTAAAAGTTGTATTGCTCTTCCTAAATCAGTATACCAGTTCTCTCAATTTTAGGAAAATATAGTGACTTGTTGGGAGAACATGTGCAAATATATACATTACAAAAAGCATGGTGTTTAAAATAATCCAGGTCACCACATAGGTGCTGGGCTTTCCCTACGTTTGGGGGCTGTCTGGAACATGTTATGTGTTTTCTTGAATTACTCCGTGTTTTGAATTCATTTGAGTTAGCAGTAAAAACAGGCAAACAAACTTGCTCAATTTGTTTTGAGTGCTAAATCCCTTCACTTTGAAATAGCTAACAGTCGACAGATGGACTCATTTTATGGAAAGGGTTAGCCTCTTCAGCCACGAAGAAAACTGAGAGATCTACATTTTAAAGCCATTTCTAACCTCCACCTAACATCCATGAAAACTCGAACTTTCTCTCTTTACCCATTGGAAATTCAAGACAGTTTTATTTAAGGGGACAGAAAAGAGGGGGAAATGCCCAAGTGCTGTTTTTATTTTTATTTCCCCTCTGTTGCTGAGAATTTTTATTTCTGGTGTTTGAAATCCTGCTGAATCAAGAAAATCAAATTTCTTCAACAAGCCCCACAACTGAAATCTAAAGTCATAGCAAACCAGAGAATGTAGTCATAGAAAGACATTTTCATCTCTATCCATCAACGATTTTTGCTGTCTCCCCATCCCCTGAGTAATGGGTTACTGTCCTTCCCCTTTTTTCTTTTCATTTTATAGAGATTAAGAGACGCTCATAGCAGAACGATCTCCTTTCATCTGGTGGCGAGGATGAGGAATCTCATGGAAAAGTGGGAAAAGAGAGAAAATCAGAGACAGGAAGATTCAGAGACGCAAGGAGAGACAAGGGAAAGAGAAAGGGGTAGCACTGGAGAGACGCGCTGATAAGCGCGTGCAACCCCCTCCCCCTTGCAAGATTCAGAGGTTTGCAAACCCGGGCTGGGATGAAGGGGCTCCTGGAAGCTCACGTTCCCCTCACCCCGCCTTCTGTCTGGTGTCTCGTCCGCCAGGGGCTGGTTAACCCCAGTCCCGGCCGCCTCAGACGTCGAGCTGAGCTTTTGGGTCTTCGCCTCGCCCAGCGCCCGTGCAGCTGAAGTGAGCAGCTGGTGGGAAATGCTAATGGCTCCTGGAGAAATAGAAGATACAGAATGATTCTCATTCCCTCCTCGAGTGTGTGGAAGGAGCTGGACATACGTTTCACGCTCCTAATCCTTCTTTTACATTTTTAGTCATACTCCTATTAAACAACTAATTAATGCCCAGAACCACTAGGGAATACATTAGGCATGCAGCAGAGAGGCAGGGTGCTGGGGGGGCGGTTTGTAAACCACCGAGCTGATTTAAGACGTGGATTTCAGGTTTTTCCCTCGTCAGAGCAGAAATGGAAGAGTGGGCCAGGGCGATTGTATTTAGATTCCGATTACTTCAAATTAGAAGGGGGTGGAGGGAGCGTCCAAGCAAAGCCAGCAATTCCCTGCCCTGCAGATGTAAACAAGATTGTAGCATCAAAGGTACCAGCTCCTTAAGGGCCAGATCGCCTGGGCTGGATGCCGGGGGGTGGGGAGACACTGACCTTATGTATCTGTGAATTTCAAGGATGTTACACTTTGACGTAAACAACTCCGGTGGATCTTCTGGTAATCCCCAGTGAGACTCACTGTTCTAGAATATCTCAAATTTTTGTTTTTCCCGGAAGAATACATTCTCTTTACTTTTCCAAAATTTTAAGCTATGTCTAAAGATAATAACCTTCCAATAAGCCACTGCACTGGATCATTTCCCGCAGCCGTTTTTTCCTGTCTTTTTGGTTATCTAATTTAATGTGTGGGAGGACACAGGGAATTAAACATACCCCCTCCCCCAGCATAAGAAGAGTCGTACTGGGTAAATGGGTTCAGAGAATTTTTAGTGAGATTCTGAGTTATACCCTCCCTTCTAATATTTTGAAGCAGGTGACAACTGTTAGAGCAAGAATCAAGTTGTGAAGCTTGGGGAAGACACAGAATTTTGTGATCAAAGCGGGGCACGAATGTGGGCTGACCTCCACCAAACCCACTCTCACCCAAGAGTCAGCATTTGGGAAAGGTACAGTACTATTTTAGAGCCCGCAGTGGCAGGGTGCTTGCTATCATTTACTTTCTTCACTCTGGATTATGATCTCAACCCTGGCAAGCAATTTCCCCAGCTCCTTATCTGACAACAAGCGAGTATGTAAATACCAATGGCTAGAGATGTTTAACTGCCTCAAACATTATTGATTTGTTGGCTGTTCTAAAATTTCCCCCTAGCCCTGGTCCGTTTTCCGAATTGTCCATTCGGGGGGCTTTGATCCGTACCCCCGATGCTACAATACAATAATTGTTTTTTTTTAAGGCATTAAGATGAACCAATTGATTTGCATATAAATTAAAATTATTATGCGTTGCTTATTCCGGTGTTTTATAATCATTTCGAAATTAGTACTTAACCACTCGAGCTAAAAGAATATATAAATGTCTGTATTGACTCACTAATGAATTACCTAATTAAAACGTCCCGAGGATGTTGGGCTCCGGGAAGATTGTTAAATCGAGACATACTAGGGGAGGGATGAATATTGGAAGGGTAACGGACCGGAGTCTGGAACTCAGAACGGAGTTTCCGGTGATTCCGAGCGTTAATTTTGGAGCATTGGTTCTTTCCTGTTGTTAATGATTTTGTGCTTGCTTGTAAATAAATGAGCAGCAGGAGCGCCGGGGTGGCCGCGGTCGCTCAGGCCCTTTGCTCTGGCAGAGACCGTTTGGCTGTAACCCCGCAGTGCTAAATCGTGGGAGAAGCTGGGCCAGCCCCGGAGCCGTGTAGCCCACCTGACGGCCTGGCCAGTCTTCCCCTCTCCTCCCGCCTCGCCGGCCGGCTGGCGAGCTGCGGCAGCGCTCTCTCCGCGCGCTCGGAGAGCTGGAACTCGAGCCGACATTTAATAGATATGCTAACTGAGCACTTACCTTCGTCCTGAGAATAGAAATAAAAGGTAGCTCTTCTTAAGAGAGGCGGTGCAAAGGCACGCTAGGAGTTCAGAAAAGGCTGGCGGCGGGAAATCTGTAGCCTGGGGGCTCGCCAACAACCCCTTTCATTTCAAGCACTTATTGATTTGCTGTTGTCATCTTTGGCGACTCAGAAGGACACTTGAAAGAATTTCTGATGGAGCTCTGATCTGAGAAAGGAGGTGACCTGCCCTGGCTCTCACCAAATTCTTAATTACCACATCAACTGCTTTTTGTACCCCCCATCCCACCTCCTTCCCCCACGGCAACTGAGTTTGCTTATTCTTAACTTTTTAATTATTCAGAAATTTCCTTACCCCTCATTGGCTTCCCATTGTAGTGATTTTCTATTTGTACCCCCCCCCTTCCGTGGTAAGGTCTGTATATTGATCCCTCTGACCTTTGGCACATCTGGGCCTTCCAAAATCTCAATCTTTTTAGATTTGAGGGTGGAAGACTCCACCGTCTCCACAATGTGCACAAACTCAGAGATATGAAGACTCACACACTGCCCTCCAACCCAGGGGATCTAACAGATGTTCCCTTTTCAGTTGTCTCTTGAAATCTGAAATGCCTGTCTGAGTTTAACTTGGATACCCACTCTCTCGCCCATTCCATTTTCGAAGCAGTTTGAACATGTGCGCAAATGTGCCCACAGCATCTCCACTTGCATTCTTTACCACACTGTGAATAAAGAGAAACTAATGTAGCATACTGGGATATAGATTGCATCCGGAATCAGAATTCCCAAGTTCAGTATTCCTCAGTCAGCGCTGGCCGTCATCTGCACTGAGTCATTGCAAAGGGGAGGCCCACAGGAACCTCTACTGTGGAACGGCAGGTAAGGCCACGGTAAAAAGGAGAAGAATTTCAGGATTATTTCATTCAAATGCAAATTATGTCTCCGGGTTTTGTTTGTAACCACCTAGTTTTAGTGCATGCAGAATTAGACAGGAAAGGATATGTCAACATGGTTATTGGCATTAGGGAGGATAAATTCCTTGGGTTCATCAGTGAAAAGAAGACCCCCAATGTCTACAGTGGTTTAACTTCATTTATAATAGTGGGAATTAAGACACAAACTACTCTTATCTATTTCATGTACTTTGATTAATCTGAGTTTCCATTAAAAGCAGCTATACAGAATTTAATTTCTGATGGTTAACTTCAGAGAGTAGAGACACAGAGACACCCTGAACTGGGTAAACCCCTTAAGTTGACCATTCAGGAGTATAGTATTGTGTCTGTTTTTGTTTTGGAAAGGCTGTGAGGGTTTGCAAGTCTTTACCAGGCTCGACATCATTGTCTACATTTGTTATAGGAAAGTTCAACTTTCTGTGCTGATTTCAAAATGGCTTTTCTACCAGCCTAAGCTTGGTTTTCAAATAATAACAACAAAACAAACAAACAAACACTTAGTTTAATAAACTCAGCTCCCAGTTTTCAGTTCAGAACTTCCATCTTGATTGTTACAAGTAATAATTTGTAGAACTCTATGTTCCCTTTACTTTTGGGGGAAATGGATGGGGTTTCATCATCACCACCACCTCAAACAACAAAAGCAAAAAGCTAAGTTCTTTCTTGTCTAATAATCGGTACTTGAAATGCTTTACTCCAGATCATCCTATAAATGTACCTGGTAAACTTTCTGGGAACATCTAGCAAGAGTTTGCAGCAACTGGAACAGCTTCTCTCACAGAAGATATGCTCTTCGATGGGCTCTCGTGTGGTGGAATGGATTTTAGAGCAAGGAAGGAGGAAGGAGACATTGGAAGTTGAGCTGAGTCAGTGAAGTGACTGATGCAGCGGTCAGATCTCCCATCCTGCCTCTCTCTTTAATTGGAGCCTGCCTCCCCCACTGTGGGATCCCGAAGCACTTGATGTGTATGTCGATTCTCCCCTTGTGGTCTTCACTGTGTGGTTTTATAGAAAGTTTCAATGATGTTTTGTAGTCGCAGCTCTCTTACTTATTATCATAATCTCAGTTGTTTAGGTTTTGGTGTATTTAGGTGAAAGCTGCTCTGTTTATAAGCTGTAGTGCACAGAAGAGATGGGACGAGGGAGGACTCATCGAAACTCGGATTCACATGTGTTTAATGGCTGTGACTGTGTAAAATGTCTGGCCGTGCTTGAAGGTCCCCCAGATTTCTACTCCAAACTTCGTGTGAACCATGAGCGAAAGCCTCTGGCTAATGAGGTATGATGAAGTCTGGGTTTAAGAAATAATAGCATTTGTGTTGAGGACGATGTGAAGACAGGAAACCTGGTATACACAGTATGGATCTACATTAGTAATAATGGTAATAATAACTAATATCTGTAAGGCGCTTAGTTTGTTTAGCAATCATGCTGAACACTTTTACGTTGATCATCATATTTATTCCTTACAGTACCATTATAAGGTGGGCACTGTCATTTTACAAATGGGGGCAATGAGGTTTGGAATGATTATGCCACTGGCCCACAGTCACCTAGCTTTTAACCACTGGAGTGCAGAATGAGTGGGAAATTACTTTGGATCACGTAGGTGTTAAGTGGCACAGTGGGAATTTAAATCTAGATTTGTCTATCTCCAAAGTCCCAAATGTTAATTAGTACACTGAACTGAAGGTGACCATAAATGGAGGGTTAGAGTCCTCTGGGGGAAAGAAATACAGAACTTCCATGTGGAACATTTGAAAAAACAAAAGAAAATGCAGAGATAAGAAAAGCAAATATATTACATGGGGGATGGAAAAAGTCAGAAATGTTTTACATGCTAGAGGGGAGGAAAAGAGAAACGATTGAATTAAAGAGAACAGAAAAACCAATCTCTACTATTTGTCCTGGGCAGGTCATTCTAGGAAAGAGAAAGATAAGTTCAGGGATATTTCCGAACAGTAGGAAAATTAGTGCTCAGATTGTCAGGTTGGCCTAAGCCTAGTATAAGATCTCAGACATCTAGTTTATAAGAATTCTTCCTAGATATTCCAAGGGAGAAAAAAAAATGTCAAAATTGAGGCTTGAGTGGTTTTTTTCTAAAACCAAAGAGAAATGCAAGTAAGGAATGAGTAATAGGGACTTACACATTGCAAGAACATGCAAATAGAGTGGGGCGGGGAAATGTAGAAAAACCTGTTAGGAATCTGGTTATTGGTGCTAAACCATGCCAAACTCAAAGAAGAAATGAGATTTTGCCTATCATTACCTGCCTGTCTAGTTTGCACCCTAATACCTTTGTTACTGCAGTAAAATCATTTGAAATTTTAAGGAAGTTGACATCCTGTGCTGAAGAAGAAACCTCGGGTGGATGGGTGTCGGGAGACAAATACAGGGGAAAGGTAATGATCTCAAGGACACAGTCATCTGTGGATACCAATGCAGGCCCATAGACTAGTTGTGTGGTAGAATGTGAGCCAGGACAGAACGCCAGTGAGCCATCTAGAAGGTCCGTTTCATCACAGCAGACCATGTACTGGTCCAAAAGGTGGTTCCCAATTCAAGTTTGTCCCATTATCAAAAATGATTTAAAATGGTCTCATTTTAACCTTTTCCAGAAGGGATAGATAAATATAAGTGTATGTGTGGCTTCCCAATTGTAAGAAGCACAGGAGAAGAAGAAATGGAAGAAGAGTACAGTTTCCTGCCAAAATTCTCTTATTTCTTTGCGCTGTGTGTAGACTAAGGTAGCATGAGGAGTAGTTCATATAATGAAAACTGGTAGTTGAGTTTATTTTAAAGGGGATCTCCTCCCGTGCTGTCACAGGAATCCAGACTATCCTTGTAATTCTATAGTGTTTTTGAAAAGCACAGTTTGAGGGCAAGCGCAGTCTTATTTTCCATCTCTACCTTGTGGGTCTCTTGGTCAGCATTTCTCTAAATGGGCAAGAGAAATTAGGATCCATAGACAGTAAGAATTAGAAAGGATCTAGAAGGTGGCCCCCTCCCTCAGCTTACATTGAAATTACTCCCAGAAAGATAGCCAGTCACCCTTTTCAGCAAAGAACCCCCTAAGGTCCCTTCATAATGCATTCGGATGCTTCATCATTTCATATATACGCTGCCTCTCTGTCGGCTGAACTCCAGTTACTGAAGAAAATGATGTCATATCAAATAGCTCCAATTAATAGAGGTCATTTCTTCCAGAGTCTCTCAAATATTTCATATATGTTTTACCCTCAAAAAAACCATATGAAAATATGATTAGCCTCATTTAACAGACCGAAAACAGTGTCCTAGAGACTTTTAGAGATTTACCCTCAGTTATGCAGTATGACACTGTGAAAACGAAGTTAAAAACAAAGTCAGAGTATTCTATGTTCAAGGCTTTCCTAGCAGACCCGTCACTTCTTGGGGCTGGTTATTATCTTTCTGTCTGAGTAAAGTACACGTTTGATTGTAACTCTATCTGTCCTTCTGTTTGTCTGCCTGTGAGTAGTTTATCTTTTAATCCATCAATTTATCTCCTTGCTAGTTTTCTAATACACCATAAGTTAACCAATGTTGATAAAATTTCACCCTTACCAGGAAAGCTTCTTGAGCAGATTAAGATGGTTGTCATAGTTTTCAAATATTACATGTAACTAACATGGCTGCTACTGGTTAAGTGCCGTGATTGCATTCTTATCTGGAAATTGTATACATACCACACCTTTTGTCATGAGGGCTCCACCTCCGCTTATTAGCACTTTTGATATTTACACGGACTCTTGGGAGGATGCTGATCATTTTGTCTATGTCACTCTTGACATTATAAAAACTGCCTTTCTGTTCAGAAGCGTGTTTTTTCACAGGTGTGTTTAGTGTGTTTCCCCAAGTCTGACTTCAAGAAACTGAAATCACTGATTCACTGAAAGATGTTTAAACGTCCTGAAAGAAAATGTTGGAGTAATCCTGGAACAAGTATGATTTTTCATCATTATCTTTATCTGCGCGTAAATGTTCTTTCTTCTTTCAAAGCCACATAGTCCAACATTTTTTGCTATGTGAGTAAGTTCTCTTTCCTGAATGTAGTGTACGAATCAGAAGCAATAGGATTCTTACTCATTTTCTTTTTTGATGTTTGCTTTCCTCATTCTCCCCTGAAGTATTGACTCTATTCTCTCAAGAATGTATTTATGGAGAACATTGTGTGTGTGTGTGTGTGTGTATAAATTTATTAAAAATTTTCTTTAAAAATTATCTATTTGGCAGAGAGAGAGACAGACAGAGAGAGAGTACAAGCAGGGGGAGCGGCAGAGGGAGAGAGAGAAGCAGGCTCTCCACTGAGGAGGGAGTCTGATGCGGGGCTGGATCCCAGGACCCTGGGATCATGACCTGAGCTGAAGGCAAATGCTTAATGGACTGAGGTACCCAAGCACCCCAACATTTTGTATTCTTTTCCTCTTCCATTGGAGAGCAGCTGCAAACTGTAGGAGTTAAAGCTGGATCCTTGTAGTGCTTTATTCTTTTTTTGCCACAGTTGACAACTCATCCCTCTTTTCCCAAAGCATTAATGTCATTCTACTTGTTTCTGATTTACAAAACTTAAGTAGAATTTACAAAAGTCAATAGAAATGAAAATAATGCTTTTCAGCTTGAAATATTTTATTGTCTTCTTATGTGTTGAAAGGGTACACACAAATCATATATGCTTTCCTCATTCTCCACCTTTGCCAAGTGCACAGGAATGTGTTGAATAGCGGGGGAAAAAAACCAAGAAAGGAAAAGGAATGACAGAACTAAAATGAGAAAAAAAAAAGGCATACTTAGGGTCTAGAATTGTGGTTCAACCAGATGATTCATTTAATTTAGTAGATTCACTTTGTGGTAATTTTTGAAGCTGAGTTCTGGATGTTGGAAACAATATTTCTAGATCTTCAATGGGCATAAGCTGAGTTAAAAAAAAAAGACTAACCAAATCTTTTAATTATATGCATATGATCACAGAAAAAGGAAAGAAAAGAGGGATGGTTATGCTGATTTGGTAGGGTGCAGCGTTGGGGGAAATGAGAGAGTAGAGAGTAAAATGGTCTGCAGATTAATTTTAGAAGACTGTTCTTTGAGGCTTTTGTTCCCCAGATTGAATTTAAACAGTATTACATTTTTAAATTGAAAGTTAACTTTTAACCACAGGTGAAGTTAACTTATCTCCCCCATCATTTTATTATAATCATTTGTATGGTAAGAAATGCTGTGATTTGTTTAAACGTCTCTATCTTAGTTTTTTCCTTTTAAACATATCTTTTGGAGATTTGGAAAAACTGGGCAAGAACATTATTTCCAGGTCCCTTCAAGGATTATTTCATTGAAAAGCTGTGAGCCCATCAGTGAGCTTGTCCTGACCATAGAAGGCTCCCAGAATTTGAAGGAATGCAAGGATGGGATTTAGATCAGGTTCAAGGCTGCTTTCACTTTGCTTTACCACCAAACCAGCAAACTGGAATCTCCCACAGGTAAGGACATTTGTGAGAGTTCGTCAAAAGAGGCTACATCCCAGAAGTTCCATGTTTGGTGGTCATACAGCCCACGTAGAATGAGGAGTCTGCCAGGACAGAGGAACTTGAGCCACAATGCTGGGGTAGAAGAAAGGGATCCCTCAAATTATCCTTCTATTACCATGTGAAAGAGTCCTTGCTGCCCCTTAGGAACCTACTTCTTTATTCTGTTTATTACTGGATCATTGGCCTCTGCCAACCTGGCTATGACCTATAGGTAGGGAAAGACAAAGACATGATATGCAGAGTTGAGGAATAGGGAGAAAACAACAAAAATCAACATTTCTTTGTGAAATGAAAAAAAAATTAATTATCTTCAAAATACGATGAATTACTGATCTGGGTAAAATTCATTGATTTTAATTGATTTATTATGTCTGATTTCCTACCAGATATCTGAAAACTATGAAAGTGATGTGAATCTAGACCTTCCAAACAACTGATAACCAAGGGGACTGTGATATAATTCACTTTTTTTTTTTTTTTTTACTATTAGGTGTTAGTTGATAAAGATTACTGTTGACCTGAAAAATATCTCATTGTTTTAGAAGTCATTGATTGTGGTTTTCATTATTATTTTGAACAATGGATTTTTTTGAGGTTATTGTTCTAGCCATATTTTTATTCTTTATATTTGAGTTCATACTTATTTAAAAAAAGCTTATAACAGATAAGTCATCATAAGCTAAATCAGAGCTATCTACTTAGAAGTTAAATGATTAGGGGTGCCTGGGTGGCACAGCGGTTAGGCGTCTGCCTTTGGCTCAGGGCGTGATCCCCGCGTTATGGGATCGAGCCCCACATGGCTCTTCTGCTATGAGCCTGCTTCTTCCTCTCCCACTCCCCCTGCTTGTGTTCCCTCTCTCGCTGGCTGTCTCTATCTCTGTCAAATAAAATAAAATCTTTAAAAAAAAAAAAAGAAGTTAAATGATTAAACTTTATGCTAGTGTTTTGTTTCATTTAATTTTTCACCCTTTTTAAATTAGAAAGACAGTTTAAAAGAGTTACAAAATTATGAACATATTCTATCTATATTCTGTTTTCCAGATATACGGAAATTAATATATATTTAAATATTCCCAATAGGCAGTCCATGTAAAGCATTATGATTTTAGACAGGTCACCCTGTATAAATGTGTGAATAAATATTTATGAACATATATACATATTCTATGTATCAACATTTCCTGTAAGTTCTATCTGCTTATAATTTTGACAACAAAACCAGATAAAGAATGGGATAAATAATAACCAGAATGGGAAAACTGTCCGACTCATATAGAGAACTGAAATATAAATCCTTTAAATACTTGTAATTTATTTACCAAAGATGTTTTCTCATTTCCTAGTAAGCTCGGCAAGTCCTTAAGCTCTGGCACAAAGTTTAACAGCACTCTACATTCGATATAGGATAATACTTAAAATGTAAAAATAGTGCTTTATATTTTTATAAAGCATCCTCTGAAGTGTTGATGAATTGTAAAGAACAAGCAATTCAGTTCAGACTCTCCCTGCTTTTCTTACCCCTAATCTCCTCATTCATAAAGGTGATTTTCCTATAATAGTAATAGCTAGTTAGAATATATTTAATAAAGGATTGACTCTTAATTTAAATAAGA
This sequence comes from Ailuropoda melanoleuca, assembly GCF_002007445.2. NCBI lineage: Eukaryota > Metazoa > Chordata > Mammalia > Carnivora > Ursidae > Ailuropoda > Ailuropoda melanoleuca. The sequence goes on along the minus strand of NC_048228.1, from coordinate 21,530,730 downwards.
GCAAAGTCCCCATGGTAAGATTCTTAGTAAGGGTTATGAGGGAGCTTTTTATTTTTTCTCCCCAAGAATACCTCGGCACAGTTACACATAATTAAAAAAGTATATGGCTTTATCTGAAGCTGACTCTTCTTTGAAATAATGTTGGTAAGAGTTAATGAAAACCTCCTTGTCTCAGACCAATTAAAAAAAAATAAGTGACATAGTCTTAGTAGCATAAAATGACACATTGGAATATTTTCAGATGACATATCCTGTGCCAATTCTAATCACTAGCTTGTTTTGGCCCTGGGAAGGTAAAAATAATCCCTTTTCATTCATCTTAATACTTGATGTCAAAAGGGCCGGCTAATTAAGCTATTGTATTGAAACTGTATTGAAAATACAACAAATTTAGAATTTATGAAATTTTTTTCTCCTTATGAACACAGTATTCCATATAAACATTAACTGGTCTTGATTATATTCAGTATCTTTTGCTACTTGCTTTCTAAGTGTATTTATATGAAAAGAAACAA
>NC_048228.1:21500167-21530115 GCF_002007445.2 Ailuropoda melanoleuca | reverse complement strand
TTTTTTTTCATTTGTTTTTCTGATGGAATATAGTAGGCTGAATGGTAGTGCCCTGGAATATATGGCTACATCTTAAACCCTGGAGACTGTGAATGTCACTTTATTTGGAAAAATGCTCTTTGCAGATGTAATTAAGTTAAAAAAAACCCCTTGAGATGATGAAATCATCCTTGATTATCTGGATAGATCCTTAATCTAATAAAGTGGCTTTGTCAGAAAGGCAGAAAAAAAATTGAGACTGAATGAAGAGGGGAAGACATAGTGGAGAATTTGATGTGAGGACACTGTGAACACGGAGACAGATTGGAGTGGTGTGGCCAGAAGCCAAGGAAGCAAAGGAATGCAGACAGCCACCAGAAGCTGGAAGAGGCCAGGAAGGTTTCTCCCCTAGAGCCTCCCTTAGAGCCCTGCCAACACCTTGGTTTCTGACTTCTGTCTTCCAAACTGTGAGGGAATAAATTTCTGTTCTGTGATAATTTTGTTATAGCAGTCACAGGAAACTAATACATTGAAGGGAAGAACTGGTATTTTATAAAACTGATGTCATATATATATATAAATATATATTTATATATATCTACATATATTACATGTATCTGTATATATACATACATGTATATATTTACACATTTTTACATATATGTGTATATTTTACATACATTTTACATATATTAAAATTTATATCACATCATGGAACTGATGTCTTTTTTGTCATTTCTAACTTCACAGACTCTCAGGGTGAATGGGTACCTGGTGGCCGTAGACAGGTGAAGAGCTTCAGGGAGAGAGGAGTGTTCTTGTTCTGCTATAGACAGGCAATAACGACCTTTTGGCAAATGATAGGGATTTTATAAGAAAACTTCCCCCTCAAAAGGCTTGGGAATATCAAGTCAAATAAAGTGAAGGTGTGAGAAGGAGGTGGACCATTTCCTGTTTTCTGTTTACACTCCCAGTCTTGGAGCCCTCACACTGCTTCCCGGACACCCGTGAGCCCTTCTCACTGAGCTCCCCAGCCTGAGAACTCTCTTTCCTTCTTCTCAGCCATCTTCAACCCTTCTCATTCCTCAGGGCTCTTTACCTAGAGCTAATCCCCACCTTCACATTAACATGTTGCAAGGAGATAGAGGTTGATTATAACTCATCATTACCCCATTTTAATCACACTTATTTTTTACAACTGACTTTGAATGCATTAACTCCAGTAGAGAAGTCAGCAGGGACATCCTGCAGATTCCACACCAGCCGAAGGGGGAGAAATTTTGAAGAGAGAACATTCCTCCTGCCCTCTTTGTCATACCCATCAAGGCCAGCCCAGTTCATGAACAGCACTGTGTGTCCAGATTTTCTTACAGCCCTAGCTGTATTAGGAATAGAAATCCTAAATATGGAAGAAAAGAAACTCTTCCATCTGGGCAGGACTGTCCACGAATTTCTATAGGTGGTATAATGTTGCTTTGCCTTCCAGTGAGCCTTCTACTTGGACATGATTTTCTTTTCTCTAGTTCAATTACTTAACCTTCCTGTGCCTCAGTTTCCTCATCTGTAGAATGAAGATAACAATGGTATTTTCCTTATAGGGAAAGCTTGTTGTGAGGATCAAATGAGTTAATCTACATAAAGCTTTTAGGGCACACTGAGCACATAGCGAGAACACAATAAATGTTAGCTATTAGTATTTCTTAGAGAGGAATATCTCCTTTGATTTTTGGTTTCTGTGAGGAGTGATGGTCTCTATGTACTCCCAACCTTTGGACAATTTCCTTCCTCCTCCTGGTGATATATTTGCCCAGTGATAGCCATTACTCAAATTTCCTTGGTATGGGGAACTATTCTATTAAAAGTCCTGAGCGTGAGGGGAGTTGGTGTCTTTCTTTTCTCTCTCCACTTGGAGAAGTGGAGACAGTGGCCTGGGTGAGTGTGTCTGCCTCGTGGTCTCTCACTTTCCTTCAGGTGGGATGTCCTGAGAGCAAGGGTGAACATTGGGAATGAACAAACTCATTTTGTTCTCACAGTAAGCTAGGTCCTCTAACTCAGTCTGTCTCATTAAAAAGTTGGTATTTTTGTTCATTAATTGACTCTTTTGTCTTACTCCTTGGTTCAGTACTCAAGTTGAAGTTCCTCAGAAAAACTGACATGATTACTATTGTCAGGAAAATCTTAGGCCAGGGTGAATGGAGTCTTGTTTGAGGGAAAAAAATCTGTGTCTCAGTATGTGCTTCAAATGCTTCCCAGTGTTCGGAGGAAGAGTGCAGGGCTGAGGATCCGCGCTTCCCTCTTTGGCCAATTCATCCACTGAACTAACTTGTTCTCCCGACTAAAACTTGTTAAGTTAATCAGCAATAAAAGAACAACTGGAGTCACTCCTTAGTTAAGCCCGTGCGCTCCCCTGAAAGAAGCCGTTAAAGATACACCAACAAGTCCATGCTGTGGAATGAGAAAACTGTGCAGTGGAGGGATCACAAACAGAAGATTTTTATTCCTTAGCAAGCAAAATGAAAATTCAGCAAACAAATCAAAGAATCAAGATAAAGACCTAAAAGATGAAACGGGAACACGAACTATATAACAATGAACATAAAACAAAATCCTCTCAACACTCTGGCAATTACACTGGTCCTGTGGTGAGTCAGAGTGAACAAAATACTCCTAGAGGAAAGTGTTCGTTCTTGTAGAAATAGGAACATCTTGCATCTATATATTACATTGTACTGCACCAAATGCCCTCACATCTGTTTCCTTATATGATTTTTCTGTGAACTCTGTGGTGTTTGTAGGGGATTTGCTCCCCTTATTATACATGTGGGAAAAAAAGAACATTCAGGAAAGAAAAAATCATCTGACCTACAGCTGGTCAGATGATGGGTGTCTGATCCACAATAGATGGAAGTTCTCTTTAATCACACAACCATTTTTACCACTTTGGGTAATGGTTGGAATGTTACTTAAGCTACTTTTTCTTTTTTAATGTCTTTGGGACTATGAAATCTGCCTTCCAAATAATGACACTGAAAAGAATTCTTTCACTCTCTACCATTTTGGAAACACATGAGTTCTACCAATGCCCGCATTCAGAGGATTTCCCTTCATAGGTTAATAAATGGGAGATATGGATTTGCTCATTTTAATAGTGATTCAGCATAAGAGGATTGTCTCTCTAATTAGACTTAAGGGAATAATAAAAAGTGGTTTCATTGATAAGTGGAGAAGTTGTATACCTAGGAAAAGAAATATCGAAGACCTGAAATGAGTTAGATGTTGGTTTTATTAAAAAAACAATCTTATTTTTTAGGATGAACACTAGAGCCCTCAGATGTGGGTCAATGAAGTGAGGAACATGGTACTTTAAGTACAAACGTACATGTATTCGAGAAAGTAGCAGTTAATTTTTATCTCACTGGGACTTGTCCTCACTGTTGGTTAAATGGATGTCATTAGCAGGTTGTGCTGGAACTTCTCCTATCAAGGTATTAAGACATGTTTTCCTCACTTACTACTTGGTAAATACTCTCTGCTTGTTGTTCCTCAGGGCAAAGTTCCAGAGGATACTGTATTCTGTGGTTGCGGTTGGCAGCACCCGACAAGAGTTTTCTGAATCTATGTTTGGTAGAGCCTTCTGACCGTCTGTCTCCCCACTTCCCAGCTCTTTTTCGTTTCTGGATTTCTTTGTCATAGCTTTTTGGTCTCTAGTAGGGACTTAGGGCAGCCCACTACCCTGGCTGGCTTATTGGGGCTTGTTTCCTGATCTCATTCGAGTACATTCTATTTTGTGAAGCAAATTTTCCTCCTCCATCCCCTTTATATTACATGAAGCTAACTCCCCCACTTAATGCCATGGTCTGTAATTCACTCTGAATGTTACCATTATAGGACCTCCTGAAGCAGTTCTTTCTTCCGTCAGCTCAGATGAGATGTCCCCTTACTACTTCCGATACCAGTCTTCAGTTTCTATCTTCGGAAAGTTGTTCTTTGGCCATCTTTGGAGGTGAAACGAACTGCTCATTTCCTGCTGGGATGGAAACCGCTGCTGCTTCTATTTTTTCCCTAAGTCCACTTCTTTTCTTTTTCAGGATGCAATCCCCTGTTACTTGAATCATGCTCCTTTGCTTTCGTTTATGTCATTTTTGATAGTTACCCCAATAAGATTTAGGGGATAGTACTTCAATAAAGGATTAGCCATCAAGGGAATTGGAAAGACTATTGTACTGGTCAATAAATGTGATAACTTCTTAACTGGTACATTTGGTGGAGGCATCACACTATTCTATGGAGATCAAACAAGCAAATGGGCAGTAATTAAGAAAAAAACTACAAAATAAAGGGGAACTATTATAAAAATGGGATCATTTCAGAACTTAGAGTAAATCCAGATTCTATGCAGCATGGACTTTTTACAGAACACAGTATTCAAGATGTATAGTTCTTCAAGAATAATCCTGGGAGGTTATTTCGCCATCGGGGTGGAGATGTTTAGGTGTTCTGACAGCACTTTCTGTTTCTTCTTCAGTAATAGAATGCTTGAATTTTAGTGGGGCAAGTGTCCGCCCAGAATAGAAACTAGAATTCCTAGCCTCCCTTGCAGCTAGGTTTGCCGTATGACTAAATTCTGGCCAATGTGATGNAAATTTTAGTGGGGCAAGTGTCCGCCCAGAATAGAAACTAGAATTCCTAGCCTCCCTTGCAGCTAGGTTTGCCATATGACTAAATTCTGGCCAATGTTAAACAGTAATGATACAAAAAATTTTCACTAAGTTTTGTTAAAAGAAAAGGCATTCTGTTTATCTTCTCTCCTTCTGGGTACATGGGACGCAGAAGCAGTGGGTGTAGATACAGCAGTTATCTTGGTCCGTGAGACAAATCTAAGAATAGAGGCCATTCTCTTATAAACAAGATGGGAATAGTCTGAGTCCTTGACAGCATGGGCTATATATGAGCTATATGGACATTGTCCTCCCACTTGACCTTTACCTTGAGAGAAAAATAAATTGTTCTTGTTTAAGATGCTATTATTTTGAGAGTTCTTTCAATTATAGCCAATCATAATATTAACTACAGAGCTTAAAAGAATATAGTGGGTTGAACTGTGTGCTCTAGAAAGATATATTCAAGTCCTACCCCCAGTACCTATGAATGTGACCTTTTTTCGAAAACAGGGTCTTTGTAGATACAATTAAGGATCTTGAGATGATATCATTTTAGATTTTAGGTGGGCTCTAAAACCAGTGATGTGTCCTTATAAGATGGAGACTTGAGACACAGAGAGACTCAGCAAAGAAGGCCATGTAAAGACAGAGACTGGAGTTATGTTGATACAGGTCAAGGAATGCCAGGACCTATCAGAAGCTAGAAAGGGTTAGGAAGGATTTTCCTCTGAAGTGCACTAACAAAGTTTTGGACTTTGGCCTTCAGAACTGTGCGAAAATACATTCCTGGTGCTGTAAGCCACCAGATTTCTAGAATTTGTTATGACAACCCTGGGAAATTAATATAAAGGGTCACACTTATTTTTTAAAGGAACAAATAGAAGATTCATCTAAGTCATAAAATGACGATTTAAACACACACCTGGTGATTTGTTCTTAGGCACCATATTTATGAAGGAAGGCTTGGAAGAAGTCATTAAAACCATAAATCAGTCATTTAGAAAAAAAAGCCATTTGTTCCCAGAGTATATTTATCTCCCTGGGATCCTTCATAGGACCAATCCTATTAGCGTATCAGGAATCCATCGTACTTGTATGTAGGTATAAGTTTCTCTTTGAAGATTTATCAACTGCCTAATGTTCATCAATGGAAATCAAAGCAACATTTTGCTTAAAGTGATACTGCCTTTCCTGAGCAAATGGATGAAGTGTTTCATCCTCTTCAGAAGGAGCTTGGGTTCTGCAATACCAAAGACAGCAATTCGGGTTGGCAATAAAAGAGAATGTTTACAAACACCATTTATCAATTTTGCAGAATAGCAAACACTATATTAAAATTAGTTATTAAAAGAAACAGCACAGCTGAATATTTTTTTCTTTTTTTTTGAGAGAGAGAGAGTGCACATGTGCGTGTGCAGGGGGAGGGGGAGGGGGAGAGGGAGAGAATATTAAGCAGGTTCCACACCCAGAGGGGAGCCCCACATGGGGCTGGATCTCATGACCATGAGATCATGACCTAGGCCCACATCAAGAGTCAGATGCTTAACTGACTGAGCCACCCAGGCACCTCAGAATAGCTGAATATTGGTGTGAACTGATCTAACACTAGTCTGAATGACTGGTAGATGACAGTGGTGTGTGCGTGTGTGTGTGATTTACAAATGTGTGCTTTATTTTCATAAACACTTTATTAAATGATTCCACTAACTAGACACTCACTGGTTTGTGAGCATTTGACTCGTGAAATGTCTCCTGGCAGATTAAGGAGGAGCACTCATTCCTTTTAACTGAGGCAAATTGGATCTCGTCGAGGTCCCTCACCTGCTCTCCCCGTTTCTGAATATTTGAAAGCTTCCTGTTGTACTAGAGAATACTGCCTCCTTCTTAACACAACCGGAGGCCCTAACTAAGAGGGCCCCTCAGCCTAGGCCACTGTCCCTCCTCACACTGCTCCAGCCACAGGCTCCTGTGTTCACTTCCCCGAACAAGCCCGACTCTCTGTCTCAGCACGTTTGCACGTGCTGTTCCCTCTGTCTGGAAAACTCCTTCACCAGCTCCATGTCTGCTAAACTCCCATTTATCCCCCAAATCTCAGCTTACATGTAGTGCCCTCAGACAGGCTTTTACTTCATGGCACTTATAATTTATAATATTTTGGTTTACTTTTTAAATAGCCTTTGTTTACTTGTTAAATGTTTGCTTTTTTGTTCCATAATCTCCCTAAAGAAAGGGACTATGGCTCCTACTCGGCACTCTTTGCCTCCCCTCTCCATGTAGCATGGGGGATGTGGCAGGCACTCGGCAAATATTTGTTGAATGAGTGCATTAAAACAACATTTTTAGTGAGGATACTGGATATACCTTAATATCTCAAATAGCAACTTTAGCCTAAGGAAAGAAACCAAATTATAATAAGGAAAAGGTAGGCTGATAGTTTAGAAGAACAGTGTTTCTCAATCCTGGTGGCCATTATAATCATCGAAGAAGCTTTTATAAAATGGTGATGTCCAGATCATATACAGAAATTCTGACTTATTTGGTCTATGTGGCCTGAACTTTTTTTTTTTTTTTTTTTAAATGAATCCTGATCCTGCTATGTAGCCAGGATAGAAAACCACTGGTGCAGATTCTGGGTGGTAACTAACAATAGGACAAAACCTTCTTTTCCTCTGATATCTTCTTTCATTTCATTGCTATTAATAATTTCATTCTAAGTATTTTGAACAAAGATGGCAATGATTGGAAGGAAGATAAAAATATAAATCATAATATTTTGCCAGTTATCTTGGCATAAACATCCGCAGCATATTTTGTGTTGTGAGATATACAATGCGTTGCTATAAATTGAAATTATATTGAATAAACGACATTTTACGTCTGGATTAAAAAAGAGTAACTTTTGTGACTATTAGCACAAGCAGGTATGTAAGCCTAAATTCTGGGAAAACAAGAAAGTGTGTCCGGAAAGTCTACTTTATTTTTGATTACCTGTACAAGAAACTGATCTCGACTGGGGAAGGAAGGTCCACATTTCTATAAAGCCTAGGACGTTCCTATAGAGTAAAATACTACCATCTGTACAAATGCTCTTGGGGTGGGTAGGAAGTACGCTGTGCTGTGAAATGAGCAGCTTGTGGTGGTGGAGAAACGTGAAAACAGGACATTCTGATTGTCCTGGGAGTTCTGGCGTAGGTGCCCTATCTCCCACGCTTGCCCACACTTCCATGATAGCAATCACCTGATTACATTGTCCTTGTATGTCAGTGTGTCTTGTCACTCGTCTGGAAGCTCTTTGAAGTCAGACTGATACTTCTGATTAACTTCGGTATCCCCAATACTTTACAGACTTCCTGGCGCACGGTGTTGCTCAATTGCGATTTCTGAATAAATGAACTTCTGAGCCGGAGAGACTTGACCTGTGTTAGTATCCTGGCTCAGTCATAACTGGTAACTTGGAGAAAGTTCCTTTGTATCTTGGGATGGTAGTTTCTTCATCTGTAAACTATAGATCCCTTTTCAATTTGTTACAAAACTGCTTGTCCTCGCCAGATTCGGTTGATTGCATCATTGGCCTAATTTCTTCACCTGTGGCCTGTACCCAGTTTCTTTGCCGTGTAACTTGGCAGTTTCTCCCTAGGCACGTTTCTTTCCCTCTTGGATTCAGTCATGTGGCTTGCTTTGGTCTAGGAGATGTTCGTTGATGTGACTCAAGCAGGGGCTGTGGTCCTGCCTTCTTGCACTTCCGTCACCGATGTAGGAAGAACCTCCCCACTGATCCTGAAGTCTGAGCTCTGTGAGTAATACACGGTACACGTGGAGCGGATCTGAGCCCAGCCTGCAGCAGGGAGCTCAGGCCAGTCGGACCCACAGCTCGCAGCAGAGCCGGCCCAGCAGTCACAGCCTGACGCAAAGCTGCCCAGTCCCCTGGCAAAGTTGTGGGTGACAATGTAGCGCCACTTGTCCCACGCCACTGAGGTGCGGTAGTTGGGTTATGCAGGAAGAGTTAACTAGTGTACCCAAGTTTCCCAGCAAGCAGGGCCGTGTGCCACCCCTCTTACATAGAGCTGTGATAAAGGAGTGCCATCTTGGACAAACAGGAGGGAGGGGAAAGGGGTGAGGAAGGAGGCAGGACAAATACAAGGGGGCACTACCCAGCCTGTGTCTACCTGGTGTACAGACACTCCCGTAACATTGTCTTCTGAAAGGACATGTTGCAACTGTTGCATCGTAGGAAGGTTGTGGGGATGGCAAAAGGAAAACAATTTCGTTTTCCTAGTTTTCTGTTTCCTAGCCTGCATTGGTCAAATGCTTACTCCATGGGTATTCACCCCCTTTCACTTCCGTGTTGCTCCTGTGAGGGTGGAGAACGAGTCCTGGGCACGGGATGAGGGGTGAGAGGTGTGCAGAGGGAGAGAGGCAAGGAGCTGTGAGTGGTGCTGAGGCATGGGGAGGCCAGGTGGCTGGGAGGATCCCCGGGGGAGGGGGTCGGCAGCAAGAGGGCCAGGAGGAGGCTGCTGAAGCCACCAGCGGCCTAGGGTCCCAGAGGCAGCTGACAATCAGAAGTGACATATAAAAGGTGGCTGAAACTGTGCTTTAATTAATGGTAGCTATTATTCATACACTTTGGGGCAACTGATTGAAATTGATTTCAGTTTTATTTTATTTTTTAAAAGATTTTATTTATTTATTTGTCAGAGAGAGAGAGAGAGAGCCCACAAGCAGGGCAGAGAGGTAGAGAGAGAGGGAGAAGCAGGCTCCTCGCTGAGCAGAGGGCCCGATGCGGGACTCAATTCCAGGACCCTGGGATCATGACCTGAGCCAAAGGCAGATGCTTAACTGACTGAGCCACCCAGGTGCCCCTCGATTTCAGTTTTAAAGATGATCCATGAAAAAGCAGGTCTTTTATGTTTTACCATTTTCAAAAGTGAAGCTTTGGTTAGAAATCAAGTGAATACTGGTTATTTCCTCTCTCTTTTCTTTTGTTTTTAGGTATTCCAGTTCTTTGTCTTGTAACATCTTTAACATGTTATTTTGTAAATATATTTCTACATAAGATTGCTGGAGGTTCTGCAAGCATTTCATAAGTGAAGTAAACCCTTGATGTTTATATCGTGCTAGAACTCCAAAATGACATGTGACAAATAAAGAAAATGAGAATTTTGGGTCATGTTGGAAATCAAATGTTTTAATAATTTTAGTAGAGGTGAGATTTAAGACAGTGGTTGGAGATAATGATTTTATAGGAATTTTAAAAAAAGATTTTATTTATTTATTTGACAGAGATAGAGAGAGATCACAAGTAGGGGGAGCAACAGGCAGAGGGAGAGGGAGAAGCAGACTCCCCACTGAGCAGAGAGCCTGATGCGGGGCTCGATCCCAAGATCCTGGGATCATGACTTGAGCTGAAGGCAGACGCTTAACAGCTGAGCCACCCAGGCACCACAGGAAATTTCCTGAAAGCACTAGTTTTGATGAATTTATAACCAGATCTGTTAGCAGAGTCATAGCAACAGGGAATGTGATAGTAAGAAGTAAAAAGAAGATATTTGTGGTAAATAAATTGATAAGCAACCTTTTTTAGACCCAATGTCCTGCTGGTCAGGTAAATCTAATTTAGTGTTTCTCACCAGCAGGGATTTAGAAAAAGAAAGTACTTGAAATACTAAAATCTAAAGGACAAAGATGCCTACTTTGAGAAACATTAATGATGTCACTATGTGGCTGATTACTAAAACCTGAAGCTTATATAAGCCTAGAGTAAATGGGAGACAATAAAAGAAATTAAGTGCCAGATGCATCTTAGACCTCTATTGTTGGTTCCACACCAATTTCTTTTTTTTTTTTTAAGATTTTATTTATTTATTTATTTGACAGAGATAGAGACAGCCAGCGAGAGAGGGAACGCAAGCAGGGGGAGTGGGAGAGGAAGAAGCAGGCTCCTAGCGGAGGAGCCTGATGTGGGGCTCGATCCCATAACGCCAGGATCACGCCCTGAGCCGAAGGCAGGCCCTTAACCGCTGTGCCACCCAGGCGCCCCATTCCACACCAATTTCTTAAAAAGCCCCACCCCACACCAAACTTGCCAGCCGTTATTGGAAAACAAGTGTGGTACAGGAGTGTTACATCTTATATACCAAAGGAGAGAGATAATACTTATTTACTGACATTTATGGATAATATAATCCTAGAGCACTTAAATTAAATGTTAAAGTTAATCTTCTTTACATAGTAAACCTCATCAGAATTTGGATGAGAGGACTTAAGGCTAGAGTAAAGTCTTGGGCACTAAATTAATATTGTTTCCTAGAATTTCTCATAAATGAGCAACCTAAAAAGGAGAAAAAGAACTTTCCATAGGATATATGCCTTTGGGGCTTCTTTTGACTAGAAATTCTTTATTTGCAGCTATGTAAGAAAGGGGTATGTAAAGTGGACTTTTTCTATGCTGAAAACTATGGATATTTACATTTATTTAAATAGGTTCCCCCCCCCCCCCNCCCCCCCCCCCCCCCCGGCGTAGATCTTAAAATATCTCTTTTCTTTTATGCTTATTCTGACTCACCGCTACAGCCTGAATGATTTAGGCCCTGGTAAGGCACGGATTCCACAGCGCTGCGAAGGGAACTTGGAAAGAGCTGGTGCTTAGAGGGGGTTAGCCTACTACACGGCACCACAAGGTGGAGGGGAGGGCATGATCCTGAGGTCAGCAGCTCCTCTTGGGAAAAGGTCCTAGTGACGCACACACCACCAGGCTCCCCTGCCCAGCAAGCAGGTCTGGGGGCTCGGCTCAGGCTGGGCTTCTGGGAACTTTGGCTGTGTGCGTAGGAGCAACTGTTCCGAGCTTGCAGAACATGAAGCCACGGGACACTGGGGTCAAGGGTGGAACGGGAAGTAAGGGAACCGGTAAAGCCTCCAGCTAAGGGAGCTGGCAGAGAATGAAAACGGAGAGCTGGAGAGAATTGTTGGGTGTGGATCAGACAACAGGCAAAACTGAATGAGCAGGTTTGGGAGGCGGGGGCTTGACAAAGTTTTGAGGCTGCGTGACTGTGTTGGAGCCTGCGTCAGACAGTTAGGTCCTGTCAAGCAGGGGTTTATACACTGTGCTGGCCTGCATAGTACCGTGTGCTTCTTCACACCTTCTCCCCTCTCCTGAGTAGCCAAAAAGTCTCCAAAGAGAAGGGTGGGGATGGTCAATCAGGGGGGCCCTCCTGGTTTGTGACTGTGCCACACAGCTCACCCACAGCCTGCCGGGACACGTCCATCGGGAGACCCTTCCTTACAATAGTGGAAAGAAATGTTTTGNGTCAATCAGGGGGGCCCTCCTGGTTTGTGACTGTGCCACACAGCTCACCCACAGCCTGCCGGGACACGTCCACCGGGAGACCCTTCCTTACAATAGTGGAAAGAAATGTTTTTTTTTTTTTTTTTAAGATTTTATTTATTCATTTGACAGAGAGAGAGACAGCCAACGAGAGAGGGAGCACAAGCAGGGGGAGTGGGAGAGGAAAGAAGCAGGCTCCCAGCGGAGGAGCCTGATGCGGGGCTCGGTCCCAGGACTCTGGGATCAATCCCTGAGCCGAAGGCAGATGCTTAATGACTGAGCCACCCAGGCGCCCTGGAAACAAATGTTTTGAAATGAAAGGGGAAAAAAAAGTGTTCACATTCGAGATCTAAAGTTTGAGATTTTGATGCATTTCCCCCCCCAACCCGTTGTATGCCCCTTTATATGTTTGGTCTGATGGGAGAACAGCCTTCTTCTGCGTTTGGTGGCCCACAGCGCTCTCTGCTTAGAAGACGTGCACAATGAGAGAAGCCACACAGGTGGAATGTCAGTACAACTGTGACCGTGACTGCCACCGCGATGACCGTGGCGAACATTGCCAATGCCAATGCTACTGTTAGAAACAGGGCCTCGTGTGCCAGAACCTACCCCCACTTTATGTACACATGCTTGAGGGCATTTCATTCAAGTAAAAGGTACATGGTGTGAAGTTAAATACAGGAGTGATTTGTTACATCACCCGAAACTGATTTCATTCCTTTGAGTCATTTTGAGGCCTTGATGGGCACAGGGTGATGTTCGAAATACTCAACAGACTCTATGGTGTGGGCACTGATTGGTCACAGGGCTTCAGCAGGGCCCAGGAGCTCCCTGGGCTGTCTGGCCATGCCTCTGCTGCTGCAGGATCGGGGTGGGGAGGGCAGGAGTGCCTGGAAGGGAGAGGGAGCGTCAGGCTGGCCGTGGCAGGGAAATGACATCGTGGGGGCTCAGAGCATCAACTCTTTACCAATCAATATAGAAGTATTTGTATCCTGTACCAGCAGGTTGGCCCCACGAGCTGAGTATCAGTCCTGCCTATGGAAATGGCTTCTTGTTCTCATCCTCCGTCATTTTAATGACATTCCTTAGCTCTTTAGAATCGCATTTAACTACACTATTTATGTCCCAGTTTCCACAGCATGGGCTGTTTTTGTTGGCTTCTGAATGGGAAGTTACCCCCACGCCTTCCCCCAAAAAGCATTCATATTAAGATGTTCATTCAAAGCATGGCCTTACTTTGCTGTATGGTTTTGGATCAGTCATATTAACTCTTTGTATTGACAGAGAATTGAAAATCTGACATATCCAAAATGCTTTGAGATCTTCAGATGGTTGTTAGGAACCAAATATAAAAAAAAGGACTTTTAAAATTCTTCTAACAAAGTCTAGCTCCCCACAGAATGGCTTGTGCGAGGAGCTGAGAAAGCTCTAACTGCCAACATGTGTTTTTGTTGAAATGTATTTGCTAATGTAAACAACTCGTGCCTGCCTGTGGCACCCAACACTGTCACGTGAGGCTTGCATGATACTTGGAGAATGCTGCTCTCGCAAAGATTAATACATATAAATCTGTAAGTCATATTTCTGTGCTCGCATGTGTCTCATGCAATTAAAGAGAAAGGGAACTCATTTACATTAGGCCAGCACTCTGGAAGCTTCCGCATTTGATCACTAGACACAGAAGGAAAGAAAAATCAATGAAAAATACGAGAAAAACTCAGAAAAAAAAATAGGTGTCTTTTAAATTTTCCCTACATCAGTTAGATTAAATTTATCTACTATGGACCTCATTTTTTCAAGTGCGAAGAATGTTTTTTTCAAGTAGTTCATTGCTTCTAATGTTAGGAAACGAAATGGCTTAGGAGGTGTTTTGGATGTCCAGCTAGATCGATCATATAGCTCCTTGACTAACAAAATAGTTGAAGGCACTGGTTCTCAAACTCGAGCCTGTGCCAGAATTACCTGGAAGCTTTGTAAAGCAGCTTGCTGGGCCTCACCCTCCGAGTTTCGAGTTTCGGCTCTTGGATCTAGGGTGGGGCCTGAGAATTTGCATCTGTACCATGTTCTCAGGTAATGCTCTCCCACTGCTGCTGCTGTGGTCCCCCAGGACCACACTTTGAGAACCACTGAAAGGCAGGGGTTATCAACCTTCCCTGCACCACAAGATCACATGGAGAGCTTTGAAACAAAACTCAAGCTGGGGCTCCATCCCCAGAACTTCCAATTTAATGAGTCTGTGGAAGTTCCTAGGGATTTGGTAATGTTTGAAAACTCTCCAGCCTAATGTTCAGCCTAAAGATTAGTCACTAGTATGGGATTTGTTATTGGATGATTTTGGGCTGAATATTAAATTATTTTGAGTCTAGGAGTAACTTTTGCATTCTGCACATAAGCAGCTAAATGTTTTTTGGGCAACTGTCAGATTTGGTGGAAGCCAAACTTACTTTAAAAATAGGTGTTAAAATGTTAATGTCACAATTAGTAGCTACTTTAGGAAAATGACAATTTTCCCTTAATTCAGGTATGGGGATGAGAGAAGGGTTGAGAATGGAGTCTTACCCCCTTTTCTTTACATCACCCCCTTCTACCCCAGCCTCAACTCCAGTTTCTGAGCTTTCTTCCTTTGGTCCAACCTTTTGTTCAAAGGTCAATTTGTTGACTGCTGGAGCTGTCCTCTAGACAAAAGGTGGTTTGAACAGAAAAAGCTCCCAGGAAGGCCACAAGAGGGCTCGAGGGCACCCCCTGGAGGTGGAGTGATTTATTGTACAGGGCGCAGGTCTAGGAGTCAAATGACCTGTGTTTAGATTCTTACCACTTTCTCAGTCTGATGGCTCTGTGATCTTAGGAAAATCACTTAATCCTGTTAAATTTCACTTTTCTTAACCATAAAATAGGGATAATTCTACCTCTTGTGAGTTTGTTTCAAGGATTAAATAAGACAGCCAGGACAGGACTTTGATTTCCTTGTTGGCCACTGACAACAGAAGCCTACAATAATGCCAGCAGGGAGAAGACACCTGAAGAATTTTGGTGAAATTATAAGAAACTTTGTGAACTGTAAAGTGTTCAATGAAGAGAAGAATTCCCCTAAGTGAACATGCTTTCTAACCTTCAGCTTTCTCTGTACTTCCCATGCACTTGGCTCTATACTCAGCTCTACAGGCAGTGTTTACCATCAGGTGGTGAAAGCAGAAGTTGACCTGAATCCGTTCTCCCTTGTAGGAGTGAGCACCTGATTATTATCATCACATTTCATTTCTAAAATATCCTTTCAATAAAGAATGTAAAATACAGGTCTCGCTGATATTCTTTTCATCATTCCTTTTCTTGAACTTCAGAAATAATTCTTTCTTTCAGTTGAGAAAGTTGTTAGCTGAAGTTAGGGATTGAAGTCCTGGGTTCTATTTATTCCTAACAGTACTGTGGTACCTCATGCTTTATAAATAACCTTTATTGACTTAACTTTGGCACGCCTCAGGTTACCGATTATAATTATGCCAAAATAATGGCTTTCTCTCTTCTGATAATAATTTCTCTGTTTCTTTATACACTTGGACTGATCCAGTAGAATCAGTCTGATGGAATGGGTTAGGGTGGGAGCAGGGATGTCTCATGTGTCAAATTACATGATTGTAAGAGTGGAGGTCAACCGGATTTGGCTCTAAAAGCAATAGCCTTCACATGCTTGGCAAAGGATCTTCATTAACTATTTTGGTTGAACCATTTTTACCATGGCATGTAAAGTTTCTCTGTTAATGAATGCCGGTACAATGTCACCAGAGCCAAGAGGATGGACACAGGCATATATGTGAAATATAGGAAAAATCTTACTTATAAACTCTATTTTATGAGGCGGGCTATATATTGATGGCTTTGTGCAAAGCCGACCTCTTGATCCAACCTCTTTATTTTACTGTATAGTCAATATCCATGAAAAATAATTACATCATCATTCCTTAATTTTTTTTCACATGGAGTATTTATTTTTGAAATGAGACAGTATTTCTATTATTATTTTTGTGATATTGCTATGACTTGACACCTTCCAAACAAACAAAGTCTCCAAAAACACAACTTTGAAGGGAAATTCAAGATTTACAAAATAAGTAGAAAGTTCTGACTTTCACAAAGCAGGGAATCTCAGAGAAAGCTCCTTCCTCTACCTTCAGCCCCTGGCCTGAATTTCACAGGCAGCAGCTTTTTTTCCAGTTGTAAAGTTAGTCTTCAAATATAAACTGAGCTCCTGGGCTCCATTACTGTTGCTAGCCAGAAAACTAGAGTCAGTGTTATCTCTAAGTTTGTGAAATTCAGAAAAAAACAGCTCTGTGGTGGCAGGGCTAGAATTTTATAGCCTGGGTAAGGAATGCCATTGAAGTTGTCAGACTCATAAACTTAAAATGTTTAGATCTTTTGGAGGGAGGGAGCATGGTGTGATGGTGGAAATAAAGAACTCCATGTCTTCAGGACAATGTTT
Organism: Ailuropoda melanoleuca; assembly: GCF_002007445.2. Taxonomy (NCBI): domain Eukaryota; kingdom Metazoa; phylum Chordata; class Mammalia; order Carnivora; family Ursidae; genus Ailuropoda; species Ailuropoda melanoleuca. The sequence goes on along the minus strand of NC_048228.1, from coordinate 21,513,680 downwards.
TATTCCTAAGACTCTTGGGCATTTTTACAACTGTATTTTGGTGTTGTCCTGCCTCAGTTTTTCTACCCACATAATGGAATACTTGGGAGAATTAACATACCTTTGTTTAAGGTCCAGCTTAGATGCCGTTTTCTTTGGGGAAGGCTTCTTTGAAATCCTGATTTTTAGTTTGATACCTAATTATTTAACTCTCCACACCTCCCCTCCCCACCCACATATCCTGCCTGAAACTCTATGCTTTCTTGTCACATGATTTTATGTTTGCTTATTTTCTTCTCTTTATATTTCATCTCCTCTGTCCCTCATCCCTCCAGATTATAAATTCTGGTCTAAAATGATTTTCACTGTTATAATTATAGTGCCTAGCCCTGTGTCTAGGCAGTGGGACACTGAGTAAATATTTATGGACAGAATAAGGGAGAGAGAGAACAGATCTTATTCTTAGTGCCCAAGGACAAGTCTATATGACATAATTGTTGCAAGATTAAATTTTATTTTGCGTGTGTATGTAAGTGTGGGTGGTAAGTGATATAGCCTTATTAGCATGGCTCAAGAAGAAAAGAGAAGGTCATGTTGGTGAATGATTCTTAACAGCCAAAATGATTCATGGAGGTATGTACGCTTGGCACGCATTCACTGCTCGAGTGATGGGCAGGGCACAGCTGCTGTGGAAGCTTTCTCCCTGCTGGACGGACAGCCTATACCCACAAAAGGAGGGAAGCTCCCTTCTAGTCCACATTCAGATCGGGACACACCATGTGACTGTGAGGTAACTGGACAGCCCAGACTAGTTCAAGTTAGTTGTGCCAGCCAGTCCATAATGCTAACATGTATCGAGTGCTTGTTATATCCAGATACCTTTTTAAGTACTTACATGATGAATTCAGCCAATCTTCCGAATAGAGATTAGCATGATTCCTATTTTAGAGATTTTTAAGGCACAAAGAAGTGAGATAAATTACCTAAGTTCTGAAAATGGAGGAGGCAGTTCTCGAACCCAGGCAGTCAGGCCATGGCAACCTGTAACCCGCCCGCAGTCCCGCCTCTCCGGAGCAGGACCGCCTGCACTCAGCTGAGCAGCTCGGATGGCCGGGCTTTGTATCAGTGAGTCAACCCAGGAATCATTAGTCAATACTTCGGACTACAGCTGGCTGCTGCGGGAGTCGTCAAAACAGTGGATGTCAAGGCCCGGCCCTGAGAGACTTGCAGTCCTGCAGGTCAGGCACGTTCTTAGAAAACATTTCAGGGCAGGGTATAATTATGTGCTTATTGGTGTGGTGTGGGGAGTATCATTCATGCCCGGGTACCGGGAGGCACTCTTGTCCTCCTGGGGTGATCGCTAAGGACAAAGGCGTTCTGGGACCTGCATGTATTGCTCATGAGAAAGGGCTCAAATTGCTGACCACCACACACATCATTTCTGCTCCCTTGAGGAAAAAGAATTCAGGCAGGGCTGGCTTCATAGAGGACAGGTTTTTTGTGTGTGTCACTGAGAAGACGATCAAAATGGTAATAACGCTGTAATCCTAATAACAACTACTGTGAAAGAACATTTCAGTGCCGTGCACTGGTCTAATCCGTGGCTCCTCATTTCCTCCTCAAAACAACACTGCGAGGTCAGTACCGGTGTTGTTCCTATTCCGCGAATGCCAAGACCGTGGCACAGAAAAATAAAGCAACTTTGTTGGTAAAAGGCGATATCTGGGCTTTTACTCATTTTGCCTTCATAGTCACATGTCCTTACTCTGTGCCGGAGACTCTTTCGAAAGCTTGACGTATATTAACACATTTAATCTTTCTAACACGCCCATTTCACACACAGGGAAACTGAGGCAGAGCAGAATTAGGTAGTTAGTTGAGAGCACACAACCGGCAGTCCTAACCAGCTGTCTGTTTGATGCAGGAAGCCTGATCTCGTTGCCAGTTTGCTCTACGGCCTCTGCTTGACTCTCTCTCATGACCTACCCAAGACTGCCTGGGTTTCGTTATCTTTCAAATAACATCAAAAACAATAATGCCTCCTTACAGGATTAAACGTCATGGTTTATGTGAATTAGTAGCCCAGGACCCAGCACACTGTTAAGGCTCAATGTATGTTATTTTAGAATATTACCGGAATTTATCAATTTTTATTGACTTAGGAATTAGAACCAGGTTCAAACATTTATTTTTCACTTACTAGCTGGGTAGCCTGGGCAACGTACTTAACTTTTCTGCACCTCAGTGTCCTTCCCTGTGAAATGGAGGAAATAGTATCTACCTCAGAGGATTGTTCTGAAGAGAAATGAGACAATGTATTTAAAGAGCAGAGCTCAGTGGCAAGTGCTCAATTAATGTTCGCATCTATTATTAGGAGAAATAAGGGAATGGAGTCCGGAGGCGCACAAAGAATGTTTACTATGGAGGCTTCGTGGTGTAATTAAATATGAGTGACTCAAATGGCATGCCTAGGAGTGGGGTCAGGAGAGCAGTTTGCCAGGACCACCTGAGCCCTGCAGGTGTCTCCTCACAGCGCTGGAGGGCCGGTCCTCGGGAGCCAGGCAGCCCTGAGTTCTAGTCAACCCTCTGCATAGTTTGGGCAAATTATTTAATTGCTCTAAGCCTCTGATTCCTCATCTATGCAATGGGGATAATATCAATACCCTCATGGGATTGTCAGGAGGATTAAATGAGATACTGTATGTAATTCACTTGGCACAGCACCCGGCAAATAATAAACTCCCAATAAAAGGTAACTATCAGTGTTACTAAAAGTTGTCATGGAGGGTGGAAAACACAGCCTTATGACTTACACAATTGTGTAACCATTTCTGACTAACACGTGGGCGATTCCCATGTTCCTAAGGATTTTTATTATGCGGTTGTGCCATTTGCTGTCCCTGCTCCAAGCCTGGCCTTGTTGTCACAGTGTCGGGGGATCTTGAGAACTGGGAAAATAATTGGTAAAGTAGAGCAAGATTATAGAGATTGTTTAATTTGAATGCTTGTTTTAACAAATCGGAGAAATGAGATCAAAGGCATTTGAGGGACCTGCTTAAGATCAGAGATCCGAGTTCTGGTAAGTAGGACCTGAACCTATGTCTTCTGGTTCCCATATCTAACAGTCTCCGTTGAAGTTAACAAGCAGATTTTGAAGACATTTTCTAAGTCATTTCAATTTCATCTTGTGGTGAGGGGTGCTAAATGCAGCCCTAATCACTTAAAAGGTTAACATGCTGACTGAGGCATTGAGGAAGATCTGATTGAATTTTTTATTTATGAGGCTTGTGATCCCCCAAGTGCAAGTTTTATGTGTACATGTGCTCTCTTGCGGGATACGCTTAGAACAAATATACATACCTCACTCTGAAATCACAGAAACATAAAAATGAATCTTAGTTTTTACATCAAAATTATTAATATTTAGGCCACAGAGAAATCACATTGTGTATTGCAAGGTAAAGGACAAGTAATATTGGCCAAGATAAGAAAAAGTTTCATTTTAAGTGCTAACTCAAAATTGTAGCCATCACCCCCAATGTCTCATTAGAGTGGTCCTTTATAGTTTGAATTCTGTAATTGTTTAACTGACCAGTATGTATTTTGTACTCATAAACCAAAATGTTCCTATGTTTAAAGGTAAAATCTGATCATTTGTACCATTTAAGATTATGTTTGGTTGTAAAGAAGGGGAAAAAAACCCCTTCAAAATAAAAGTGGCTTCACAACATAAACCTTGATTTTTCTTTCAACTAAAAGAAATGTCGATGTAATCAGTATAGAGTGCAGCCTCATGGTGTCATCAGGGCCCAGACTCTGGATCATTCCACCTTACCTTCTGTCCAGAGACTGGTATCTGTTTATTAAAGTCTGTTTCTTCTCTTTTCCCAAAGTAATGGAATTGTGGCTGAGGCGCAGCTCTCCAGCTAGGTTCACTGAATTTTCCAGTCTCCCTTCTAGCTCGATTTGGCCGTGTGCGAAAGCTCTTGCCAATGGGATGTGAGGAGCAACGATGTAAGCAGTTTCCTCCTTGTCTGCCTAAGAGGAGGCCTCTGATCCTGGCTTTCCACTCTTTCCCCACTTGACTTTGGCTCGATGGTAATAGCTAGGAAGCCACACAACAAAGATGACAAAGTCACCAGGAGCCTAAGTCCCTGAGTGACTGGAGCAAACCTGCCCATTGCTGGGAGCCCTCACTTTACACGAGAGAGGAATCATCTGTCTCCCACGTCACCAAGTCTCGATTTCCTTCATTGCAGCAGCTGAGCCTACTTTACCTAAGATACCATCGCAGGTGTGATTTACATTCTCAGACTCACCTCATGGTCCAAGATGGCCACTTGAGCCGTTTGTGTATGCCAGTCCCCATGATCATATCCATGTTGCAAATCAGGAGGAGGGTAAGTAGAAGGAGGAAGAGCTCTCCCATCTGAGTCAGACCCTTTCAACAGGCTTGTTGGAAATCATTCACTGAACGTTTTCGTGTTCATGGGCAGAACTTCGGTCCACGGTCCGTGGTCACACCTAGCTGAAAAGAGGACAGGAAATATAATCTTTTATTTTGGGGGGATGATATGCCCAAGTAAAATCAGAGTTCTGTTCCCAAGAAAGACATCAAGGTTAAGCAGCTGCCAGGCTCTGTCACAGATGCCTTGTTCTTTTTCCAGTGGAAAGATAAATGGGGAAGAGTCTAACCACCCCAGTAGGTGATTAGATAACCTTAATTATTTGACTCCAAAAAGCGTTAATGAGTAATATGATTGTCCCATTAAAAATTATGCTTTCAAAAAAAAAAAAAACAAAAAACATTCCTCCCTTCATGGTGACTGCTGTGTGTGTGTGTGTGTATGTGTGTGTGTGTGTGACAGTATATGTATTTGGAGGAAGGGAGATGTGGGGTTTGGCGGTGGTAAAAAAGCTGACAGGGCCCACGCTCTAGGATGATGCTTTTTGTTCTAAGGGGAAAACACAGTTCCTCCAGGATTCAGAGAATGTCATCTTCCTCCCAGAGTTGGAGACGTTACAGATGTTGCAGCTTACCCTGGGAGATGGCCTGCCAAGGGGATCTCACTCAGTTCATGAAATATGTTTCTGCATGGCTGTTTGTAGTGTTATATTGTAGCGAAGTTTCTCTAGGAGATTCTCTCTTCTTCTGCAATTTATATTGTTAAGCTCTCAAATAAACTCAGTTTAGGGATTTTCTCACTGGCTTCCAGACCCATATTTAATGTTGCCATACGAGATATTTGACAGCGCCCTTACAATGTAACATAACTACTGGATGGTATGTATACATGCTCTGGACACTGGTGAGAACCTCAAATTTCCCGTCACATGGCATCCTTGGTATCTTAGCTGTGAGTAATATTAATCCAAATACATTCCATACATGCATTCAACACAATTTTGATTGGAACTGGGTATGATTCATCTTAACCTCAGATTTAGTGCTCTCTCCCTTTATTAATGTAGTGACCTATTGAGATAGTTACATGGACAGAGAATTGAGGAAATGTGTTTTCACCATCACTTTAAAACTATCATAAAATAGCTGTAACACTTCCATCATTTTTTTCAGAACTCAAGTATTAAAGTGATACGATAACCTTGACATGACGAACAGTACATGCTTTCTCCATTAGGCGGCAGAGACCATTTATTTCTCATGGATTGATATTCCCTAAGAAGCAATTTTTTTAAAAGGCCGACTGCCACATGCAGCACCTCGTTTGGATGTGTCTGCAGTCTTGGAAGCTTGACTACCCTACGTTCTCCTACAAATGGGCCTTGAGAGCTTGTTTGAAGGTTCTAGCAGGGGAGCACAGCTGCTCTACTCGTACACCCTTCCTGGAGGAACGGTCCGCCTCTATCGGCAAAAGTCGTCCTCTTCCGCCAAGTGCGCAGCTTGGGGAGGGACAAACACGGAGCAGGGAGGGAGGAAGGGGACACCCGTGAAGCCAGCCACAGCCGCAGCATCAACTCTGGCTATTGGGGTGACAGATGTCGCAACCAGATCGCCATCACATGCAAGCAGATATTATTTCTCCTGGTTACAAATTAATTCTTAGACTGTCTCAAGAGCAAGCACTGAAAAGTATCAGTAATATATTCATGAGGCTAATCACTTTGGAGCTGAGTCTTTGTAAGCAATTTTTAAGCTTGTGGCTCCCACTCTAGGGAGCAGCCGGTGACATAGCGCCTCAGACAGGAGGTCCCAGTTCAGATGGGACAGGAGCCCCCTCATGACATCCAAGTGCTAGAAAATAATTGGTGCTGAGTTGAAGGAAAAGAGGGAGCCTTGTCAGAAATGGCTTTTCAGGTTTGGGTCTGTGGCAGAAACAACTGGTTGTCCTCTCACATCTGCTTGTCCGTGCTTCCATAGTCGCGGAGTTGTTAGCTGGGCCGTCCACGAAACCAGGTGTGCACAAGGGATGGCATTTGAGCCCATGAGACATCAACACGAGTGCCCTGTGCAGCTTCTGGATCGCGTCCTGGTGCCCTTCCTCTCTCTGCGGCCTACGGCCTGGCGTGCTGGGAGGACTGCAGCTGGGGCTGGCATGGGCGACACCGAGCAACCAGCCAGAGGAACTTGGGTTCCCAGCACGTGGAGCTGCCACACCCTCCGGACTGCTTGGACTGACACGTGAGAGAGAAAGAAACTTCCATCTTGTTTAAGACACTGGCATTTTAGGTCTGCCGATTGCAAAAGCCAAACCAACACACGGAATCAGCGGGGTTAATCCTTCCTTTGATGCGGTCCACAAGCCTCGTGGTCCAGTCCCAGACTCAGTCACCGTCACTACAGTTGAGCTTCCTCACTTCCGCGTCAGCACCACCAGACTCCCCTCCACCCCTCTCCAGGGAGGCATCTCTGCCCGGTCAGTCATGGGTCAGGCTCAATCCTGGTCTACACCAAACGCTCTCTGGTGTTTTGAAAGAGGGAGTAGACTTACGAGGTCAGAATCCTTGGGACTGATCACAGTCACTTCCAAGACTGACTTTTACCACCCTGTGATTCCCCGAGCTTCCTTTAGTCCGCAGTAGAAAATACGGATCTCCAAAATCTCTAAGGTCTTTAAAGAAAATGCCCTGCCCCCACTCCGGTTTCTCAAANTCTTTAAAGAAAATGCCCTGCCCCCACTCCCGTTTCTCAAAGTTTATCCTTTGTCAGCACGAGATCTAGCATGGGGAAAAACCTACTCCAGCTATTTAGTGGGGCACTGGGGGCAGTAGCAATCACATTTATTTGCATCCTATCTTTGTGATACAATCCCATCTATCCCATTGACCTGACCNAGTTTATCCTTTGTCAGCACGAGATCTAGCATGGGGAAAAACCTACTCCAGCTATTTAGTGGGGCACTGGGGAGCAGTAGCAATCACATTTATTTGCATCCTATCTTTGTGATACAATCCCATCTATCCCATTGACCTGACCCGAAAGCTTGTTTTTGTATTTCATTTTCTCCCTGCCCTGTTTCTTCCTACAGGGCAGTGTAGGAGGCGCCGTCCTGGTAAAAGAACACTGGTCAGGACTCAGAAGACAGGAGAGCTCATTCTGGATGTGTTATTTGCAAGCATGGCTCTCTGATCCTCAATTTCCCCAGTCACATTGGGAATTCATTACTTTCCCTGAGCGCCTCAGTATACATAGCCTGGGATGAACCTTAGGTGCATGGAGATAATGAGGATGAAAGAGCTTTAAAGCCCATTAAGTCCTCTATCACCGGAAGTTAGGACGAGTCTCCATGAATTTGCTCTGGCAGGGCCTCTGGTAAAGGCATTTTGTTAATTCTCAACCACATATGTGAACTTGGATCACATTTCCACAGGCACTCTAAGCAAATCTCTCAATAATTTATACATGTTTACACTCTTCCCTAGGTAATCCCCTCCCTCCTGTCCCCCTCCAAACAGGTATATAGATGATTTCTTTAAGTTACTTCTTAGTTTTGTCTAGAGAAGATGATCTTAAAGACCCAGGTCTTAAGAAGTATGAACGTTAATCCGATGGCACATAAGAATATNTCCAAACAGGTATATAGATGATTTCTTTAAGTTACTTCTTAGTTTTGTCTAGAGAAGATGATCTTAAAGACCTAGGTCTTAAGAAGTATGAACGTTAATCCGATGGCACATAAGAATATTCTAGTCATTTCTGGAGTTAAAAGTTAAAGGTTTGCCTTCGAAGGCAAACTTCTTTTTGGAAAAAGGAATTCATGTCAGTTGCTTCTTCCTCTGTGCGTCCTTACTTCCTGTTTTCCTCTTCCATAGCATTCGTAACCCAGTATTGTCACTGTGGGTTCACACTGAAGGGTAGCCTTTGTTAACCTTTGCCCGCCAGTACTAAGCACCGTACCAGGCATATAGTAGTTTCTCATGACGAATATGTGGAACGAATGAATGAGCGAATGAATGAATGCAGGTATATTGCTTACCTGGGGCAGCCAGTGATAAAATACAGATTAGCATTTGGATTGAGCGGTGATTAGACGACGCGGGGGTCAGTCTCACCCACATCACTGAAACGAAGATTTCAGAGGTTTAGTGTGATAGGATAGACATACGGTCTGAGAAAGAAGTAAATGAAGCAAGTTACTGACCTTGGAGCAGGAAATGGAGCAGGAAAACAGAGGCAAACGGCTGTGAAAAGTAGTTTGGGAGCTTGAAACGGGGCTGGTGCTGTGTCAGGCTTGCTGCTGCAGCCCTGGGAAATATCTTGTTCAGAACCATACACTTCAGGCTCTGTAAATAAATCACTGTGGATTATTTATTTCTGCTGTGTCTTTAGGCTTTTTTTTTTTTTTTTTGCCGCCATATAGGAAGAGCAGACTCCTTTAGAATAAGACTTTCGTTGCTTTCTCAAATGTTTTAATAAGTGGTCATCTCAGAAACATTTTTTTTTTAAACCAGACAAAACTTCGGATGCCTTATCTATTATAAATTGCTTTGGGGATAGTAATGTTTTTCTGTAACTTCCTTTATTTGATGACTTTTCACTGTAAGTAGACAAAATGTTTAGGTGCCAAATCATAAAGGGAAAAAACCCCTCGCGAGCAGGGGTCTCACTGGGTACGTAAAAGTGAACAATCGGGAAACTTTCATGGAGGATAATGTTCTAGTAGAGTCGGAGAAGACTTACTTTTGGCTGCTTAATTCTTCTCTCCCCTGCCCCAAGTCGAACAATGTCGCCAGGTTGAAAAACACAGAGAGAGAGAGAGATTAATCATTAGTAAAAACACACCCTTCAGCCCCTCCCCTGGCCTTCTGAAATTTGAGAGAGAAAAAAATATGTAACATGTAATCAGAGTGGTTGATTTTTTTTCCATTAAGGTACAATCCCCCCTTCCTTTCTCAGTTGCCTTTTGAAGGGGGAAAGGTGATTTTTGGCTCCCCTCACGTCTAGTCAACCTTGATCCTCTCCCTCGCCCTTTCCAATCTCTAGGGTGTATTTTGGAGAAAAATCCACCCCCACACACCGTTCTGGCATTCATTATTTTCCTTACTTTTAGATACCATTGACTTCAGAAACCAAGCTCGGCATATGACTCAGTTCTCTTAGAAAGGACTGCACTCTGTCTTTTTAGGTCTCTTCCAGGCCTCACACACAAGCTTCCAGGGTAAGCGAAGGGTGTGTTCCTTTCTTTGTGTGTTTTACTGCGTCAGTTTTTCAGCAGTTGGTTGTCTCACTTGGCTAAAAGTATTTATTCTAACAGGGGTATGGAAGAGGTTCTGCCCCCCTCCCAACTCCTTCCTTCCTTTCTTCCTTCTTTCCTTTCTTCGCCCTTCCCTTTCTCTCTTCCTCCTTTCCTTCCTCAACTGCCCTCCCCTCTTCAAATTCTCAGGATTGGATTTGGGGCTAGGAAGACAAAAACAGATCAGAAAAAAAATCCCAGCCCCCAGGGAACTCACAGCTGTCCATAACTGCGAATTGCCTAGCAGTGGGTGACTGTCCTAAGGGAGCGAGGAGTGGAGCTCAAGAAAGAAGGTGAGGGAAGCCGTCCTGCCATGGGTGGGGATGGGAAGTTGCCCACAGGAGGTAGGAGAACCCGAGTCTGTAAGGAATTCTCTATGCAGATTCGACGGGGTAGGATGGGAAGGATATTCCATGCAGAGGAAGCCGCAGACTCAGAGAGAAAAAGGAAATGAGATATTTGGGAAAATGCAAACTGGAATCAATATGTGGCTTGGTCAGAGACAGAGCCCAGAAGGTCTTGTAAGGCCTGCAAGGAGTTTTGACTTGAGACCGCCGGCATTGGAGCCATTGATGATTTTGTCAAGTAGAGGGACCTGCCTGGATGAGTGTTAAAACAGAAGAGGGAAAGGAAGAGAGGGAAGGAGGGAGACAAAATAATTGAGGATTGCCGTACTCCAGATAAAAAATGACAAGGGCCTCATTTAAGGCACTGGGCAAAGGATGAAAATGAGGAAATGAAGCTGGGGTGCATTTGGGGATCCACCAGCCAGGACTTAACAGACAATGAGATGTGGGCGTTGAGGGAGTAAGAGGAGTCTTGAGTCAAGCCAGTTTTCTACCTTGTGCCCTGGCACTTTCATTGATCTAGGTGGCATGGGAGATGGAAGAGGTCTGGGGGAAGGCCACGTGATAAATTCTTGGCACTAAGTCTGACTCCATTGTGAAGCTAACAAACCGTCTTGCCAGTGGAAGCTGCTGCTATCAAGAAGGAGGACAGATAGTTAAGTCAACGAATATTCTGATGGGTCGGTGGGGAGGTCATGAGGCTGGAAAGGCACAGGGCCGAAAGTGCCTTCTTAGACTCTCAGTCAACTGCTGAGCGAAGAATGAGAACGAATTCAGTCTTTACAAATGTAAGGAGATTTTCCAGGAAAACGACAATAATTTAATTAAAAAAAATGCTTCGAATACTGCTAAACCCTTCTGATACTGCTGTGTAAAACTCTAACAGAAAACCATAGAAAATGACCCATCGAGAGCTGGACAGAAGAAAACATTGTAAAAATACATATGCAACTAGTACTTTGCACCTGGAAGAAAGTATTGACTTGGGGGGGGGATTCCAGTTAAAATAATAAGGATAAATTTTACTAATGTATTCCTAAAACATTTTTGGAGGACTAGGAAACTTGACACCCACCTTCTCTAAATGAAAGATACTGTGTATACGATGTCTCCTTTTTCTCTGGCAGTTTCAATGGCGGGCAAACAGCTCAGCCATATTGTCTTTAAACTTTATTTCAGTGGTAAAGAGAGTTCCTCACCTACAAAGTACTTTGTGATTTTCGCAGCTACAGAAACATCGCTAGCACTATTGCATGGTCACTAGCCGAGGACTTCCCAGCTATCCTTCACAAGCTGGGAAGAGGGGACCTAGGTGGCTCAGTGGGTTAAGCGTCTGCCTTCCCCTCATGTCATGGTCCCAGGGTCCTGGGATCGAGCCCTGCTTCTGGCTCCCTGCTCAGTGGGGAGTCTTCTTCTCCTGCTCCCCCTGTTCATGTTTGTTCTCTCTTTCTCTGTGTCAAATAAATAAATAAAATCTTGAAAAAAAAAAAAAAAAGAAGAGGGAGAAGCTGGAAGAATTTTGAATTTTAGCACCTCTAGGGCTACATTCAGGCCAGAGCCATTTTCTGACTAATTTGGCCCCTCTCCCGTGGACTGGTTACCAAGTTGCCCTGGGTTCATGCTGAACTAGCAGTTCTTTCACCAGTGCTTATCTGCACGTGTGGCATTCCTGTTCAGAGGTTGTTTTCTGAACTGGTTAGTTTAGCCAGATTACAAATTGACTCTGTTGTGAACAGAAACCTACTTACAATGCAGATCTCCCAGGCCACTTTTCTGCTTAAATTCCCAGATTATCCAATATATATGTATTTTCTGTGCTTACCAAAGAAAAAGTCACGGCTACAAAGTATTTTCCTTTCTAGGTTTCACGTTGTAAAGTGACGATGTATGGATTACTTTGAAATCATTGGAAAGTTGAAGTTTCCTTCTAGAAATTCATCACTGGATAAAATATTGTCAGCGCTAATTTTAATCCGTCTATAAATACAAAAAAATAAGAAGTACTAAAAATTCATTTACATACCCAAGGAAAGCAGATTTATCTGAATTATTCTGAGTCTAAGTTAGGCAGGCTTTCTCAAGTTTATATTCACAAAGTTTGTTTTTTTAGTTAACAGACCTCTTTTTACATTAAACATTAATATGAATTAAATATTACTTTGTCGTCGAGACCCTAATGATTTTTTTTTTGGCAAACATAGATGCAAGATTTCTTTCTTAGACTATGTTATTAATTTTGTGTCATCACGGAAGGTAGCCCAGTTTTATTTTGAGATTGGTTTATTTTCCCTGGACATTTGGGATGAATAGCTCAGCATAACAAATTACCCTATATGCTCCAGTTTCAAGCGTTTAAAGTGGAATCCAAGTTTTCGCATCAGGAACCAATTAAATGATAGTTAGATCTGACTGAAAAATTAATGGCCCAGAACAGAAACTGTGTAGTACTTTTTTTTTTTTTTTAGTTTTTTTTTTTCTTCAGTATTTCTGTTTTAAATAAAAACCTGGATGGTTCCCAGTAAAATACAAAGCATCATTTTTTTAAAGCAATTGAATATAAATGGAGCCACGCTTGGGCTGAAAAATCGCTTAATGATGATTACATTCTTAGTCTGCTATTAAATACAAGGTGTTTATCAGCCTTCACGGGCTGTTCAAGACTCTGGCTACAGAACACAGAGCACTGAGGGGCAATGAGGGATTGTAATGCTACTGTGGCTTTTTATGGTGAGTATGATTTGCTCTTTAAAAATGATCATTCTGTACTCATGTCATCTAGTGTGATTGCGGTCACATTTGATTTTTGCCATAGAAATCAGTCAGACTCATGTTAATATTTTGTACTGATCATAAATAAATCAGGGAGAAAAATGTTGGTGTTCAGCCCACTGACTTAAAACTTGTTAATGTGTCTTGACAGAACATGGTGGCCTGGATTATATGCTAGAGGAAGGGTTCAGGCTTGAGCATTTGGCCGCTGCTTCAAGCACCCTACACGGAAAGCCACAATAGTACCTGTAATCTGGCTCTAATTCAAACCAATCAGTAGTCACTTAGCCCGCTCTACTTATTCTGTCAGTCTTTTTGCCAAAAAAGATTTCATGGGTAGCAGTATCAGAAGCATTTTTGTAATTAAATTATTGTCGCTTTACTGGAAAATCTCCTTACATTTGCAAAGGCTGAATTGGTTCTTATCTCCCCACCCCCTACTTGACTTGTAGTCCAGGAAGGCAGTTTGGCTGTGTGTCTTTCCAGCCTAATGGCCTCCTTACCGCAATACTCATTTTGGTTGGGTTACTCTAGCCATCATTTTCCAGAGACAGTCAAAATCCTTCAAGGATGACAGAAGTCATTTGATCATGGGAAACAAGAAGCAAAAAGAGCAACAATAATTTCTTCAGGAGTTTTTCGTGGGTTTTTAAAGGAAGAGATTCTTTGATAAGAATACAGTCTGGGTTTCCCATTCAAGACACATCATTTTAACACTTTTCC
>NC_048228.1:21489045-21500156 GCF_002007445.2 Ailuropoda melanoleuca | reverse complement strand
AAAAAAATGCTTCGAATACTGCTAAACCCTTCTGATACTGCTGTGTAAAACTCTAACAGAAAACCATAGAAAATGACCCATCGAGAGCTGGACAGAAGAAAACATTGTAAAAATACATATGCAACTAGTACTTTGCACCTGGAAGAAAGTATTGACTTGGGGGGGGGATTCCAGTTAAAATAATAAGGATAAATTTTACTAATGTATTCCTAAAACATTTTTGGAGGACTAGGAAACTTGACACCCACCTTCTCTAAATGAAAGATACTGTGTATACGATGTCTCCTTTTTCTCTGGCAGTTTCAATGGCGGGCAAACAGCTCAGCCATATTGTCTTTAAACTTTATTTCAGTGGTAAAGAGAGTTCCTCACCTACAAAGTACTTTGTGATTTTCGCAGCTACAGAAACATCGCTAGCACTATTGCATGGTCACTAGCCGAGGACTTCCCAGCTATCCTTAACAAGCTGGGAAGAGGGGACCTAGGTGGCTCAGTGGGTTAAGCGTCTGCCTTCCCCTCATGTCATGGTCCCAGGGTCCTGGGATCGAGCCCTGCTTCTGGCTCCCTGCTCAGTGGGGAGTCTTCTTCTCCTGCTCCCCCTGCTCATGTTTGTTCTCTCTTTCTCTGTGTCAAATAAATAAATAAAATCTTGAAAAAAAAAAAAAAGAAGAGGGAGAAGCTGGAAGAATTTTGAATTTTAGCACCTCTAGGGCTACATTCAGGCCAGAGCCATTTTCTGACTAATTTGGCCCCTCTCCCGTGGACTGGTTACCAAGTTGCCCTGGGTTCATGCTGAACTAGCAGTTCTTTCACCAGTGCTTATCTGCACGTGTGGCATTCCTGTTCAGAGGTTGTTTTCTGAACTGGTTAGTTTAGCCAGATTACAAATTGACTCTGTTGTGAACAGAAACCTACTTACAATGCAGATCTCCCAGGCCACTTTTCTGCTTAAATTCCCAGATTATCCAATATATATGTATTTTCTGTGCTTACCAAAGAAAAAGTCACGGCTACAAAGTATTTTCCTTTCTAGGTTTCACGTTGTAAAGTGACGATGTATGGATTACTTTGAAATCATTGGAAAGTTGAAGTTTCCTTCTAGAAATTCATCACTGGATAAAATATTGTCAGCGCTAATTTTAATCCGTCTATAAATACAAAAAAATAAGAAGTACTAAAAATTCATTTACATACCCAAGGAAAGCAGATTTATCTGAATTATTCTGAGTCTAAGTTAGGCAGGCTTTCTCAAGTTTATATTCACAAAGTTTGTTTTTTTAGTTAACAGACCTCTTTTTACATTAAACATTAATATGAATTAAATATTACTTTGTCGTCGAGACCCTAATGATTTTTTTTTTGGCAAACATAGATGCAAGATTTCTTTCTTAGACTATGTTATTAATTTTGTGTCATCACGGAAGGTAGCCCAGTTTTATTTTGAGATTGGTTTATTTTCCCTGGACATTTGGGATGAATAGCTCAGCATAACAAATTACCCTATATGCTCCAGTTTCAAGCGTTTAAAGTGGAATCCAAGTTTTCGCATCAGGAACCAATTAAATGATAGTTAGATCTGACTGAAAAATTAATGGCCCAGAACAGAAACTGTGTAGTACTTTTTTTTTTTTTTTAGTTTTTTTTTTTCTTCAGTATTTCTGTTTTAAATAAAAACCTGGATGGTTCCCAGTAAAATACAAAGCATCATTTTTTTAAAGCAATTGAATATAAATGGAGCCACGCTTGGGCTGAAAAATCGCTTAATGATGATTACATTCTTAGTCTGCTATTAAATACAAGGTGTTTATCAGCCTTCACGGGCTGTTCAAGACTCTGGCTACAGAACACAGAGCACTGAGGGGCAATGAGGGATTGTAATGCTACTGTGGCTTTTTATGGTGAGTATGATTTGCTCTTTAAAAATGATCATTCTGTACTCATGTCATCTAGTGTGATTGCGGTCACATTTGATTTTTGCCATAGAAATCAGTCAGACTCATGTTAATATTTTGTACTGATCATAAATAAATCAGGGAGAAAAATGTTGGTGTTCAGCCCACTGACTTAAAACTTGTTAATGTGTCTTGACAGAACATGGTGGCCTGGATTATATGCTAGAGGAAGGGTTCAGGCTTGAGCATTTGGCCGCTGCTTCAAGCACCCTACACGGAAAGCCACAATAGTACCTGTAATCTGGCTCTAATTCAAACCAATCAGTAGTCACTTAGCCCGCTCTACTTATTCTGTCAGTCTTTTTGCCAAAAAAGATTTCATGGGTAGCAGTATCAGAAGCATTTTTGTAATTAAATTATTGTCGCTTTACTGGAAAATCTCCTTACATTTGCAAAGGCTGAATTGGTTCTTATCTCCCCACCCCCTACTTGACTTGTAGTCCAGGAAGGCAGTTTGGCTGTGTGTCTTTCCAGCCTAATGGCCTCCTTACCGCAATACTCATTTTGGTTGGGTTACTCTAGCCATCATTTTCCAGAGACAGTCAAAATCCTTCAAGGATGACAGAAGTCATTTGATCATGGGAAACAAGAAGCAAAAAGAGCAACAATAATTTCTTCAGGAGTTTTTCGTGGGTTTTTAAAGGAAGAGATTCTTTGATAAGAATACAGTCTGGGTTTCCCATTCAAGACACATCATTTTAACACTTTTCCTAAGGGAATTAATTCAAGGAGCACGCTCAGCAAATGAAAAGCACCCTTTCCCAGACTGCTGCTCCCTTCTCTGAGTTCTGATGTACCTTACCACTTCTCACAGGTAGGGTCAGAATTACGTGCTTACGTGTCTGTCTCTTCCACAGCCTGTTAACTTCTTTGGGACCTGTTGCATTAGTACTATCTGTCCCAGTGAGACTGGCTCATAGGTGCTCATTTTTTTTTTTTTAAGATTTTTTTAAAATGTATTTTTTATTTATGTATTTNTATTGACTTGGGGGGGGGATTCCAGTTAAAATAATAAGGATAAATTTTACTAATGTATTCCTAAAACATTTTTGGAGGACTAGGAAACTTGACACCCACCTTCTCTAAATGAAAGATACTGTGTATACGATGTCTCCTTTTTCTCTGGCAGTTTCAATGGCGGGCAAACAGCTCAGCCATATTGTCTTTAAACTTTATTTCAGTGGTAAAGAGAGTTCCTCACCTACAAAGTACTTTGTGATTTTCGCAGCTACAGAAACATCGCTAGCACTATTGCATGGTCACTAGCCGAGGACTTCCCAGCTATCCTTCACAAGCTGGGAAGAGGGGACCTAGGTGGCTCAGTGGGTTAAGCGTCTGCCTTCCCCTCATGTCATGGTCCCAGGGTCCTGGGATCGAGCCCTGCTTCTGGCTCCCTGCTCAGTGGGGAGTCTTCTTCTCCTGCTCCCCCTGCTCATGTTTGTTCTCTCTTTCTCTGTGTCAAATAAATAAATAAAATCTTGAAAAAAAAAAAAAAGAAGAGGGAGAAGCTGGAAGAATTTTGAATTTTAGCACCTCTAGGGCTACATTCAGGCCAGAGCCATTTTCTGACTAATTTGGCCCCTCTCCCGTGGACTGGTTACCAAGTTGCCCTGGGTTCATGCTGAACTAGCAGTTCTTTCACCAGTGCTTATCTGCACGTGTGGCATTCCTGTTCAGAGGTTGTTTTCTGAACTGGTTAGTTTAGCCAGATTACAAATTGACTCTGTTGTGAACAGAAACCTACTTACAATGCAGATCTCCCAGGCCACTTTTCTGCTTAAATTCCCAGATTATCCAATATATATGTATTTTCTGTGCTTACCAAAGAAAAAGTCACGGCTACAAAGTATTTTCCTTTCTAGGTTTCACGTTGTAAAGTGACGATGTATGGATTACTTTGAAATCATTGGAAAGTTGAAGTTTCCTTCTAGAAATTCATCACTGGATAAAATATTGTCAGCGCTAATTTTAATCCGTCTATAAATACAAAAAAATAAGAAGTACTAAAAATTCATTTACATACCCAAGGAAAGCAGATTTATCTGAATTATTCTGAGTCTAAGTTAGGCAGGCTTTCTCAAGTTTATATTCACAAAGTTTGTTTTTTTAGTTAACAGACCTCTTTTTACATTAAACATTAATATGAATTAAATATTACTTTGTCGTCGAGACCCTAATGATTTTTTTTTTGGCAAACATAGATGCAAGATTTCTTTCTTAGACTATGTTATTAATTTTGTGTCATCACGGAAGGTAGCCCAGTTTTATTTTGAGATTGGTTTATTTTCCCTGGACATTTGGGATGAATAGCTCAGCATAACAAATTACCCTATATGCTCCAGTTTCAAGCGTTTAAAGTGGAATCCAAGTTTTCGCATCAGGAACCAATTAAATGATAGTTAGATCCTGACTGAAAAATTAATGGCCCAGAACAGAAACTGTGTAGTACTTTTTTTTTTTTTTTAGTTTTTTTTTTTCTTCAGTATTTCTGTTTTAAATAAAAACCTGGATGGTTCCCAGTAAAATACAAAGCATCATTTTTTTAAAGCAATTGAATATAAATGGAGCCACGCTTGGGCTGAAAAATCGCTTAATGATGATTACATTCTTAGTCTGCTATTAAATACAAGGTGTTTATCAGCCTTCACGGGCTGTTCAAGACTCTGGCTACAGAACACAGAGCACTGAGGGGCAATGAGGGATTGTAATGCTACTGTGGCTTTTTATGGTGAGTATGATTTGCTCTTTAAAAATGATCATTCTGTACTCATGTCATCTAGTGTGATTGCGGTCACATTTGATTTTTGCCATAGAAATCAGTCAGACTCATGTTAATATTTTGTACTGATCATAAATAAATCAGGGAGAAAAATGTTGGTGTTCAGCCCACTGACTTAAAACTTGTTAATGTGTCTTGACAGAACATGGTGGCCTGGATTATATGCTAGAG
This sequence comes from Ailuropoda melanoleuca, assembly GCF_002007445.2. Taxonomy (NCBI): domain Eukaryota; kingdom Metazoa; phylum Chordata; class Mammalia; order Carnivora; family Ursidae; genus Ailuropoda; species Ailuropoda melanoleuca. Next base: position 21,495,254 of record NC_048228.1, on the reverse strand, counting down.
GAAGGGTTCAGGCTTGAGCATTTGGCCGCTGCTTCAAGCACCCTACACGGAAAGCCACAATAGTACCTGTAATCTGGCTCTAATTCAAACCAATCAGTAGTCACTTAGCCCGCTCTACTTATTCTGTCAGTCTTTTTGCCAAAAAAGATTTCATGGGTAGCAGTATCAGAAGCATTTTTGTAATTAAATTATTGTCGCTTTACTGGAAAATCTCCTTACATTTGCAAAGGCTGAATTGGTTCTTATCTCCCCACCCCCTACTTGACTTGTAGTCCAGGAAGGCAGTTTGGCTGTGTGTCTTTCCAGCCTAATGGCCTCCTTACCGCAATACTCATTTTGGTTGGGTTACTCTAGCCATCATTTTCCAGAGACAGTCAAAATCCTTCAAGGATGACAGAAGTCATTTGATCATGGGAAACAAGAAGCAAAAAGAGCAACAATAATTTCTTCAGGAGTTTTTCGTGGGTTTTTAAAGGAAGAGATTCTTTGATAAGAATACAGTCTGGGTTTCCCATTCAAGACACATCATTTTAACACTTTTCCCAAGGGAATTAATTCAAGGAGCACGCTCAGCAAATGAAAAGCACCCTTTCCCAGACTGCTGCTCCCTTCTCTGAGTTCTGATGTACCTTACCACTTCTCACAGGTAGGGTCAGAATTACGTGCTTACGTGTCTGTCTCTTCCACAGCCTGTTAACTTCTTTGGGACCTGTTGCATTAGTACTATCTGTCCCAGTGAGACTGGCTCATAGGTGCTCATTTTTTTTTTTTTAAGATTTTTTTAAAATGTATTTTTTATTTATGTATTTGAGAGAGAGAGAGAAAGAGAGAGACAGAGCACGAGCAGTGGGGGGGGGGGTCAGAGGGAGAAGCAGACTTCCCACTGAGCAGGGAGCCCAATGCGGGACTCAATCCCAGGACCCTGAATCATAACCTGAGCTGAAGGTAGACGCTTAACCATTGAGCCACCCAGGCACCCAGCAGGTGCTCATTTTGTATGCATGTTAATAAGCAGATGAAACTACTCATTCTGGTTCTTGACTACTGTGCTTGCAGATTCATTCCTCCCCCTTCCTCAGCTCTGCTCTGTGCCTCAGGGAAGCTGTTCCCAGCAGGCTGCATTTCTCAGGCTCCCTCGCAACTATCTTCCTGCTGGGTTTGCGCAATAGGAGGCAGCTAGGGGAGACTGAAGGGCTGGAGAAAGGGAGCAACCAGGGTATTTCTCTGCTCTGTCTGCATTGGCTGGCTCCACGACCTTTGTGACCCCAGCCTCTCCTGGACAGGCTGCAGTGATTCCAGCTTCTTTGGGGCGACACCATTCTCTGGATTCTGATCGTACTGCGGCCATCTTTTGTTTTCCTAGCATAAGGAGTGGCTTCCTGCTTTTCCTAATTTCTGGGTTGCTTCTCTTTCTCTGGTTTGTTTTCTTCGCAATTTCATTACCTGTGTAACCCATTCCTTGCATTAAATTCCTTTTTTTAATATTTATGGTGTGTCCAAATACTCTAACGCAATGCACAGTTGAAATTATACTTCCTCAAAGCTGCTTAATAGAGAAGAAATTGCCATGTGTTCTAGAGGCACATGGTTGCCTGGGATCTTTGTTCACATTGCTGTCTCCAAAATGGCCTTCACTGAAGGGGGTCAGAGGTTCATTTGGGGATCTGATTGCCCCCACTTCCTGAAAAAGCCCCATCCTTACATGTTGCTACGCTATCCTTGCTTTTGTCCCACTTGGAATTATTTCAGCATTTTATGGCATAACCTTCCTCCCTGGTGTGAAGGGGTATCCCCAGTCTACCTCAGGAATTACGCAAAGTAGGAGCAGAACCATGGTTCCCAGATAAACTGGTGGCAGCAGAAAAAGACCTGTTTCTGAAGGTGGGGAAGGTCTGGATCTGTTTTAATTGTGTATCTTTAAATTTTTACCATATTCTGGTTGGGTAGCTACTGAGATAAGCAAACTGAGTGGCGAAATTCTCTTAGACAGCACTGTCAGATTCTGGTATTTTAAAATTCCTTGTACATTTTCACAGTGAGCTGAAGATCAATTCAAGCTTCCACAAGTTCTTTTTCTTCCTTCTCTCATCTTTATTGCCCTTCTTTCATACTTCACAAAGGATGGGAAGGAAAAGGAATCTGGCTGACATCAAATTATGGATTTGGTTTAAGTTCTTAACAAGCTTGCATTTCACATGCACAGCTAACCCACAAAAGCTACTGGAGTTTCCAACGGGTTAGTTTCCAGTCTTTGAGAATGAGGGATTTCAGCAAGGATCTCTGACCTTATTTTCTCCTATAGGTTTGGCTGTGTGGTCAGGCAATGTTCAAATGGTCAGCTGACTAGTACTGGGAAGGAAACCCTCCAATGTCTCGGCATGCACGAATTAGTAAGACATAAAACTTCAGTAATTGGTCTGATTTTTTGCCATACAGTATCCTGTTTAGTCAGGACAGTAAAATGCTTTGGTGGGGGGAACCGGTATCTGTGTCAGTTTAATTGGACTACATAAGAGAAAAATGTACCTAACTGAACTAAATACTATTTCCACCAGAATTCCAGAACTTGGAGATAGAAAAAATGTTAAAAATCTTCTGATCCAGTGTTTTTATCCTGCACATGAGAAAAGTCAGGCTCAGACAGGTGAAGAATACCTGGCTGGTAGCAGCACGGAGATTAAAATCTGGAATGGTTTTTGTCTTGTTACCTTTCAACACAACTTATTGTCTGTCAGCTTACACATCTTAGTTCTCAAGGCCTCATTTTCTTTCTTGTCTCTCAACCTTAAACCTATTAGATCTGGCCCAGGTACATTATGGAAGGCAGTCAAAATGCATGGTGCACATAGAGTCTGAAGACCTGCTCTAAAGCATGGAGGTACTTGAAGGAGGAAGGAGGGAAGGAGTGCCCAGGCAACATGGAGCAGCTGTGAGTCCCTGCTGTTGGCCAGACATGAGGAGACTATTCTGGACACACTTTAGGTGTTGCTGAGGTGGTATGTACGATCAATGAAGGTGGAGTGTGCAAAAGATGGGAGACACCGGACCACATGCAAGCCAACACAGATTGCTCTGAAGGAATATGGCTGCATGTAGTAGGAGTGACTAGAGCCAGCAATGATCCCATGTGTTGTGGCTCATCTTGCCAAACAGTAATTTAGTTGCTATGGAAGTAGGATAACTCTTAGGTGGTTAAAACACTCTGTTAGGCACTCCTTCTCCAGGACTTAATTATAACAATGGTTTATAATTACTCATATTTAAATAGTTTTCCTTCTCCCTAGCAAAAGCTAGTTTCTTATATAACCTTTCCTTTGTAAAGAAATAAACAAATATTTGAGATACAAGCTACTGCCATTGTTTTGGAGCTGAGTTTTTTCCCCCGCACACTAAAAAAAAAAAATCTAGACTATTACCTCACTGTACATGGAACTGTTTAGGGTTAAATTTTCCCGTGTCTTTCCATGCCATAGGCCTCAATTGGGTGTTCTATTCTCATTCAATAAAAGCTCTTCACTGAAAATAAATGTTATGTTGTAATGAGTTTCAATATCTATTGGCCTTACTTGGATTTTGGAGGGTGAGTTAGCTGTGTAAGATTCAGCACATCTTTATCCTTCTCTTGAGACATTAATTACTCATTAAATTTTCTTTTTATCCTTTTTGCAATGTTCCCAAAATTCCAAAGATAAAAATTTTTGAGATATGAAAAGTTGTGGAAATGCCTGAAAACATTTTTTTAAACTTCAAACTACAGATAGCCAAATGAGAAAGATATAAGGCAAACTTTCTTGTCTTTATTTCAATGGTTATAACTAGATCAGATTGAAATTGGGTATTCCAGGTTTCATCCTGAAGCAAATTTTTATAGTTGAGCTCTAAGCCCCTGAAAAACGGGGTTTAGGATGAAAATGTTGAAAGACTCTCAACTTTAGGACAATGTACAACTATAATTTTACAGGCATTAGGCACCTAAAATAACTTTGTATGAAGATTACTCTGGGATTTGTCCCCCATTTTGTAGAAAATGCTTAATGTTGAACTATATTTTATGCACACAAAAGGACTTATTTCATAAGACAAGGAGCTCAAGGATTTTTATTCCAATATTCAACAACACTATTTCTAAAGGGCCCTCTCCTTTTACTCTTATAATTGAGTGATCATAAGTGATATTCAAAAGAAAATATTCTACTAAACTTATATGTAAAAATGATATGTGGTGGAGCAATTTAAAATTTTCTAGTGGATTGTATTCTAGCCATGTATTTAGCAAGTTGTGAACCTGAATTGATGGATCATAATAATGTCTTAATATTCTGTTCTATCACAGCAAAGGACATGAGTTTTTATGTTTGTTTGTGCAGAGCAATAGCTGAAGTGCTCATATGTGAGTGCACAGTGTAATAATGAAAAAACTTTGTGTCCAATGGAAAATCCCTAGAACTGGACCATCCTTGCCTGTCTTCGCCAATTTATTTTCTTTCTTCTTAAATGTAGATAAACCCAAATCTTATTCCCAACATTCTTTCCTTTCTCTCTAACCTCTCCTAAATTTATATTTCATCTCCAATTACAGACCTCTTTCTTCTCTCTCTAATCTTTATTGGGATGGACTGGGAGCATTTTAGAATTCACCTTGTCTGAAACCTAACCCTTCACCTCTCTCCAGCAGTGTCTCCCTCAAGTTTAAAGTATATTTCAATGGCACCACCTTCCCAGTCCCCCAGAATGAAACCCCACCATCTTCCCCGAGAGCCTCCTTTTATTCTTGCCTGTCCCACAATACCCCACTTCTGCCAATTAAGTCAGTTCTCACATTTGTATATCCACAATAAATTCACACTGTTTTTTTTCTTTCTTTCTTTCCTTTCACTGGCTGTATCCTAGTTTAGAAATTCACTGCTTCTTACCTAGACTATTCTAGTGGCCTCTTCAGCTCCAGTCTCCCTCCTACTTCACTGACAGCTGGATCCGATGCTCAGGTCACCTGGAGGATTGTCAAGTTCTTGCTGACTTAGGTGCCACCACGAAGTCTATTATCACGGGCCAGGTCATAAAGATTGCCCCAACTTCTGGCTTTAACGTTACATCTCCCAGCTAAAATGGAATATCTCTCACGTCTGTGCTTTCCTGCTCTCGCGCTTTGGTTCATGTTCTGTCTTCCGTGTGAAGCAGCCTCCCTGCAACTTACCAAATTTCATGCCAGATGCTGCTTCCTTCCTGAACTCTTTCCAATTTCTTCCAACAGAATGGAAAAGAATTAGCCTTTCTTGGCTCCCTATTGGCCTTAGAACTGCATTTCATATTTCATTTGGTATTGAAGTTATTCCTAAACTAATTTTGGTCTTTTTATTGGCCTTTGTATGTTTTGGAAAGCCCACTCAGGTTTGTGTCTGCTATATAAGTAATATTCTATATAAATATATAAAAGAGTATATACAAAAATATTATATATATTATATATATATATATAATATATATATATATTAGTCTTCTAAGTTGACTCTGAAACAAAAGGCTCTCTGGAAGTCTTTATGAGTGAACTTTCTGCCACCTTAGCCCAAGGTGGCCTACTAGAGTTCTTTCGCCATAGATTTTGTTCTTGAGCCTGTGGCCTTTTCCCTTCTATTTTTCTCTGCACAGAAAAGGCCACAGGCTCAAGAATGTATGAGGCTTATCCTCGGTTGATCCTCATTATTAAGATTCCATATATACGAATTTGCTTACTTGTTCATGCTTTTTGGTAACTCCCAATCAATACTTGTGGCACTTTTATGGTCATTCGTGGACTTGTAGAGAGTCGTTTGCCTTACACGCATGTTCCCAGTTGAGTTCGAACAAAGCGACACTGCCTTCTTGTTTTCAGTTCTCATACTGTAAACAAATGTCCTTTTGGCAGTCTATTTAATGCCACATTTTTATACTTTTTATTGGTGATTTCACTGTTTAAAATGACCCTTAGGCATAGTGCTGAAGGGCTGTGGAGTGTTCCTAAGTGGATCAAGGCTCTGATGTGCTTTACAGAGAAAATACGTTAAGTAAGCTTCCCTCAGGTACCAGGTAGGGTGCCGTTGGTCATGAGTTCAATGTTAATAAATTAACAAAATATGTATTAAGTAAGATGTGTTTAAACAGAAACACACACAAAGCAAGGTTTATGTGTCAACCAGTTGACCAAAATGTTGTGGCCAGAGGCTCACAGGGAT